>NW_016107454.1:536266-544067 GCF_001604975.1 Cebus imitator
GGGGGTTAATGGGGATAGCATTTTAGTTGTTTTGCAAGTTGAAAAGGGTTCTGGAGATTAGTTGCATGAACATGTAGATGTACTTGACACTATTGAACTTAAGGTGGTACATTGTATGTGTGTTTCACTGTAATCAAAAGCACATGGATAAGAAGCTGGAGAAATGGAGTCTCAGCCATTGCAGGCCATAAGCAAGAGGCATGTTCGGTTGAGGACACGATCACGCTCAGGGACCTTCTCTGTCTTTGCTTTTAGGGGCATGGAGGATGCTGGCGGCGGCGAGGAGACCCCGGCCCCGGAGGCCCCGCACCTCCCTCCGCTCGCACCTGCGGAGGAGCAGGGGTTGCTCTTCCAGGAGGAGACCATCGATCTTGGTGGAGATGAGTTTGGATCTGAAGAGAACGAGAGCGCGTCGGAAGACTCGACTCCCCTCGTGGACAAGCTGAACGAACACATGATGGAAAGCGTCCTCATCTCCGACTCCCCCAACAACAGCGAGGGCGACGTGGGTGACCTGGGCCAGGTACGTGAGGAAGCCGAGCCCCGAGGGGAAGGCGACCCAGGCCCGGAGCCCGCGGGCACCCCGAGTCCCACCAGCGAGGCCGACGGCGACTGTGCGCCTGGGGACGCCGGGGAGGACGAGGCTGCGGCCCCCGGCAGTGGTGGGGCCCCGAGGCAGGACGCGGCCCCTGAGACCCCGGGCAGCGAAGCCGAAGCCGCACACCCCGAGCAGACGCCGCCCGCCGCGGACCCGGTCCCGGTGTGCACCATCTTCAGCCAGCGTGCACCCCCGGCCCCCGGGGACGGCTTCGAGCCGCAGATGGTGAAGTCGCCCAGCTTTGGCGGCACCAGCGAGGCCCCTGCCCGGACGCCGCCCCAGGCCGTGCAGCCCAGCCCCAGCCTCAGCACGTTCTTCGGAGACGCGGCCGCCAGCCACTCCTTGGCCTCAGACTTCTTCGACTCCTTCACCACCTCTGCCTTCGTCTCGGTCAGCAACCCCGGCGCGGGCTCCCCGACCCCTGCCAGCCCGCCTCCCCTCGCTGTGCCCGGGACAGAGGGGCGTCCCGAACCCGTGGCCATGCGAGGGCCCCAGGCCGCTGCGCCCCCGGTGTCGCCGGAGCCATTCGCGCACATCCAGGCTGTGTTTGCGGGGAGTGACGACCCCTTCGCCACCGCCCTGAGCATGAGCGAGATGGACCGGAGGAACGACGCCTGGCTCCCTGGCGAGGCCACGCGCGGAGTCCTGCGGGCTGTGGCCGCCCAGCAGCGCGGCGCCGTGTTCGTGGACAAGGAGAAGCTCACCATGCCGGGGCTCAGGTTCGACAACATTCAGGTGAGACTGGGTCTGCTGCCTTCGCAGTGCGGCCTCCCCTCCCCTCTGCCCAGTCTGTGAGATGTTCGCGGTGCCCTTCACAGGAGAGACGCCCTTGTTTTCAGTAGTTCCTTATGGCAAGCTGTGTTACTCTGCCCCGGGGTAATTAGGATCTGTTGGTTTTCTCAACAGAATCGGTTTAATGAGCTACTTTCAGAGATGTAGAAATAAACACCAGCAAGGCGAGTTCCACCATAACTCTGTTAGTTCTCTGTGCCCTGTAATACATTTGTCACATTTGAACTCCAGTAAATGATAAATCCATTTTAAAAAAAAAATACGGAAAAACATACTCCTGTTACATAGAACATGCTTGATGTAGAATTTGCATAGGTTGAATAAGAAAAATATGCGTGACCCAAAAAGTAACAAATCACAGAAATATGTAAATGTTATGCTAAATGATAATTAGCATAAGATTTCCATCCTCACCACTAATGAAAGACAGTTGACGCAGGATTGTTTTCAGTGCTGCTTTTCCAGCCGGAGACGTCCGCCACCGGTGATGTCCCTGCCCAGGCCTCTCTCGGCCCAGGAGCCGCACCTGGCTCGGCTTTGGCCTATCCGGTGGCCACGTGACTGTGCTCTCAGCTCCAAGTGGGAGGGTTGTGCGAGCAAACCAGCGTGGGGTCCGGGGGCTCCAATGGCCAGCACAGGAGCGGGCTCCACAAGGGGCTTGCAGCCGGACCGGGCATGTGGCAAGTGACTCCCTCGGCGGACTCCTGCATCCAGGCGAGGGGAACACCATGGCGCCCAAACAGATGCCCGCGACCACCCCAAAGCCCCATATGGGATGTCCCAGGACTAACAGCGTATTAACAGCCCTCAACCGGCACGTTAACAGCCGGCTGCTCTCGGCCCCGTTGCCCCTTTCTGGCCACCACTGCTTCCGCTGAGTGGGGCAGGCAAAGCGGGTGGGGCTGGAGGTCACAGTATTACTCCAAGCCTCGTACCTGCATTCTGCAGTGACCTGAGTTCTTGTCCTGCCTCCAGGAAGAATGAGATTATGTTGATAACCAGAGTGTGAGGGGGGCGGACAAGAATTTCGTTAAGCACAAAACAGGTCTCAGCGGAGATGGGGGGCGGGGTGGTTCCCCACCAGAAGTCAGGTGGTCTTTCCCCCGGTGTGGCTGGCTCAGGGGCTTGTTTGGACTCAGAATGGAGGCGTGCGTGCTGATAGTTTGCCAAAAAAAAAAAAAAAAGGCTAAAACAAAGTCACCCCTCAAAGGTGGACACAACAGTGTAAAAAACCAATTGGGGAAGGGTAGGTGTGTGTGAAATTGGTGAAGAGGGGTTAATCGATCAGAGGAAAGTGCGCCAAATGGGACGAGAGGTTCCCAGTCCCTTCCGTGGATTTACCCAGGACTTGTAGCTAGGCTTTAAACTGTCTGAAGCCTGACAGGTTTCACTGGGACCACCCCGTCTGCCTAAGATTTGTCGCCTCCTGCAGCAATCACAGTCAAGCCATTTCCATTTTCGTCTGTCAACAGTGATTTACTGTTTGTGGAAGTGTGGGAAAATAGCCTCTCTAAGACAGCCCCCATTTGACCGAAAATCGGTACAAACACATTTAAGTAAATTTTGTATACATATATGTATACATATATGTATACATACTTGTATACATATACCAGCTGTTGAGGTGTCTCTCAGAGTGGTTCATCATTGCAAAGAACCTGAAATAATCTAAAAGCCTGTTCTTAGGAGGTGTGAATACATTTGACTCACCTCATCTTCTAATGGAATATTTATGTACTTTTTAAAAATGATTCCAGGGGTTGGGGGAGGAAGGCATGAACAGGTGGAACAGAGAGGATTTTAAGGCAATGAAACTATTCTGTGTGAAACTTTAATGCTGGGTACGTGTCCTTATTTATTTTACCAGACTCATGGAATGCACCACACCAAGAGTCTACCTTAGTGTAAGCTGTGGACTTTGGGTGACAGTGATGTGTCCATGTAGGTTCATCAGTTGTCACAGGTGAACCACTCTGGTGAGGTGTGTGGGTAATGGGTAAGACTGCGTGTGTGGGAACAGGCAGTGTATGGAAAATCTCTATACCTTCTGCTTAATTTTGCAGCAAACCTAAACGTGCTCTAAATAATAAAATACTCCTCCAATCATTGGTGAATGATAAAATAAATTGTAAAATCTATTTTTAAAAAGATACCACAACAGAATATTTAATGAGGTTCATCTCATCCTGTTAAATTTGAAAATCAGGACAGAAGATAGCATGTAGCCGGTGTAGTATGATAAAAATTTTATAAATATATGTATACATATTTATCAGATTAAATCACATGTATGTCAATTTTAGTTTATTGCAACCAAATTGTGGGACAGGATTAGTAGTTTCTGTATGGCACTGTACATGGCGGGGGGCCGCCCCCCCGGCCCCAGTTTAGTGGCCTCAGAGCCTGTGTGTGTCTGTCTTCCTGAAACTGAAAGAAGGACCTGCATCCCCGTTTAGTGCAATCACTCACTGCTCCTGAACACAAATAGGCGAGTCAATAAGCCAATTGTATGACTGTATTTTTACTGAATTGATAGATGGCTGAGACCTAGGAGTGGTGAATTCTCTAGGAAAAGAAAAGTGACATGCGGGAGAAATGAAGCCAATTAAATGTTTCAGATAGCTAAAGTGTAAACCTATAAACATCCATATTTTGGGTATTTTACATGGCAGTCTTTCCAGAATATTTATTTACTAATTTACTGATACCCATTTACTGTATTTATTGTGGCCTTACGCTTTACCAGGCATTGGTCTAGGCATCCTTCTCTACCCTCCTAGGCAGAATATACTGAGCACAGTTTAACCTTTGCAGGACCTTTGTAATGAATACCAATTCCAGACTCTGATTTCAAGGGATGTTTGGATGTATAGGATTGGATTTACTTCATCACTGAGTTCTTACCTGTTCTCCTACTCCCTGGTCTTGTCTCTGTACCCCATATCCCCAAAATGGCTTCTCTGTACCCCCAAGATGGCTTCTCTGTACCCCATACCCCCAAGATGGCTCCTCTGTGCCTCACATCCCAAGATGGCTTCTCTGTACCCCATACCCCCCAGATGGCTTCTCTGTACCTCATACCCCCAAGATGGCTTCTCTGTACCCCGTACTCTCAAGATGGCTTCTCTGTACCCCATATCCCCAAAATGGCTTCTCTGTACCCCCAAGATGGCTTCTCTGTGCCCCATGCCCCCAAGATGGCTTCTCTGTACCCTGTACCCCCAAGATGGCTTTCGTGTTCTGCTCCATGTTTCTTCCCTTCTCTCTCAGGGTCTTTGTCTTCTCTGCTGTGAAATTCCTTTAACATCTGTGGGCCTTGCCTTTAGCATTTTCTCGCAAACCCCCTGTTGCTTGCTGTTTGCTTCTCCCTCTGACTGTAACTCAGAGGAAATCTGAAGGCTGCCACAAGAAAGACTTAACCCATTGTTTCCCAACTGGGTGCTGGGGTCCAGGGGTCTTAGGTGCATTTGGAAATGTGCAGAGGTGTTTTACTTTGGTTGACAAAGGGGATGGGGTGAGCATATGATGTTGAGTGGGTGGGGCCAAGAGTACTGAAAACCTTGCAGCGAGCTCAAAGCTTGCAAGGAATGGAAAGCACCTGTTCCTCAAAAAAGCTGAGCGGTCTCTGTCCAGTCCAGTTTCTCCTTTTATGATGAGGAATCAGATCCGAATGACTCGTGTGTTCACCAGCAAACCTGCAGTGTCCCAGGCATCCACTTTCCTCGTGACACAGAGGCGGGCGTGATACCCACCTGCCAGCCCAGACCAGGACGGATGGCCTAGACAAGAGAAGGCAGATTTGCAGGTGGATAATTCAGTGCCCTGTGGCTCGGAGGACGTCAGGCTGATTCCCATGGGCGTGTTTACCCAAGGGAACGCAGCCAGTGCACTGCGGAGCCAGTGCCAGAATGCAGGGCCTGTTTGCCTGAGTGCTGGGCTCTTTGTCCTGCGCTGTATTTCTCCCTACCGTAGAAAATGACTAATTGTATTCTCTCAGAAAGACTTCTGTTTAAGTCAAAGAACTAGAAACACCACTAATCATCAGGGAAATGCAAATCAGAACCACAATGAGATATCATGACTGTTAACCGAAAACTCTGGAAACAGCAAGAGTTGATGAGGGTGTAGAAAAAGGGACCCTTGTACACAGTTGGTGGGAATGTAAATTCATACAGCCATTATAGAAAACATTATGGAGGTGCCCAAAAAAGTTAAAAATAGAACTGCCATATGATCTCACAGCCCCCCGTTCTGGGTATGTATCCAAAGGAATCGATATCGGGATGTCAGAGAGATGCCTGCACCCCTGCGTTCACTGCAGAATTATTCACAGTAGTCCAGATAGGTAATCAACCTAAGTGCCCTTCAGTAGCTGAGAAGACAAAGAAAATGTGGTATATAGCAGCTCACACCCATCATCCCAACTTCTCAGGAAGCTGAGGCAGGTGGATCACTGGAGCCATAGTGTTCAAAGCTGCAGTGAGCTGTGATTGCACCACTGCACTCAAGCATGGGTCACAGAGTGAGACATGTCTCTTTAAAAACAAAAAAAAATTTTTAAAGGAAAGAGAATTCTATTTAGTCCTTAAACAAGGGGAAACCTTGCCATCTGTGACTATGTGCATGAACCTAGTAGACGTTAGGTTAAGTGAAATAAGCCAGACACGAAACGATGAATGCCACGTGATCACACTTATATGCAGAATCTACAAAAGTCAAACTCATAGAAGCTGGGGCTCCGGAGTGTGAGGGGCATGGGGAGATGTTACTGAGAGGGTACAGAGCTTCATTTATGCAGGAGGAAGGAGTGCTGGGGACGGGGCGTACATATAGCACAGTAACTGTAGTTAGTAACACCGATTGTTTACCTGAAATGTGATGAGCGCAAGTTTTAAGTGTCCTCACCACCCCCACACATATACACACACACAAATGGTAACTATGAGTAGTGACTGTTGTGTTCATTATTTTCACTCTGGAATTCAGTATATAGTGTCTACTTATATCAAATGATCATGTTATATACCTTGAATATATATCATTTGTATTTGTCAACTGAATATTCTAAAATTTAAAAATAAAATGTAAAATGCCTTTTCTATTTACCCATGTTAAAAAAAAAAAAAAAAAAAGAACTAGAAATCAAATGGCTGAATTTTAGTCTTCCATAGAGGATGAGTAGCGGAGCCTTGATGCATGGACATATACCCGATCAGTACGTGAACTTAGGAAGAGCCTTGAATTAGAAGAACTGGTTTCAAATTGTTGCTTTGCCAATAACCTGTGTAACCTAAGGGGGTTCATTGAACATCTGTGGCTCTATTTTCTTATCTGTAAAATGGAAGGTTTTGGTGAGTCTGTCACTTAGGCTGTGCGCTAAGCTGCACTAACAAAGAAGGCCAGAGGTCCACTGGCTGGAGTAGGGTACAGGTTTATTTCCGGGTGGTAGAACACTGGAGATCTGTGGACCCATGCTGTGGGTGAGTCCACCTTCCTCAACCAAGTCCAGGAAGTTTTTGCCATTGCTATCTTCCAGCCGTCTGGAAGGAGGGAGAGGCTGGAGAGCTCTGGGGTTCTGGAGTGTTCCTTTCACCATGCGTTATCTGGAAGACAGTGTGTCCGTTCACATCCCGCTGCCTAGGGTATAGTCACCTGCCCACACCAAGATGCAAGGAAGGCTGGAAGTAGAGTCTTTAGGTAGGCGGCCATGTGCCCAGGCAAAACCGAAGTTCTGTTACTAGAAGAAGGGGAGGGCCAGGCACAGTGGCTCACACATGTAATCCCAGCACTTTGGGAGGCCAAGGAGGGCAGATCACGAGGTCAGGAGTTGGAGACCAGCCTGGCCAACATGGTGAAATCCCGTCTCAACTAAAAATACAAAAATTAGCCAAATGTGGTGGCGTACGCCTGTAGTCCCAGCTACTTGGGAGGCTGAGGCAAGAAAATCACTTGAACCCAGGAAGCAGAGGTTGCAGTGAGCTGAAATTGTGCCATCACAATCCAGCCTGGGCAACAGAGTGGGACTCCATCTAAAATAAAAAAAAATTTTAGAAAGAGGAGATCAGAGATGGTGGATGGCTGAGAGTCTCTCCAGTGAGTCCTTCCGTAACCAAAGTCTCTGAATCTGGAATCCATAATTACTGCCAGCCTTGAGCCATTGCTGATAATTCCCACTGCTGTGTATATTAACAATTATCCAGCTTGTAAGTAGGTTCAAAATCCATGTTCTTTTTCTTTTTCTTTTTGAGACGGAGTCTCACACTGTTGCTAGGCTGGATCGCAATGGTGCGATTCCGCCTCACTGCAACCTCCGCCTCCTGGGTTCAAGCAGTTCTCCTGCCTCAGCCTCCCAAGCAGCTGGGATTACAGGCGCCCACCACCACACCCAGCTAATATTTTATATTTTTAGTA
>NW_016107454.1:544907-578883 GCF_001604975.1 Cebus imitator
TTTTGGGGAGACAGAGTCTTGCTCTGTCACCCAGGCTGGAGTGCCAGTGGCGCAATCTCAGCTCACTGCAACCGCCGCCTCCCAGGTTTAAGCAATTCCCATGCCTCAGCCTCCAAAGTAGCTGGGACTGCAGGCATGCACCACACCACGCCCAGCTAATTTATTTATTTATTTATTGAGACAGAGTCTCACTTTGTCACCCAGGCTGGAGTGTAGTGGCATGATCTCGGTTCACTGAAACCTCCACCTCCTTGGTTCAAGCAATTCTCCTGCCTACGCCTTCTGAGTAGCTGGGACTACAGATGCGTGCCACCACGCCTGGCTAATTTTTGTGTTTTTAGTAGAAACAGGGTTTCACCGTGTTAGCCAGGATTGTCTTAATCTTCTGACCTCATAATCTGTCCGCCTTGGCCTTCCAAAGTGCTGGGATTACAGGTATGAGCCACCGTGCCTTGCCCTTTTTATTTATTTATTTATTTTTTGACATGAGTCTCGCTCTGTTACTCAGACTGGAGTACAGTGACACAGTCTCGACTCACTGCAACCTCTGCCTCCCAAGCTCAAGCAATTCTCCTGCCTCAGCCTCCTAAGTAGCTGGGATTATAGGTGTGCACTACCACATCCAGCTAATTTTTATATTGATAGTAGACACAAGGTTTTGCCATGTTGGTCAGGCTGGTCTTGAACGCCTTACCTCTAGTGAGCTGCTTGCCTCAAATTCCCACAGTGCTGGAATTATAGGAGTGAGCCACCGTGCCTGGCCAGTTTTTGTGTTTTTGGTAGAGACGGGGATTCACCATGTAGGCCAAGATGGCCTCAAACTCATGGCCTCAAGTGATCTGCCCACCTTGGCCTTCCAAAGTGCTGGGATTACAGGCATGAGCCACCATTCCTGGCCTTGTCTTCATTTTTAAAGTTTATTTTTGCCAAATATACATGTTTATAGTATCTAGAATTCTAGGTTGACAGGCTTTTTATTTCTTTTTAGACCTTGTAAGATGCCATCCCACTGTCTTTTGACTTGTATATTTTCTGATGGGAAGTCTGTAGTAATTCTTATCCTTGCTCTTCTGTATCTAGTGGGTATATTTGTTCTCTGGGTGGTTTTAAGGCTTATCCCTGTTTTTTCAGCAGTCTGGTTCCCAAGTACTTTCACACGGGATTTATGTTTATCTTGCTCGGGATTCATTGGCCTTCTTGGATCTGTGAGTTTATCATTTTTGTCAATTTGGGGAAATTTTTGGTCATTATTTCCTCAGGTTTTGTTTGTTGTTTTTCTCTCTCTCCTACTTCTGGAAACTCCTGGTACATACTGCTTGATATTGCCAAAGAAGTTACTGAGCATCTGTTTGTGTTATTGTCTTTACTTTTCAGTCTTTTCCTCTTTGTGGTTAAGTTTAGAATTTCTGTTGCTGTCCTTAAGTTCACTTATCTTTTCTTCTGACTTTTTAGTTTGCAGCTAATCCTGTTCAGTGACTTTTTCATGTTTTTTATCTCTGGAATGTTTACTTGGTTCTTTTTTGTATCATTTTTCTTTTCTTATCATTTTCAAGCTTTACTTTAAACTCTTGACAACGTTTATAAGAGACACCTTAAAGTTCTTTTCTGAGCCAGGTGGCGTATGCCCGCAGTCCAGCTACTCAGGAGGCCGAGGCAGGAATCACTGGAGCCCAAGAATTGGAGGCCAGCCTGGGCAACATAGGTCTCTTAAAAAAAAAAAAAAAAGAAAGAAAACAAAAGTTCTTATCTGAAAGTCCCATTATCTATGTAATATGTGGACCTGTGTTTATGTAATTTTTCTCTTACTTATGGGACACATGTTTTGTATGTCTAATAATTTTTTATTAAAGGGTGGACATTGTGGATGTCATGTTGTGTGTCTAGCTTCTTTATCTTCCTTCGAAAAGACTTGCCCTTTATTCTGATAGCAAGTGACTTATTTACAGATTTAGTTTCATGTTTGTTTTTACTTTTCAGAGTGCCTTTAGCGTAGTAGCGTCCACTCTTGAGTGGCCTTTCTGAAGCCTCTACTGAATGCCCCTCTGTTCAGTGAGAGCACTCTACCATGGCAGGCCCACACTCAGCACCCTCAGCCCTGCGTGAGCTCTGGGCTGGCCAGCTCCCAGCGCCCTGTCCTTTCCAGTCAGTCAGAGCTGCACCCTGTGCGCATACAGCTGCTTAGTGATGGGCAGTGAACCCAGGGGCTCCCACACAAACCCTTTCTCTGCTTAGCTCCCTCTTTTCCAGGTCTCTGGATATAAGAATTATCCAGTTTGTAAGCAGGTTCCAAAACCATTTTCTAGTAAATTATGTTATAAATTGTAGCGGGGTTTTTAGAATAAACCACAAAGGACTGCATAGGTGGAATTTATTTTATAGAGAGAACGTCTATTCTTTCTCACACATACACTCTCACACTTTCTCGCCTGTCGTTGTTAGTAATTTAGTAAAATAAGAATGTTGGGAAAGCATATTTGAGTACAGTCTCAACCTCCTTGATGTCCCAAACCCTGCTTGGGCCCCCGCACAGTGGTCCAAACAGTGCCATTGGGTTCAAGGGCTCAACTCACGTTTTCCTTCTGTCAGTCACAGTCCTTTCCTGTGTCCGAAGACGGTTGTTAGATTTATTCTGAGCAGTGCCACAGGCGTTAACAATCAAGGTGTTGAGTCCAGTCCCGCTTAGCCCGAAATGGGCAGAGCAGAACTTCCTGCTGCTTTTCATTCGTCCGTCGGTTGCGGATATTTGGGCTGTGTCTACCTTTTGGCTAGTGTGAGGAATGCTGTCGTGAACACTCACACACAGGCGTGTGTGTCTGCGTGTCCTCACTTACGTGGGATGTGTAGCTAGGTGCGGACCTGCTGGGTTCCGTGGCAGCTCCGTTTAACATGCTGAGGAACCACCAGACTGTTTTCTAAAATGGCCGTTCCATTTTGAATTCCCACCAGTGATGCGATGCGTGAGGGTGCCAGTTTCTCCACTTCCTTTGTTGTACTGGCCCGAGCATAGAAAGTCAACACCAAGACAAAAGTATGCCAAATTGCAGGGTCTTTATTGCCGGCGGCCACGGAGGACTCTTGTCTCTCCAACCCATGGCCCTGAAAGGAGGGTGTCAAGACCCTTTATACCCGTAAAAATCACCCTGGGAGCGAGGGTGAGAGGCGGTGGTGGGTGCGAGGGGGTTCCGGACATTCCAGTGGATTCCTGGGCGAAGATGGGGTGAGGGGCCCCAGACATTCCGAGGGCCAGGGGCCTTTTTGATATTCTGGTTATTTCTTAAGTGATTCACAAAAGTCAAGATTAGCATTTGTTTACACATTGTCTGGGTACGGTGGCGATTATAGTCCTTAATTACTTATTCACATTTGGGTTATAGAGAGCAGTTTCAACAGAAAGCCGAGATATGTTTGAGGTATGCAGTTTTATGGGGCTTTTTACCATGTCACACCTTGAGTTCAGGTTTGGGTTTTGGTTACTTGTCGTAGCTTTTTCTCCAGGTGTTCCGTGTTTCCCTGGAGCAGAGGGTAGGGCCTCCAAGAGTGGACAGCCGCGTTCCTGCATAGGCAATGTGGCAGGAAATTCCATGCCGGGTGCGGGGGCCGCAGCCTTGCAGAACGCTACCCCGTGAGCATTTGTGTCCTTAGGTTTCCCAGACGGTAAGGCCCAGACACTTTCAGTCGCTGCTCTGGCTTCTGTCTTGTCTTTCACCATCAAAATCAAGAAAGGACTGCTGAGCCTATTCCTGGCAGGACGGGCAGCCAGGCCCCCGACCGCCTGCCCGCTGTGAGAACCAGCCGCCTGCTCCTCCGTCAACATACCTGACCCAGAGCATGGGGTGGCGATCTTCATCGCCAGATCACGAAGAGTCCCAGATTGTGATGTGTTCACGTATCTCCTTCGCGTTCCCTGAACGTTGCCCTGGATAAAGTCAACCCTCACTGAACAGCTCGCAGTGTGAAGGAATCATTGGTTCTAGCTGGGTTCCGTCCCTAGGGTAGCAGCACAGCTCTGGAAACCCCAGGGAAGCCCCTCACCTCCCACAGTGACCGCTGAAGGAGAGGCCAGGCAGGAGCCTCCATCTCCCTGCTAGCCACACAGCAAGGGTGAGGTTTGTGGTAAGACGCATGTCACATCCTTGGCCCCGTGTCAGTAGGATGGTTGATAGTCATGCGTATGCTAATGTCTCAGGAACTTCCTGCGGTAACTGAAATGTTAACTAACAGAGAATTTTCAGGACGAGGGATTTTTGCAGCGTGGTCTCATTAGTTGAGCGTGTTCCGGGATGGAGGGGTTGAATTGGCCCGCCCCTCCCTGCAATTTGATTTTGCTCTTTACCCAGCTGCTGCCCCTCTGGCTGAGACAATGCTCTTTGTCTGAGATGAGTCGCATTTTTGCAGAGCTCTGTAGAGCCCTATGTCTGCACTCTTTTATTTTGCCCTTTAATTACTGCTGCTAGATCAGTTAGCTGATTTTGTGGATCTGATATTTGAAGTACTTCACCTTACACTCTGAAAGCAGAAATTATAAAACTGCTGCCCCTAGGTCTTTGCCTCAGTGTAAGAAAATGTGATGTCGGCCTTTGCGAGCACCAGGCTTAGCACCCAGGGGAGAGACAGACCTACGACCCGGAGCCACCCAGTCCCTCCTGCTACAGGCTGTTGATCTCTCCCAGTAGAAAGCACGCAGCAGAGTGGGAGAAGCCATGTCAGCAGCTTTTCTGTGGCTCTTGCTCTCATGGTCTGGATATTGTTCCTCTTTTAAGTGTCACCATTTTAAAAGATAGCAAAAGATTGAAATAACCTTGCTTCTTAGGAGAAACTACTTCTGTGCCCTTTCTTCCCCTTCGAAAAAGGGTAGAACAATAGGAAGAGAGCTGAGCTGGTGTTGAAGACCAGGCAGGGGCTGCAGGCTTCTCTGCATGCTCAGTCACTGTGTGCTCCCGGTGGTCGCCATTGTGCGGGAGGCAGCTCTGGGCTGAGATGGAGAGGTCTTGGCTTTACTGCCCCCCTACCCCAGCATGCATCTTAGGGTTGTCCTAGTTCAAGCCTTTCTTTCTTTCACTGGAGACACTGCAGGGCCTTTGTGCTGTGTCCCTGGCAGCAGCTGCTGGCAGGTCACATGTCAGGTGATGCCCAGAGCGCATGTCAGGGAAGGTCCCGCCAGCTCCGGGCGGCTCACTGTCTCTGGCATTTCAGGGACCTCAGCACAGCTGCCCTTTCCCTCTGGGCTGCTCTATCCCCACTCCTGTCCCCACCTCAGGCATTTCAGGGACCTCGGCACTGCTGCCTCCCCAGGTGCCTTTCCTCAGTCAGCAGCACCCCCAGACCTCAGCACTGCTGCCCCCCACCAGGTGCCTTTCCTCAGTCAGCAGCACCCCCAGACCTCAGCACTGCTGCCCCCCCCAGGTACCTTTCCTCAGTCAGCAGCACCCCCAGAAGGGAGAGAGAGAATGCAGGGCTGTGTCCTGGTCCCAGCTCTGTGTGAAGGCTTCTCCTGCTGCCCATGGAGACCACTGCCTTTACTTACCCTGGGCTCTCCCTTGGCCTGCGATGCAGACGCCAAAACTGCACTGAGGCCTGCGGACTAGGACAGTTTTCTCCTCGCTGTTGGGATGACTAGTTTGTCCCCATACAACAGCCTTGGTAAATCCAAGCCATTCCCTGGGGCCCCCCAGTTGTGCCGACCTCTGAGGCTGGTCAAGGCCAGCTTGCCCTCTCACTGGCAGCCTGGCTTCATGCGAGCTACGAGATTGCTCCCGGCTCAGTGCAGGTCATCGGCACATCCCTTCTGTCCCCAGGCCACACAAGAGCACGTCTTCTCCCTCCCCTTGCCCTCTAGTCTTCCCTTTAAAGTAAATAGCATGCTTCAGATTCCACTTTCAGTGTTCTTCAGCACCGTCTAAAGAGCAGTGTATCAGAGGAGTCTGGTCAGGAGACAGAAACGGTCCCACACAGAGGGGACTGGATTCTTCCCCAGCTTGCAGCATGAGGCACACCTACCAGCTCCTACAGCGGGGCCTGACTCAGCGAGGCTGTCAGAGACCTGCTGCTAAAGAGGGTCTCAGTTCTCCTTTGGCTTGGCCGGTGACCTCAGCGCTGAAGAGAGGGCCGCTGGTGATGTGACTTCTTTAGCCCTAGCCCTCACGGTTTTCCAGGAGGTCCAGGCAAGCCCGGGGAAATTGAAAGGATATAGGAAGATGATTCAGGCCTGCCTCCACCAGCACAAGCCTGACCACTGCGTGATGCAGCCCCTGGTCCCCAGCAGTGCCACCTTCACACTCCTGGGCCTCCCCAGGCCCCTCACCTCAGGCCTCTGCTGGCCTGGCTCTGCCTCTCGCTGCAGGCCTCGTACAGGTGTAGGATTTACCATTTCCTCTTCAGAATAAAGAGCATGCTTTCTGATCAGTGGTTAATAAAGAAATAATTTAAAAAATAAAAAGAATAAAGAGCAATTCTAAAATTACACATTTTATTGACGAGTGTGGTAATTAAAAGCTTCTGGTTAATTGAAGTTTTACGGTAACCATTACTTTTACTTCCATAAGCCAGTGGAGAAAAAAGAAATTTTGTTTAGTTATGGGTTCTGGTTAGCTGAGTTTAATTGACATTTTACTGTCTTGACATATTTTTCTTATATTCTTCCCAGGGAGATGCAGTTAAAGACTTGATGCTTCGCTTTCTGGGTGAAAAGGCTGCAGCAAAGAGACAAGTCCTAAATGCCAGCTCAGTGGAACCATCTTTTGTTGGATTGAAACAGCTAATCGTAAGTAACAATGTGTTTGATTTCAGTGTTGTTTTCCGATAAGTCCTGTCTGCCTTCATAATATTTTCTCTAGAAGTTAATTACTTTGAATATTATTCAGAGCTCTTGTACACAAGCAGAATTCTGTTGGAGTAGATGCCAGTCCCGTGCACCAGAAAGCATCATATTAACACATGGATGCTTTTAAGCCCAGTCTTAAAAGCCGTTATTGGAAATGATGGAATTACTCAAAGCAGCATACACTTTGATGGAGTATGCTTCATCAGATATAATGGAGATAAATGATTTATGTTCATTTGTAAAATATATTGCATTTTCTGCATTTTTTATAGAAAGTTTATTGAATGGGGGGATTTCTGAACATTTTTAAGCTTTGTCATGAATTCTGTAAGTAGGTTTTTAAAATTCATTGATACTGGATCACCACTGCTGTACAGGTGGATTTGTTTCCAATGAATTTTTAATCTTAAAGGCAGCTATAATCATGTTGGATAGCTTTTCTAGATTAAGGAGAAGATACTGGAAGTTTGTTGCATATGTTTCCTTCAGGAACCCTAAGGTAGCCATCGGGTAAGTCCTCTGAAATGAGAGCCCCGTCTCACCGAATCTCACCTCCCCGGTGTCATCTCGTTAGGAGACTGTGGAATTGCCCTGCCAGCGCATCCAGACGGATGCCCAGAGTGGACTTAGCAAAGCCATGCTCCCATGCCCGCACGCTGTCAGCAGGTGTGCACGCTGTCAGTGGGCGCACTTTCTTGAAGGGGTTTGGAAAGTGAGGTTCTTGGTTTTGGGAATAAGTCCCAGCGGCTGTCTGAAACTCACGTTGAAATGCAGCGCTCACCCTGACTGTTCCAGTGGCACGTGGTCTGGACTCACTCTTGGTTTGGGTGAACAGTCTGGAGGACGTATATTCACTTTCCAACCTTCGAAAGAGAGAGTGGAATTTCCTACTTCACTTATTTTTCCAATAGTTCCCTATCTTGTTTATCTCAATCGTTGCTGATTCTTCTGCACCAGGCTTCAGATTTCACCTATTTTAAGCAAATTTTAATTCCTTAAGATATAATTGAAAGGTTTAGAAATTTCTCAAGGATTAAATTTTGTGGCCCATTGAAATGACAGGTGAGGGTTAGCCTCGTTAGCCTGTGAACTGAAACAAAATGAAAATGTTTTCAAGTTGATTTTGGAGAGCACATGGCTCAGTCTCAGCTCAGAGGTGACTGTCTTTGTGTTAAAACAGTGATACATAAATTGCTTAGTCGCACAGACTTTACAGTGAAATTCAGGATAAGACAATCCCAGTTCCTTTTTTATTACATCACCTCTGCCTCTAATTCGGTATTTGAAAGTGAGGTCTAGCCTGTCCCCATTCTGCCAGGAATTATGGGTGTTTGTGAAGTCCTGAGCCAGAACCACAGGAGAGAGTGGCTTCTTCCTCTTTAACAGCAGCATTTAGCAAAGTAACAACACGTTTTTCTTAATTGACTAGTTCTCTTGAATTCCAGATGCATCCTTATTATGTGTGATTTTGTGACTTCTGTGCCACTTTAGAAGCTTTCCTGGGTTCAGGGTAGGTTGGGGGCTGCCTGCTGCACCGACCAGGCCGCCCGGAACCCCCTTGTCTGGGGCCTGGCACCTGGCTGCGATGACCCAGATAGCAGATGTGTGAGGGCCTTTTGGAAGCACAGGCGGGGGGCCGTGCTGCACTGTGATGCCGTGCGGGGACGTCGTGCCCTGGGTGCCTGGATTTTCTAGTCCCTCTCGTTTGATTTTAAACTTCGCTTTGACTTCCACTTTCTAGCGTTCTGTTGTCAGCAGCTCTCTTACTTCCTGAGACAGCCTAAAGGGAAAAAAATCGGAATCCTCCCCCATTTTACTCAAAAGTTAGTTTCTTATAACTTCTTCTCAGTCTTGATTGTTAACTTCCTTTGATCCCTGATCTTTTTCCCAAAAAACCTTTTTTGGAGTGTTGCCCAAAAAGCCTGTTTTTGAGAAAGTACCGAACATTGGCAAAGCACCCTTAGTTACTTGGATTTTATCCTGACTTCATTATATGTATGAACTGGGAGGTGACATGTCATCAGTGTCAATAACAAATGCTGTAACTTGTGGGGGGAGACAGAGCCAACCTAAGAGAATTAAAAATCTGTAATAAACATCGTGACAGTCAGGAAGCGTCTGTCTCATTCACCAGTGCATCTGAGGACCCAGGACGGTCGGGCACAGAATGGGTACACAATGAAGGGATGAGGGGCTTAATAGATAAGAGGACCCCCAGGCTGTAAGCTACTCTTTTGATAAAGAAGTAGCATCAGAATGTTGGGTTTAAAGAAATAGAGAAGGAGCTGATGCAAAAGGATAGAGTGGGGTGGTTTCTAGTGGAGGGCACAAAGCGTGAGAACAAATGAAATCACAGGGAGATGAGTCTGGAGAGAGAGGGAACATTTCTTCCTCTGCCATGACAGAAAAGGAAAGGAAGGCGATAGGAATGAAAATCGAATCAAGCACATTTTCAAACTGCGATTCTAAGAACCCCAGGGTTCCAGGGAGGGGCCTCGGGTGACTGGCCATGGCCTGGGGAGGTGACTTGGTAGGCCCAGAGTGTCATGTGAAGCATTTCAGCAGGGTCTAGTGTATATGTAAGTCTCTCTTGAGGTTTCTTTTTCTGGGGGGTAGGGGGAATGGTGGATGAATTTTACTATTTAAAAAGTTTGGAAAACTAATATAGTCCAAAATCCTCACTTTGTAGATTAGAAAACTAAGATCTACAGAGGTGTAGAGGTTGGCCCTAAACAAACGTCCTCGCTCCTGTGACCAGCGTCCCTTACGTAGTGCACACAGCCCGGCGAAGAGCTCAGTTGCTGGTGGTGGTTTTGCTCGTTGACTGCTTCCCACCAAACGACTTAGTATTTCTCAACCGTCGGATCTGCACGCTGTGGGAATTATGCCTTGCCATTCCGTTTCTAGGATGGGTGGTATCCAGGAGTAGGATTTGCCCATGAGAAGACCTTGTATCTGATGGAATTGAAACACACGAGTTCTCAATTGTGTTTCTTTGTGTTTCATTGAGCAAACACATGCCTCTTCTCTTTCAAGCAATAACAGTAAAGGTTGCTAAGATAGGGCTCTTGTTCCGTGAAGTTCTGCCTTCCTAACCATTTATGGTATTTACTCAGATTTAGAAGTGCTACTCTGTTATTATTTTTAATTTGCTTGTCACTGACTTGAAGATCATACACTATTTTTAAAGGAAGTATAAATTCCAGATTCACACATTTATTCTAACTCTTGTGATTCTTCATCAGTGTCTTCAGACACAGACACAAATTCAGCTGCACTCCCAACCTCCAGCAGTGAAATTTCCCTTTTCTCTCCTCATGCCGTGTATCCACTTCCCACAGAGAAGCTGCTGGTACCACATCTTGAATACCAGTTCCCACAAGCCTGGGTCTCTAATTGGTGGGAACCCCGAGAGCTCCAGCATGCCCCAGAGCAGAGTTCCCAGCTGTTCCCCACCTTCCAGGGTCAGAGAAGCCAAACCCTCCTCGGGGACACTCCCGTCTGCCTCTTCCTCCGCACCAGACTGCCCAGGCTGTGGAATTGTCACTCACATGATCACCTAACATGCAGAAGTCTTCACTCATTAACTCAGAGTAAGTGCAGAAACCCAGGCAGAGACCTCTCCTCAAATAGAAGCAGGAGATGGTCTGAACTGTAGGTGTTTGGTATACGAATGCTTCAGATGACCTGTGAGCCAGTGGAAACCGTGCTCCCCCAATTGCCTTTCTTCCCAACATCTTTTACCATATTTACAGCAGCGCATCCTCAAAAAGGTAAACAAGCATCACTTGCTTAGAGGGTTAGCAGACTTTTCACACATCACACTAAGTTTAAATATGAGTAAATGTCAGTCGAATGCTACCGAAGTGCTTCTGTAATTATTTCTATGATTGGAAAGCTTTGGAGAGAGATGGAGATACTTTTTTTTTTTAAGGGGGAAGAACAGCTAATTTGTAAATGTCTGTATACTTTATAATTTGCTAATGCAGTTACAGATCTCCAGGGTAGCTGTTTCCCCAGCTCATGCTCTATTCCTGAGGGTGTGGGTGTGGCCTCCTTGATTTGGCCGTGGAAAAGCTGCTGTGATGCGTCATCCTGAAGCAGCGGCTGGACTGGCAGCCTGGCTGTGCTTTATAATCATGGGCTTAAACACCACACACAAAGCCATGCATGTTAATCGTAGTTAATTTTTTCTGCAGGCTACTTTTTACCCTCTTTGATTCTTCCTGTTTTTAATAAATAGATACACTGGTTTGATGTCTTCCTTGCATTGGAAATACTTGAGCCCATCAGAAACTTTATTAACAGGCCTAACAGGGGAGCTTACGTAAGGTGAAATATGTATTTATGAAAGGATCTTTACCTCGCCCTGGTATTTTAATTCTAATATGTCCTAAAATAATTCGTGTTGTCTTTAAGGCAGCCAGGAAAGGGTTCCTGAATTATCTTCCTAAGTTATGTCAGAGGTTCTGAAGATTGTAGTTTACAGGGAAATGGATGTCACTGCCTGGGAGAAGGACATTTTAATCACTTTAATGCTATCATAGAGGCAATAATTCCCTTTGTGTCTTAGATGGGGAAAAGTTATGTACATACTATTAGTTACTTGAGTGATTTCTATGAGACTGTTTTTCTCAACATTTGGAAGCTGTGTAATGCCTACGTTCAGTTTTTCGAATAGACCCTGTATTTTATTCCCGGTAAAAAAAAAGCAAAAGTAATACTGATCTAAAATCTTTATCTCATATCAAACTAACTTCATTGTTAGAATTCTACATGTTGTGTACAGTAATTATGAGATTATCGTAAGATTTCCTTCACAAAGTTTAAAATTTTAGGTGGTATACTTTAGATTCTGATTTTAAAAATAATTTCTTTGCTACATATTTCTGATATCTATCATTGAAAATGTAGGAGGGCCACTGGGAAGCAGAATAAGGTGGAAAACAACAAGAAAAAAATAGTAAAAACCACACTAGGAAAATAAGCAATGATAATTTCAAATCGCAGGCAGCATGCAATTATAAGAACTGGCTGTGGCTCTCATGGGGGCCACAGTCACATCCCCTTTGGAAGGAAAGGAGTGCCTGGCATCAGAGCACGATGCTGTGCTGGTTCCTCCTGGCCAGTCCTCCCCTCTCCAGCACTTGTCCGTTAACCAAGAGCCCTGGCTCTGCTAGTTCCACATCACCCCTCGGACAAGTCTGAAGATCAGAAGGTTCAGGCTTTGCTCTGCCCAGGCTGGCAAAATAAACCCCCGAACACCTGTGTGCTTGACATATGTGGCCAAGGAAATGTCTACTGTACCTCCAGCGGGAGGCTTGCACCAGAAGACACGCTAAAGAAGAGAAAAACTGACAAGCCTGTCACACTGGCAGCACCAGTTGGTAAAGGTGGGCAGCACGCATTGTTGATGGGAACGTGCATTGCCTTGCAGAGCAATTTAACAATAGCTAATAAGACTGGGCGCAGTGGATCACACCTATAATCCCAGCACTTTGGGAGGCTGAAGTGGGTGGATTGTTTGAGCCCATGAGTTCAAGACCAGCCTGGGCAACAGGGCAAAACCTCATCTCTACTAAAAATACAAAAATTAGCCAGGCGTGGTAGCATGCACCTGTAGTCCCACCTACTTGTGGGCCTCAGGCAGGAGGATCACCTGAGCCTTGGGAGGTCAAGGCTGCAGTGAGCCATGATCGGGCGCCTGGGTGACAGAGTAAAACCCTGTCTCAAAAAAAAAAAAAAATTAAACTAGAAAAAAATGCTAATGAAGTACATGCTTTGTATAACCTTTGACACAACAATCCAACTTTCAGTTATGTACTCTAGAATAACTCTTGTACATGTGTATGAAAAGACATATTCAAGAATGTTTGCTGCCATATTACTAGTATTAATTCGGCAAAAATTTTATTTAAAATCTTAATATTCAATAGCCAAAAGAGAATACGCTATACGCAATCAATTAAATTCTTTGGAGCGATTGAAATAAATTTACTAGAGCCACATTCATCAGTATGGATAATGTCAAAAGCAATAAAAGCAAATTACAAAAGTCTGCCTACAATGTACAAGCTTCTATTAATTTTTGAAAACAGGTCAGTAATTCCTTAGCCCCTTCTGTGAAATCCAGAAACCTCTGACAACCAAAAATGATTTTGGGCAGCACAATCTGACCTGACCGGACTCACTTGGTGCCATCCTGAGTATCGGGCACATAAACCTGTTCCCACACTGGCCTCTGTTCCTGCCCTGCCCGGCCAGGAGCAGCCTCCAGGTGGCTGTGTTCCTCTTCCTGAGGCTGCCACTGCTGTCCTGCAGCCCAGTCCCTTCTGCTGCAGGCCGGCTAAGGGCCTCCCTCTGTCACCAAGCCCTGGGAACATCGCTGTCCCTTGCTCACAACTTTGCAAAAAAAAGTTTCTTCCTAAGACTCTTCAGAAACTCCTGTGACCACGCAGTAGCCATCATGTCCTGGCAGGCCCCCAGCAAAGGCCGTAATAGCAAAGCCTCACCTCGGTGAGGAGAGACAGTTATGGTCTCAGCCGATCTCCTTGGGCATGAACAAAAATATTCTTGTGCCTAGAAATGTTTCTGAAATACAAAGTAAACTTGACTACAGCCAAATAAATGTTTTATATTCTCTTTTCAAAAAAAAAAAAAAAAAAGCACCATTTGGGAAAGTATAAATTGTAAATGGTAAACTTTCTAACATAACTTGTGTTTTCTTCTCTTTTTTCCTTTAATGTTTTTCTAAATTATTATACAAAGAAAATCATCTGGCTGGGTGCGGTGGCTCATGCCTGCAATACCAACACTTTAGGGAGGCCGAGGCAGGGGAATCAGCTGAGTCTAGGAGTTCAGGATCAGCCTGAGCAACATAGGGAGACCCCCGCGTCTACAAGTAATTTGAAAATTAGCCTGATGTGGTGGCACGCACCTGTAGTCCCAGCTACTTGGGAAGCTAAGGTGGGAGGATCTCCTAAGCCCAGGCACTCGAGCGTGCAGTGAGTCATGATCACACCACTGCACTCCAGCCTGGGCAACAAAGCAAGGTGCTGTCTTAAAAAAAAAAAAAAAAAAAGAAGAAGAAAGGAGAAGGAAAAAATCATCTTTCTGTTCCCTCTACTGATGTGTCTGACTCCCACACCAGAAGATGATCTACATCTAAATGAGAGATGAAGGGGCTCTTCAGTCACCTCTGTCCTGAATTCCGGTGGGACCCTCCCCAGCTGAGGTCTGAGGCTGGGTCTGGGCCTTGCCCCTTTGCTCCCCACTCCGTGTCCTCCAGCAGATCTGCCAGTGCCAGGCCCTCTGCGCCTCCACCCAGGAGATGCAGGTGGAAAGGCTGCCCAGACTGTGCTGCGTGCTCTTTTGTGTTACTGTCTTAGGGAACTGGGTTGTTTTAACTCCTAGAAAATTGGCTCTCAGGTTGGTGTAAGTTTGTGTAGATATTACTACATGTTATTTATAGACCAATCGATATTAACCAGTAAATTGGTTAGTCTAACAGTATACACTTCATCAGTAGCAGCAATTATCCAAGTAAATCTTTCATCTTCAGTCATCTGTGGGAAAATTATATTGGGAGAAACTGTAACAAAATTATGTTGGGAGAAACATAAACATTTCTGCTTTCTATTTTCAGTCAGGAAAGAAGCTACTTTTTTAAAAGATGTACATTTCCCCAAAAAAAATGAATAATTAAGATGGTGAGGCTTTTGCTTTATTTTTAATAGTTGTGATCTAGTGTGAGACATAGAAAACAAGTCCTAGAATATGAAATCATAGCAAAAGCTGAAGGCTTTTTATATGATATGTTTTACTATTTTTAATCATTTATGGAGTACTTTATATTTGCAGAGTCCTTGCAAATAATTTTATTGCACATGTAAATGTTTTATTGGTGGTGAGTATCTATACATAGTGGGTATAAACTGAGATGGGAGCCTTTACTGTGGAATATTTCTTACTTGTTTAAAAAATATTTAAGACCAGGCGTGGTGGCTCACGCCTGTAATCCAAGGACTTTGGAGGCCAAGGCGGGCGGATCACCTGAGGTCGGGAGTTCGAAACCGGCCTGACCAACATGGTGAAACCCCGTCTTTATAAAAAATAAAAAAATTTAAATATATATATATGTATGTATCCATAATCAGATTTTCCGATTTATATGTTTTTGTACCCACACAAATTCTAATTTCCTTTGAGGTCCATCAAATAGATAATAAATTGAGTTCACTGGGCATTGCATGGCATCAGAGAATTTAAAATCGGGAGAGTCTGTGTTTACTATATTGAAATCCTTTTTACTTTTTCAGAAGAACCCAGAAACTATGCTTTAGTGGCTGTACTTAATAGCGATTTACATCCTCCATACTTGTTGTGAAAATGCTGTATTACTTCAGCCAGCATGACTTTGGTTCCTGCACATCGAGCACTGTTCTAGGTACAGAGATGGGGTAGGGTTGATCCCGTCTGAGGCTGCCGCTGTGTAGACAGCAGTGGACGTGCACACGGTTGGTTTCTCAAAGGCCAGGACATCAAAGCCCTGTCTGCCTGAGTTTAATTCACAAAACTCTTTTTTCCTGCATTCACAAATAGCAAGTTTCTGTATCAAAAAGAAAAGAAACATTGAAAAACATTGCTTATATAACCACTGTTCTTTTACATTTTAGTATATGTGTATATACATATGTGTGTGTATCTATACCATACATAGTGTGCATGTATGAAGATGAATGGATATACATATTTGCATATATGCTGTGCACGAAATTCATATGCTTCTATCGGTTTGTGTCTTTTTTTTTTTTTTTTTTGAGATGGAGTCTCTCTCTGTCACCCAGGCTGGAGTGCAGTGGTGCGATCTCAGCTCACTGCAACCTCTGCCTCCCGGGTTCAAGTGATTCTCCTGCCACATCCTCCTGAGTAGCTGGGATTACAGGCATGTGCCACCATGCCTGCTAATTTTTGTATTTTTAGTAGACACAGGGTTTCACTATGTTGGTCAGGCTAGTCTCGAACTCCTGACCTCATGATCCACCCATCTCGGCCTCTCAAAGTGCTGGGACTACAGGTGTGAGCCACTGCATCCGGCCCCAGTTTGTATCTTTTTATTATTTATTATATATTTAGCATTTCTCCATATTAAAGGGTGTTTTAAAACATTTTAATAGCCACATAATCTGAAGTTGTCATAAATAATCTTAAGATGAACTCTCTTGTACAGACTTCTACATATGTGATTATTTCTTTAGGATAAATCTTTGGAGGAGAATCACGAGGCCGAAGAGCATGGCCCCTTTGGAGGCTGTTGATAAATACTGCTCACTGCCGTTCAGAGGGCGGCTCCAGATCATGCTTTCCGCAGCACCTGAGTGTGCTTGCTGTAGTGTCTCCTTGCTTACTCTGACTTGTATCTTTTTAAAAATTTTTTAATTTCTAATTTTTTAGGCTAACGATGGCATTTGCTTTTTAATATTTTTTACTAGTGAAGATCAACTCACTAGTAAGTTATAATTTGCATTTCTTTGATTACTAGTGTGGTTAAGCATTATTTTATTCTCGTGCTATCTTCTTGTAGTACTTTGAACTTACTATCTGTTCCACAATTGTTTGTGCATGCCAAGTGCCATACGAAGGAAAGGCTTTTAGAAATTAAAAAGCAATGCATTGAATGAGGCCACTGCCCCAAAGGAGCCAAAGGAGAGACAGGAATGAAGAGGAGGAAGGGTTCACCATGAGCAGGAAAAGCTCCGCTGAGATCAGGTTTGAGGTTGGCTTGA
Organism: Cebus imitator; assembly: GCF_001604975.1. Classification (NCBI taxonomy): domain Eukaryota; kingdom Metazoa; phylum Chordata; class Mammalia; order Primates; family Cebidae; genus Cebus; species Cebus imitator. Next base: position 561,513 of record NW_016107454.1, read on the forward strand.
AGGCTGCTCATCTTACAGTGAGCAAGTGCAGGTGAGCTCTGACTGGAGGGGAGGTGGGAGAGGTGGCGTGGCGTGAGGGCTCAGTGACACAGGGCAGCCAGCTGCACCTTCATCCAGAACGGTTCACTGTCATCTGCAACTCCAGGGTGGGCAGCTGAAGACTGGGCCGTCATCTGTTCTAAATCATTGATGGAATTGTGTCTCCCACGGCCTGTGCTGTTTGGACCTGGTCTAAACTTACAACCTTGATGAAATTAGGAATGCCTTTCACACAAAGGAAGCCAAATAAGCTGATAAGTACCACCTGAAAAGGCACCACATAGCCATGGGCATTGGACACAAACAGGAGTTGTATTACCACGAAAGTAAGGAAAATCGCCATGTGCAGAATTCTGTTCATTTGTTACGCAAAATAAATGGTAGTCTTTGCTACCAAAGACCCTTCCAGAAGAAAACAGCTGAACACTTTTAGTGCAAAGGGACAACTTCAGGTTACTGGTAGAATTTTAGTATTTACAGTTTCTCCTCTTAACTCTTCATAACTGTTGTTCACAGAAATGGGCAGTTTCCTTTGTCTAACCAGTGCATACCTTCTTGATCTAGGACTCTGGTTTTTCTGTAGCTTTTTGTACTGCTTTCATTTGTAATAGACAAAAACTTGACTCCTTGGACTCAAGGAAATATGATCTTGGTTTCTTTTATCTTGGGACAGCTGGTCATTGTAGTGGCAAAGGATTGTCTCATTATCTTCATTAACCGTTGTCATCCCAGAGACCCTTGATTAAGAGCTTTTAGATAAAACATGAGCAGGGTGTCGTTCGGTCCGCTCAGTAGCACCAGCAGCGCTGTTGAGTGGCGTTCTGTTAGTGATCAGTTTTATATTTTCTGAAAAGGTAACACATGTTCAAATATCAAATTAACAAATAATGTGTACTTTTGTGTGATTAGATATCATGCAGCCATTATAAATCATGTCCCAAGAAAATTTTTGAAGATATAAGGAAGTTTTGAGTGAAGGATACAAAACAGTATATGTTTAAAAAAAAAAAAAGGGTCGGGCGCGGTGGCTCACGCCTGTAATCCCAGCACTTTGGGAGACCGAGGCGGGAGGATCACGAAGTCAAGAGGTCGAGACCATCCTGGTTAACATGGTGAAACCCCGTCTCTACTAAAACTACAAAAAATTAGCTGGGCATGGTGGCGCGTGCCTGTAATCCCAGCTACTCAGGAGGCTGAGGCAGGAGAATTGCCTAAACCCAGGAGGCGGAGGTTGCGGTGAGCCGAGATCGCGCCATTGCACTCCAACCTGGGTGACAAGAGCGAAACTCCGTCTCAAAAAAAAAAAAAAAAGAAAGGATACATATGAGAATACTGTATGATTGTCCACAGTTGATTTTGTTTTTTCACTTCATACTTGGCTGCTTTGTACTATTCCACAAGTTGCACAGAGGTGAGACAGTAGATGGGGTGTTCGCTAACTCTGTTTAAGCAGCTAACCTGCCTGACAGAACTGTGTGTGTTTCAAAGGTGTGTGTGTGCGGAATCATCTCACCAGCACCCGCCGCCTTGGCCGACTGTTTCTGCCGTACCCTCTCAGTCAGCTTACGGTAGTACCCATCAGCGCTGGCCAGAACCCAGCGCTTCTGCCTCCTGCATAGTTCACATGAACGTTCGCCTCCTCTGCCTGCGCCTCCCCTCCTGTGCTAATTCAGGCCCTTGTTTCTTTGTGCCTTGTTTGCTAAGCTAGCTCAGTGTCCTTTTTATTCACATAATACCCCCCAAAGAATTAGAAAACTAGGTGCCCCCTCACACATTTTTAAGCCATCTAAAATGTTTTATCATAAATGTAAGTGGCTTCAAAGGATATAATTAATTTTTAGCACATAGTATGTTGCATGTGTGATTTAATTATATTTCCATCAGCACGTAGGACTGCAGATTCAGCTCATTCCGTTTTGGGAAATGTGACCCACTTGGCAGCCGGTGCACATCGTAACCAGTCACTCAAACCAGGCACGTGCGATCTCAGAAGAAATCTCACTTCGTCGTGTGATCCAGATCAGCACGGCAGTGGGGTCCTGGCAGCAGTCACTCCACTCTAGATTGAGTTAGAATTGGTTCTCTCCCCGCAAAGCCCCCTGGGTTCTTGTCCTCCCCACCTGCCTGCCACTCCGGGGTCTGCCACTCTAGGGTCTGGCCTGTAGCTCCAGCTCCAGCTCAGCCTCACCCCCCATGCCCCTGACCCCATCCTCCAGCTGTCCCGGCTCTGCAGTGCCCTGAACGTGCTCCGCGTGTGTTGGCCCATTTCCTCCTGAATCATCAGGCGTCGGTGGCAGCAGTGTCCCCACAGGGCTGTCAGGCATGTCCATGCTGTGCCACGTGTGCCCTCTGCCCCACGAGGGATGCCGCTCCCTTCATTCACGTGCATTGCTCTTGTTCATTGTGCGAGACTCTCCGCCCCCGTGCCACCGATCTTGGTGTCTCCCATACTGGGTGTCCGTGTTTCATGAACACATGTGCATGTGTGTGTTTAATATGTAGATAACGTATGCTTGGCCCTTCATGTCTCAGGTTCCGCATCCATGGATTCTACCACCCACAGGTGAGAAACGCACTGAAGTGTGCACAGCAAGCTTTCAACCGTGGTTGGTTGAATCCACGTGTGTGGAACCTGCAGATATGGGGGATCAGCCTAGGACTTGAGCAGTCATGGATTTGGTATCCCGGGGGTCCTGGACCTGGTCCCTGGCAGATAGAGGGTCTGCTGCGTGTGTTTATGCATCTGTGTGTACGTACAGACAGTCCCCAACTTATGTGGTTTGACTTAAGGTTTTTCAACTTTATGATGGGGTGAAAGCGCTCCCAATTCAGTGGGAACTGTGCTGTGAGCACCCACACGGCCATTCTGTTTCTCAGTCTCAGCGAATTCAAGAAACCACATGAAGTGTTCAGCGCTTTGTAAAGTTGGCCTTGCGTTTTCTGATTTTCCCAACTGTAGGCTAATGTTAGTGTTGTGAGCGTGTTTAAGGTAGGCTAGACTAGGCTGTGCCGTGACATTCAGTAGGTTAGGTGCATTCACTTATTTTCTTTTTCTTTTCTTTTTTTTTTTTTTTTTTGAGACAGAGTTTCACTCTGTTGCCCAGGCTAGAGTGCAATGGTGCGATCTTAACTCACTATCACCTCTGTCTCCCAGGTTCAAGTGATTCTGCTGCCTCAGCCTTCTGAGTAGCTGGGATTACAGGCGCTCACCACCACACCCAGCTAAGTTTTGTATTTTTGGTGGAGCTGGGGTTTCCCCATGTTGGTCAGGCTGGTCTCGAACTCCTGACCTTAGATGATCCACCAGGCTCGGCCTCCCAAAGTGCTGGGATTACAGGTGTGAGCCACCACACCCGGCCTGCATTCACTTATTTTCAACTCACGGTATTTCTAACTCACAGTGGGTGTGGATGGAGCATCTGCGTCTGTCTTGACATGCTGCTTTGTAGCCGTTTGTTCTGTGTGACTGCCCTTCAACCACATTCATCTTTGGACTCCTGTTGCCTGACTAGGGCATAGCTCCTCGTAGGTGCTTAGAAAATGCTTCTTAAGTGAAGGAGTGACTGAGTGCTTCTGTGTCTCACAGGCATTCGCGCCGTGACTGCCATAGGTAGGTTTCTTTATTCCTTTCCCCGAAACATCAGGGGCATTCTGCGAGCGTTCCTGTGTCCGTAGGCAGCAGTCCTGTCCTTGGAAGCTGAGAGCAGAAGCACAGCAGCCCCCCAGGCCGCTTCCTGGGCGCACTCCCCTGCCCGTTCCCTGTGCCCTCCTGGGCGGCTTTCCTAGACTACAGGGCAGATGCTCTGTGGAACTTGCTCCCGCTCCTCTCCGGAGAGCCTTCCTCCCTCCCTCGCTGGGCCTCCACTCCCGGCACGTGCTCCCCCAAACCCACATCTCCAGTGTCTTCTGTCCTCAGCTGCAGCCTGCCATCTGCACATTTACCAGGCACTTTCACATAACTGCTCCACCATCTTATGTCATTGTTTTTTTTATCTTCCGTAATTTTATAAAGCCCAGCTCATCTGCCTGCTGCATCTCCATGTCCGCCTGCCCAGGGTGGGTAGAGACATGTTCGCACCACCCTCAGATGTCAGCATTGGTGTTTCACTGGTTAGTTTGTGTCTGGGTCTCTCAGCCTTTAAGGAGCAGCCCCGGCGCCCTCTCCTCTGCCGCCCTCTGCTCTCCTGCCGGGCCGGCGATGCAGCGCCTGACCGGTTATGGTCTTTAGACTGCCCCAGTCGGTCTGTACACTGCAGCTAGATTCATTTTCCAAACATTTTATTTCAAAATGCATTTCTGTTTAGAAGCACCCAGCTGCCCCCTCTTGCCTGGAACTGGCATCTCACCTTTGTGACCTGATGTCGGAAGCTTGCCCTGGCTTCTGGGACCTGAACTCTTCACTGGCCTTGTGTCCCCTGAGCCTAGCACAGTGCCTGGCCCACAGCAGGTGGTCAGTAAGTGGCTACTGAGTGAAAAGATGAGGAAATGCAGATTCCACCAACTTTACTCATCACCTTGTTTGTTATCCTTTCCATGAGAATTAAAACCTCAAGTTTCTCATTTTTGAAAATGGCCATCGGCCAGGTGCAGTGGCTCATGCCTGTAATCCCAGCACTTTGGGAGGCCAAGATGGGCAGATCACCGGAGGTCAGGAATTCGAGACTAGCCTGGCCAGCATGACAAAACCCCATCTCTACTAAAAATACAAAAATTATTTTTATTTAGCCAGGCATGATGGCAGGTGCCTGTAGTCCCAGCTATTCGGGAGGCTGAGAGAGGAGAATTGCTTGAACCCAGGAGGCGGAACTTGCAGTGAGCCGAGATTGCCATTGCATTCCAGCCTGAGTGACAGAGACTCTGTCCCAAAAAAAAAAAAATTGTCATAGCGGCAGGCACAGTGGCTCACGCCTGTAATTCCAGCACTCTGGGAGGCCGAGGTGAGTAGATCACTTCAGCCCAGAAGTTCAGGACAAGCCTGGGTAACATGGGAAACCCTGTCTCTACAAAAAATACAAAAATTAGCTGGGCATGGTGACACACGCCGCCTGTAGTCCCACTACTCGGAGGCTGAGGGGAGAGGATCACTTGAGCCCAGGAAGTCAAACTGTGATCACACCACTGCACTCCAACCTGGATGACAGAGCGAGACCCTGTCTCAAAAGAAAAGTCATCATAATGCCTACTTTGTAATGTTATTATGACCAAGAATAACAGCCCGTGCACTTGCGGGGACTTACAGTCCACAAGTCCAGGAGGGAAGGTGTTCGTGGAGAGGTTACGGAAGTGCTATGCCAAGGAGCCCAGGTGGGGAAGACGGCGTTCCTGAGCACTCACCATGCTCCCAGTGTGGTTCTGAGTACTTCGCCCATGTTAACCGTGAATCCTCACGAGAATCACCAAGAACTACTAATACCTCAAGCCTGCCACCCCTCCCCTTCCTCCTCACTTTTAACGATGAGTGGCTTTCCCCCAGCTTAGGATCAAAAACAGAATTCTGGTAGCACCTCATAGCCCTGGTCCTGGACACACACCTGCCGAGGTCAGTGGCAGACTGTCCTCCCCGCAGATGGCCCTTGGCCCTCGTGCCCTCATGCCAGGAACCTGGAGCCAGGGGTCATCCTTCCTTCCTCATGTGTGATCAGCCTTTCTCCAGCTGCAGCCTCCCCATCTGTGTTTCACACACTCAGGTGCTTGGCTCAACACAGACACTGTCTCACCTTCTGCGCGGCCACCTGCCTCTCCTCCCGACAGCCTGGTAGTGCTGACCTCCCTAGAGTCCCTGTGGCTGCCCGTCTCTCTGCTTCCCTCTCCTCAGTTTCCACAGTTTTTTTTTTTTTTTAAGACAGGGTCTCACTCTGACAGTGGGCTGGAGTGTAGTGTCATGATTTCAGGTCACTGCAACCTCAGCCTCCGGGCTCAGACGATCCTCCCACTGCAGCCTCCCAAGTAGCTGGGACTACAGACGCGTGCCACTAAACACAGCTGATTTTTATTCCGTAGAGATGGGGTTTCACCACATTGCTCTTCTCAAGTTCCTGAGCCCAAGCAATCTGCCTTGACTCGGCCTCCCAATGTGCTAGGATTATAGGCATGAGCCACAGTGCCCGGCCTTTCCACAAATCTTACTTTCATCTGACTCCAGTCAGCTCTTAGCAAAGCTGCTAATAGCTTTGCATGGAACCTGGCAGGCGTTGAGTTCCCCTGCAGCTGCCTCCTGGAGACGTGTGCTCGCTGACCCTCTGGACGAATACTCGTCTGCTTCTGCCGCTCTGCACCAGCGATATAAGTAATGACTAATTCACCGTCATCAGCCATGAAAGAACGAAACGGAAAGCACGTGGCAAATCCCAGCCCACTGTTCCGTTGTCACAGCATTGCAGTACACGTAAAGCTCCTGTCGCTGCAGAGGCATCTCCGCTCCTGTGCCTTGTCCTCGGGTGCCAGTCACAAGCCACTCGCAGGCTGAAGTCACCCACAGTCCTCCTTGAAGTCGGAAGAAATAAACTACTGACCCACGAGGGCCTGGGATCAGACCTGGGATCCACAAGCATCCTCTGTCAAAGGCCACAAAGTGAACCTTGTGGACTTCCTGGCCATACGGCACCTGCGGCAGCTGCTCAGCTCTGCTGTGGATGCCCAGCTCTTCCACGGTAGCACAAAACCTTCCCGCCATGCACATGCGCAGGAGGCTGCACTCTGGGCTCCTGTGAGCTCTGCTTGCCAACTCAGGCAGTGAGTGCGGGGGCGGGGCGCCCACAGGATGTACACAGACTGCCAGCACCAGACCTGGCTGCTGGAACGTCCTCCTGAGAGCTTCGCTCACATCTACACAGGCGCTCTAAGTTCACCCCATCAGTGCAGGGAGACTGGTGCCTTCAAATGTGGCGATGACGCGACACTGCTGTGGCCGATGCTCTTGGCAGCCTGCAAAGGCCAGCACTCCCGACCCTCCTCTGCCTCACCTCCCTCGTGCCAGCCCGTCCTCGCCTGCTTCCCCAACCTCGCCTAATCCTCACCTGCTCGGCACCCCGTCCACGGCCTCCCTCTGGTCCCCTGGTCCTCACTGCATCCCCTCGGCCCTGCACCTGCACTCTGCCCCTGGGCCACCGAGCCTGCTCTTGCCAGGCTTTGCACACACTCTGTCTTCTTCTAGGGTCTCTGCCCCTCCTTGTCTCCCTGCTTAACTCCTGCCTGTCCTCACTGTAGGTCATGCCCTGATGGAAGAGGGCCTCAGCCCCTAGCAGGAAAGGCCAGAGCCTCAGGCCTAGGGAACCGGGAAGGGCGCAGTTGTTAGTTGCCCCTGGATACAGGCTCTGCCGAGATGCGTATATAGAACTGGTTCAGACTTGGCACGATGTCTTTCCCTCTCACTCTTTCACATTTGCAATTCAAAAAGAATATACATAGCCATTTGTATTATATAAAGTGATTATTGCATTGAATTTAGACTAGAGAAGGCATTTGGAGATCGTCTTAGAAAATTATCTTAACCAATCTAAAAATATTTCTGAACTGTCAACCAGAACACAGAAATCCTGTGTTATGTGACATTCTTCGCTGTAGTGTGCACAGTTGTGGGGAGTGTGGCACCAGTTTGATCTTCACCGTCCACCCGTGGTTCTCCAACTTGGGCTAGTGGCCACGCACCGGCTAGTGAAGAAAGCCACAGACGCCACTGCAGGTGTGGGGCTGCTTTAGCAGCTGCAAAGCCAACTGCACCATGTATGTGCTGGTCTTATTTCCAAAAAAAAGCTACAAGATACATTTTAAGAAACCTCATTTGGGTTGCCCTGCTAATATTTGCAGATGGCTGGTCCGTGCCATGGAGGCGGGCACTCACAGTGAGGCTATGGCAGGTACAGGGAAATGAGAAACTGAGAGAGACGGTGGCACGCCCACCTGGCAGTGAGACGCATGCCAGTCAGAGAGGCTGAAAACCACACTGACAACACCCAGTGCTGGGGTGTGCCAGCCCCACGAGCCCTCACTGCGGGGGGAAGGCAGGATGGTGCGGCCACTTAGGAAGGCAGCATGGCGGCTTCCTGCAGCACTAAACAGACTCTCACGTACAGCCCAGCAGTCTGGTTACTGCATTAGGCTCCTGGATATTTCTGCCAGTCATGCTGAATGCGCATATCCGCACAAGAATCTACACAAAGATGTTGATAGCAGTTTTATCCATAGTTGCCAAAAACTAGACAAAACCAAGAGGTCCTTCCGTAGGTCAGTGGATAAACGAACTGGTAATCTGGACAGTAGAATGTTCAGCATTTTAAAAGAAAGACGAACTCTCAAGCCCTAAGAAGACCTGGAGGAGCTGAGATGTCTGCGGCCTGGAGACAGCTGGTGGCTTGTGGCAGGTCACACGGCTAGCTGTCATAGAGCCTGACCTGTCTGGTGCTCTGGGCCCTGCCCCAGTTCCTTGCCTCACACACATGGTTTCACTAGGCACGCACACACCAACTCTGGATTTATGTAGGGACAGTTTGGGAATTTGTAGCAGCATTGTCCACATTTTTAATGTCTGCCTCGTGCCCGGCTCTGTGCTCAGCACTTCTGTAGATCTTATCCAATGGTCACATCTTTGAGGTGGGACAGATGACCCCCGCTCTGTAAACGCAGCCATCACTGAGCCTGCAGTGTGAGTGACTGAGCCTGCAGTGTGAGTGTCAGAGCCCCGGAAGACACAGCCCCCCTCCTGCCTGCGGCACAGCCCCCACTGCAGCTGGAATTCAGAGCGAGTCCTTAGCTCCCGCCTGGGGACGCCAAATAAAGGAGAGCAGAGCAACTTTAGGGCAAAGCTGAGCTCATTTCCCTCCCAGGCGTTTCATGAGCAGGGCCCGAGTTTCCTGTGTCCTGGCGTGGAGTGCAGGAGGTGCAGAGAGGGCGAGGCACCTGTGTGAGTTAGTGTGCAGAAGTGTGTGGCAGGCCCGACCACACGTTTTTAAAATACACAAACTCTTAAACTTCTTGTCAGAGAAGCGCTTGGCATGCATACAAAATCATTGAGTGAATTCTTGAGAAACGTATTGTTTGTCTGCCTCCCTCACTGGATCATACCACTAATGAGTGCAAGGACACAGCGTTCATTCACTAACCTCCCCACCAGCCTTGTGGCCTCTGCCAGGCAGGAATTGCTTAAAGCTTATTTACTGACTGGCCGCAGAAACGAGGACATCTACAGGGTTCGAAGACAGTGCCTGTTACATTGAGAAGACAGTGAGCATCTACTTTTAGCTTCCTAAAAGGTTTAACCATTCTGATCTTATTTTCCCATTCGTTTGCCTAATGGCCCTCCCTTCTCTGTTGCATAAGGGCAGAGATAAACACAAGTCTACAGGAATCCGCCAGTTTGTCGGTAGTAGCCCGCCTTCCCGTGGTAGAAGCATAATGTTTACTGGTGGGAAAGTCCGCTGTGCGTTCGTTGCCACTTGGGCCTGGAACATGTTGTGTTCACATAGTTCATTGATTGTTTCCATATTGATAAATTAGAATTATGAACATATAGAGCCCCTTAGAGTCACATGCAGATCTTACAGATACAAATAAATATATCCAACACAGCATCAAATTTATTGATCTTAAATTGACAGAAATCACAAGATAATCTTGCTAACAAGGAAAGCAGTCACGTAGATTGAGAGATGAGGGGAGCTTTCCAATAAGAAGCCCCTCCCAACGTTCTCTCAGTTGTTAAATTTTCATGCTTTTATTATTTGATCAGCTTGAACTGTGTCTCACGCTTGGCTCTCTCATTGCCTAATTACACATGCAACGTTGACAAATGGCATTCCCTCCATGCCGCCAGCACACGGACCTTGTCGTGGTTACTAATAGCTGGCTGGGACTGCCTGCAGCAAGGTGAGCGGCTGTGTCCAGTGGCCGTGCATTCAGGTCTGCATTCTCCCATGCCTTGCGTGTGTGTTTGTTCACATGTCTGCCCTGTCTTGCAGAGCTGCAGAAACTGGAGGGCGGCAGTGGACCTGTGCGGACGCCTCCTCACCGCCCATGGCCAGGGCTACGGCAAGAGCGGGCTGCCCACCAGCCACACGACAGACTCACTGCAGGTTAGGACACCTTTCAGGTTCTGTTGCTTAATCTGGCTCATCACAGTGTGGGGACATGGACAGGACCATGGCCTTTCATGCCAATAACAGAAAGTATATTTCCATATCCTGCTTCTTTCTCTCCTAAGTCTACTGTATATGCCATACTTGGGCACTGGAATTCTCACTGTGCACTGTCAGGACGCCTGTGTGCGCCCCAGAAGCACACTGACAGGTGCTCACACTCAGTCTCATGGTGGGACCAGCATGGCTTTGGGTCAGCAGGTGAGTTCGCCTCATGACTGGCAGCAGCAGCTGGCCGAAGCGGGACTCTGGGGCGCGTCTGAGCCTGTGGGAAATGGTACAGGAGCAGCTGGTTCTGTACACCCCAAGGACAGAGGTCCATGTGCCGTGGCTTGGCTCCTCTTGGTATAATATCACTTGCTCTGAAATTTAAAAAAAAAAAAAAAAAATGGAATGCACAAAATAGATTTATGAACAAAAGGAAACTCATCTGATAAGAAGGAACAGCCGCAAATGTTGATCAAGTCTTACCTTTCCCTGGGGAGTTTTTAACCGCTATTCTGGCTTACATGAGAATCCTCCAGGGCTGAACCAATCATCAGGTCCTTCAGAACTGTGAGGAGCTTTTGAAAGGAGCAGCTCTGGGGAGCCCTGACAGCTTAGCTATTTTCAGCAGGCTCCTTCTCCTTCTCCCTCTTCCCCAAGAGCTGACAAGAAGAGCCGCGCTAGCTTTAAACACACTTTCCCCCATCACCTGTCCATCCATTGGTTTGCTAAACCCTAGACTGTTTTTCTAGCATTTCTCCCAGCACCGCCTGCAGCTCAAGCTCTCACTGCAGTGTTGCTTCAGCCTCCTAGAGGAGCTTACTTCAGATTTCTGTATGCACATTCATTCCGTAAACTACCTCCAAAAAAGTCTTAAATCACAGTTTTGATCATTTCACTTTCCTGCCCAAAAACTATGCCCGGCACAGTGGCACGTGACTGAAGTCCCAGCCACTGGGGAGACCGAGGTGGGAGGGTTGCTTGGGCCCAGAGTTCCAGGCTGTGGCGCACTTCGTTGGTCAAGTGTCGGCACTGACCCAACCCCAATATGATGACCTCCCAGGAGCCAGGGACCACTGGGCTGCCTAAGGAGGGAGAACCAGCCTCCTTACACATGGCATCTGAAAATGCTGAAGTCCCAGAAGCAGAGTAGATGATGGTTGCTGGGGCTGGGGGTAGGGGGGAGGGCAGGCGAGGTCTACATTAGGAGCCAGTCTGAAACGGAGCTAGTCAAGAGCTGGATGGCTTCCCATTGCCTCCCATGCGAAATCTCATCTTCTCATGTTGTGTGCAGACCCTCAGACCATGACGAGATATGTATACACTGTGGAATGGCTAAATCACATGCGCTGTCTCACATGCTGTATGTGTAGCAATTTTTAGTATACAGTACAGCGTTTGTAACTATGGTCACCATGTCTACAGTGGATCTCTTGAGCTTATTCCTCCTGTCTCACTGAATTTTGTTTCCTTTAACTAACATCTCTCAAACCTCCCTTGCCTGCCCCCCTCCCCACCCCAGCCCCGGCCCCTGCCATCTACTCTGCCTCTGTGAGTTCACCGTTTTCAGATTCCACGTGTAAGTGGGATCACGCGGTGTTTGTCTTTCTGTGCCTGGCTTGTCTCCTCTAACGTCACGTCCCCCAAGCCTGTCTACGTCACCAACGACGGGACTTCCTCCGTGAAAGCTGAGTGCGATTCCATTGTGTGGCGTGCCTCATTCCTTTATCCATCCGTCCTCAGCAGACACTTGGTGCAATTCATTCTTCTCATCAGTAAAGTCAGATCAAATTAGGTCATTTCTGAGGAACCCCTTTTAATCTACTAAAAATCTCTGGCTCTGCAGCTCTGTAATGCAAATTCCCCCCATTTCCTGAATGCACCCCAGATGCTGTCAGAGCACACTGTGCCCTCAGACGTTGCCTTCTGTCTACTCTGTGCCTTTGTCCTGACCTTCCCTGAACCACCAGACCCTTCCGTAGCCTGTGGCCATTTGAAATTCCACAGCCCTGAGAGCTGCCTTCAAAGGCAGCCAGCCAGCCAGCCCTGCGCTTCCCTCCTTCCTGCTCCCATTCTCCCCTGCCCCGCCCCCAGCTAGGTGGCACATTCCTTTGGTGCCTTTTCATCTTCGTGACATAGCACAGTGCTTTGCACGCACACCTGCTCAGTAAGCACTGTTTACTTATTGAGTAAACAATTATGTAAAATCATTCACATTGTTATTAAGCTCAATAGTAATTTTTTTTTTAGAGACAGGGTCTCACTATGTGCCCAGGCTGGACTTGAACTCCAGGCTCAAGTGATCCTCCCACCTCAGCCTCCTGAGTAGCTGGAACTGCAGCATGAGCCAGCCTCAAGAATAATTTTTTAAACACAATTGTGTAAATATGCAAAGATAGAAAGTTAGGTTAGCCCTTATTTTAATATTTGAGAAATTAACCTCTAACACCAACATCATAAGGAATAGGAATTTATTAACTAGATATATGTAGATAACCTCTTATTTCTGTTGTGTTTTGTGTTTTTAGCTTTGGTTTGTGAGGCTGGCGCTGCTAGTGAAGTTGGGCCTCTTCCAGAATGCTGAAATGGAATTTGAACCCTTTGGAAACCTTGATCAGCCAGATCTTTATTACGAGTACTACCCGCACGTGTACCCTGGGCGCAGGGGTAAGGCCATGGTGTTTCATGTTTGTACGTTTGTATGTGTTTCGCTCTGGTTTGCTTTGGTGTATACATAATTTGGTGGCCGCAGTTTTCCGTATTTATCCAGTCTTCAAAAAGCACTTAAGTACCTAGCAAAAAGCTTTGTGGGAGGGAATCCTCCCACTCAGATTTACGGATGCCCTGACCTGGAGGCGCTCCGTGGTGCGTCCGTTTGTACATGCAGCAGCCATGTGTCCCGCACCTGCTCTGTCAAGGCAGCACGATTTGGTGCAGGGGCCGGGTGGTCGACTCCCAGGCTGCGGCTCCGCAGGGAAGAGCCATCCCATACCAGGCCTGATGCGCAGAGACGCAGCGCAGTGAAGCCAAACGCGTCCAGCCATGTGGCGCACGCCCTGACATTTCCCATTTGTCTATTCTGATGTAATTCATTTTAAAAATCTGCTTGTGGCTCATCCTTTGGGTCACAGTCACGACCATTGTTTGGAAAACACTGAGCCATTCTAGGAGGGTGACGAGAAAGAAACAGTTGGGAAGGGAGAGGGTGGGTCACGGAGAGCCGTCTGCAGCGCTGTAGCGTTGTGCAATGCGTGTCTCTCAGTGGAGAACCTTGCAAATATGTTTGAAACCTCTCATGTGTTCCTCTTAAACAGAAAACAGTCCTGGCAGGTATCTCGTGAGGGCAGTGTAAGCAGCTGTTGAAAGCCCAGGCCCTACTGTCAGGCATCCCCAGTTACATCCTGGTTCTGCCATTGACTGTAGCCTTGGGGGCATGATGTGACATCTCTGTGTCCCAGCATCCTTATTGGTAAAACAGAGATGACAGTCCTCCTTGCTTCCTGGGGTGTCACAAAGATTAAATGATGTCATGTGGAAGCTGATTAGAATGGTGGCTGCTATCTAGAACCAGCTGTATTTGCTGGTTTTCTTACTCTCTTCCGGATTGATCAGTGGCGGGAAAGTCTCGTGCCGCCGCGTGCTGCAGGCTCGGTTCAGCATTCGTTGGCTGTGGCAGTGAGCTACAGAGGATGGTCCTGGTTGTCAGGAAACGCAGAGCCAGATTGGAGCTAGAAAGTCTTTAAAACCAGCAACACAGGAGATGCAAAGACCTGATTAATAATAAAATAATAATTCCTATAGAAGTCTCAGGAAGTTTCAATACACATTCTATTTAACTTGGTCGATACTAGTAGGTAAGCAGATGAACTAAAAAGGCTGGAAGGAAAAACAAATCTTTCCACTTCTTGGTGTGTTTTTTCCTTAAAACTCCACTCTGTTTCTTTGGAGGGGTACAGGAGCGCCAGCTTTCTCTATTCTCAGAACTCCACCCTGCCTCTGGGGAGGGTACAGGAAGGAATGCAGACACCAGCTTTCTTTATTCTCTGTGCTCTGTCCTTTATCATCTTTACCTCTCTCCAAGTAGGGAATTGGTCCGTATTACTCTGAGTTATCCCGGAAGTGATAGAGATTTTTATCATTTCTTAGTATAAAGTGTTTTTGGCCTTTAGTCTTACTGGTATTAAAATTGTTTCTTCCTCTGACCAAGGGAATTTGCCCCTTGTAGAAAAGAAAAAATGGAAAGGGTAAGTTTTAGCACCTAACATAGGGCATACGTCAGAGAGATTGTCTTGTTGGGGCTGGCTTGATTTCATGGAAGTGAACTGACCAAGCGAGGGAGCCACAGAGTCAGGAAGGACCAGTAACACTGCTGTCACTCCTGGCCTTAGGACTCCGTGTCATCCAGGGACACAGACTCCAGGCCTTAATGTGTGATGCTTCCTGCCCACCCACCGGCCTGTCCAGTCCCGCTAGCCTTCCACGACCAGGAGGAACAGGCGAAAGCCAGGGCCGTATGAGCGTGCGTGTCAGGAGCCCTGTCTGCCATGGCGTGGAGGAAGTGGGGCCAGGTGGGTCTCGGGAACTTGCTGAAGGGCTCTCGCTGGCGTTGCTGGCCAAGCAGGCCTTCTGTCCCCAGGAGTCTGGCTTTTGCTGCCATGAGTTGGATCAAGATGTCTTTACTTCTTGCCTGAAGTATTTCTTCTCCCACGCTCCAGCCAGGAAGCTGCCTGGAAGTCCTGAGCTCTGTCCCCAAGGAGCAGAGTTTTATCCATCCTCTCTCCCCAGCACGAAGCCTCATCTACATCCTCCCAGTGTTTCATCCAGTCCACACGTGGGTGGTTCCCACATCCACTCGTGAGCTTGGAGAGGTACAGCCATTGCTCGTTATTCAAGGGTACTTTTCCATCTTGTAAATTAGTTGGGCTCCTGATTCTGTCATGTCCCTTTCTTGTCTCCACTTCGTTGCCTTTTGAGGGTCATCCTTTCCATGTAAGACCAAATTTCCAGTCCAAAAAGAGTGGGGAGCCTGTCACTTGATAGGTTGTGAAGAAAAGATGGAACAGTTCAAGGCATTGTTAATTGGGGAAGTTTAGAAGTGTTTCTATCTAATCAGTTATGCCTGGTGGCCATCATGGTCAAGAAACGGCGGCTTTCGTATTCTTATAAGGATCAGCTTTGTTTTCCCCCAGCCTAAATAAAACCATTTCTTCCCCCTCAGCCTGACTCTAGGCCAAGCATCTCCTCCGACCCCGCCCTTCCCACATCGTTCATAGTCCTGGGAAGGGGCTGGACCCAGGTCTGTGGGACTCTGCACAGGCCTCAGCCTGGGACTTCACAGCTGATTTTTTAGGCATTTTTTCTTCTGCTAACAGAAATCTCAGGGCCTTGAACACACAGGCCTTAATTGAAACCACAGATACCCTGAAGTGCAGACCTGTGCCAAGCTCTGGTTCCATTTCCTACTGAGGGCCCTGTGAATTATAGATTCAAAATGACTATTGTTACCTCACCTGCTTCTGACTTTATGACAGGTGGTTAAGAATGATTGGGACTGAAAGGCAGATGTTTCCTACAGTGAGTGACCAAATAAAAACCTCCAGCTTGGCTGGGTGTGGTGGCTAATGCCTGTAATCCCAGCACTTTGGGAGGCCGTAGTGGGCAGATCACTTGAGGCCAGATGTTTGAGACCAACCTGGCCAGCATGGTGAAACCCCATCTCTACTAATAACAAAAAATTAGCCGGGCATGGTGGTGCACACCCGTAATACCAGCTACGTGGGAGGCTGAGGCCTGAGAATCTCTTGAACCCAGGAGGCGGAGGTTGTAGTGAGCCAAGATTGCACCACTGCACTCCAGCCTGGGCGACAGAGCAAGACTCTGTCTCACAAGAGAAAAGCTCCGCCTCCCATTGGTCTCTAACCTTTACCTTTAGTCATTCGGGATGCCCAGCCTCGCCTTGTGTGTCCTGTTTTACAATGTCCTAAAGACTCTGTGGCCCTGTTTACCCATCTCTAAGGAGAGGATTTTAATGGAAATGACACTGAATTTCCTTTAAGATAAAGAATAAAAATCCATGGGTTCAGGTAGAGAACTACCATCATCTTTCCTTCTCACTTTGAGGACATGTTTTCCTAAGGATGTGCAGTTGAGCCTGGAAAACATGCTTTGATTCTGCCTGAAATTAAATTGCATTGGAAAATGGATAAAGAGAAGATAGCAGCTATGCATCATTAAGCAGCTAATTTAAATTATGAAATAGACATAAATCATATATATTTTAGCGAAAGTATTAACATTCCATTCTCAAAAATATGCTGGATGTTTACTCATTTTTCTGCCCATTTTGTAGTGTAACAAAACATAAATGTAAGATTTTGATTCATTCACTTCATTTTAGCTTGCAATATATAAGCAAACCAAGTTGTTAAAATGTGCTTTAAAAGGATGCTATAATGATAGGAACAACTTTTATGAATGAGCTTTAATATATTTCATGTAAATATCAGGTGTAATTTTTGCCCATTCAGAATATTCATAACAAAACATGTAATGAATCATGTGTAAAAATCATGAAGGTTTTTTTAAAAAAATTCAACCAAGAAAGGAACAGTATTATGGTTGATGAGTTTATATGTCATTTCTAGCAATTTCAGCCACCTCCAAAGCTCACGCCATTTCTGACCCTGGCACTGTCTTTCACTTGGTTGTTTGGACGCTCCTTCCTGTGCACAGGAAGACTGCCGAGGACGATGGGCAGGGGCTGAACCAGCCCCACGCCCCTAGAGCTGAGGTCTGGACGGCTCTGGGTGGGACCCCCAAAGCCACAAGAAGCCAGGTAGCACTGCTGCTTACCTGAGAGTCCTCTCTTTATTTCCTTCCTTGCTCCTCAATCCCCACCCCCTTTTCCTGTTCCTCTTCCACTGCATTCATTGTTTCTTCCCCTCTCAGACCCCACATCCATCCCGAGCACCCAGGGCCCAGCTCCATACCTCCCTAGCTCCATCCCTCCCTAGCTCCATCCCTCCCTACCTCCATCCCTCCCTAGCTTCATCCCTCCCTACCTCCATCCCTCCCTAGCTCCATCCTTCCCTAGCTCCATCCCTCCCTACCTCCATCCCTCCCTAGCTTCATCCTTCCCTAGCTCCATCCCTCTCTAGCTCCATCCCTCCCTAGCTTCCTCCCTCCCTAGCTTCCTCCCTCCCTAGCTTCATCCCTCC
>NW_016107454.1:579433-587245 GCF_001604975.1 Cebus imitator
TCCCTACCTCCATCCCTCCCTAGCTCCATCCCTCCCTACCTCCATCCCTCCCTACCTCCATCCATCCCTAGCTTCATCCCTCCCTAGCTTCATCCATCCCTAGCTTCCTCCCTCCCTAGCTTCATTCATTCCTAGCTTCCTCCCTCCCTAGCTTCATTCATTCCTAGCTTCCTTCCTCCCTAGCTTCATCCCTCCCTAGCTTCATCCCTCCCTAGCTTCATCCCTCCCTAGCTTCATTCATCCCTAGCACACAGGTTCCAGGAGCAGAGTTGGGAGCTTCTTGCATCAAGCCTTTTATCAGAGTTCATATCATGGGTTGCAGGGTAGTCACTGAAAGTTCAGATTTGTGTTTGGAAGCCAGCTGGCTGAGGACGGTGAGCAGATTGTCCACATCTTTTCATTCACTGGAAGTCCCCTGCATCCCTGCAGGACACACTTATACAGTGTGCAGCTTTAGTTCCTCAGACTTCACACATAACTTGGCAGGCGAGCTCTTCTGTCTAGAATTGTCATGCGGCTTCAGTAAATGCAGAGGAGCGGTGGTGGTCATACTGGTAGAAGATGTCAAAACAAGAGGAATAAAAATAGTGCGCAGAAAATCGCTCTCAGCCACAGTCTTATCTCTGAAAATTGAACCTCAGTTTTATAGTGATACCCTGTATCAGGCATCTTCCAGGACAGAGAAAAGATAAGCATATCCTCAAGTTGCCTTTCCTATTGGTAGTTCTCTGATGTTGAAACAGAAGTTCCCTATCTGTGAATTCTTCCACTAGTTGAGGTAGAGTGCTCTTTAACTGCACAGGAAGTCACTGTTGCTTCCAGATTGATTTGTGCAAATTCAGATATTTGATTTTCTATGTTGCCCGCATCTATTTACTGTTTACTTTTATTTTACTTCTGTTTCTGTTCTAATAGGTTTTTAATAAAAGCTATTTATTTTTATTCTAACCCACTACTTCTGTATCTTATGAGAAACTCTGGGGATCCGGTTGAATCTACTCTTTGCTCAAGAAAAACTGATATTTATTTAAATACAAACATTAAATATGCAGGCAATTGACAAATATTTTTTCGTGTTTGCCTTAGACGTTTTTTTAACAAATGAAAGCACCTGTTGCTGATGCAGCCGGTGACACTCCTTCTCATTCAGTCCCTCCTAGAAGCAGTCACAGCTGTGCCTTGTTGTGTACCCTTCCAGATCAGGTTCTCACATACTCACTTCATCTACACACACATATGTGCGCACAGAGAAGTACATGCATATATAGAGAGAGTATTGTCTTACAAGCTTTGTAAATGTACATCGTGAGCACATCTTTCATTTGCTTTTTTTCCCCGATTACCATTATTCATATCAATCCGTATCTGCATCTATAGGATGAACAATTAGGATCTTTCCAACCTTTGGCCATTATGAGCAATGGTGTTATGGACACCCTTGTACATTTCTCTTTGTACATGTTCAGGAATTTCTCTAAGGTATAAATTCAAGGTGGGATTGTGAAGGTGACCATGCTAATTTCCACTCCTAGCCACAGTGTGTGAGTTTCTGTTTCCCCACTCTTGTATGACTAAAGATTGTCAGACTTTCACCAGTGGGTCTAAAATTCTACCTCCTGTCGCAAATTAGGTCTTTCTGATTTCTGCCGAATTCTGTGTCCTTCGCCTGCAGAGTTTCCTCTGCGGTGACTCACTCTTTGATCATCTTGGCCTGTATTTCTGTTGGGTTATCTTTGTTCTTACTTGGTTGGGGTTCATTCTACATAGTAGGTATTTAGTCCTTCATTTGTTTCGTATTTGGGAAATATTAATATGTTCTCGCATTCTGGGAAATACTATCTTCAACCGTGAAAAAAAATTCTAATTTAAAAGTACAGACATAACCTTTTTTGTTTGCAACGTAACACGTTTTAGGAGTATCTTCTTGAGTCCACATACTGTTATATCAGGAGTAATAAATGCAAAGCAGTCATGCTTTGTCATTGCCAAGTAGGCTGAGACAGGTAGGGACATTGGCAGACGGCTCTCAGAAACGTCTCCTGAGGGAGCTGCTGCCCCCTGTTGGGACCATCCGCTGGGCGTGGGAGGAGCTCTGGTTGGGAAGAGAGTCTACACCCTTGCTGACAGGTAGCTTTTCACCTGGAGCTTCCAAGAGCTCTGGGGCAGCCCCTCAGAGCCCCTATGCACACCTGTTGAAGATGCTGTCTCTCCTGGCAGTCTTGAGGCCCTACCGTCTTCAATCGAGTGCGCTGGGCTGCACTGAACGGGATGCTCCCAGGATCCTCTCCCACAGTCTTTGGCCCTGTGGACAGACAGACTCTGTGATCTCCCCACAGCTCAGCCGTCCACTTTCACTGGTACCTCAGCATCCGCAGGGAGCATACCCTCCCAGGAAACCTCCTCCTCCACAGAGGGCGCCATGGATGCCCACCTTTTCCCAGCACCAAAAGTATTTTTGGTTTTGTTTGTCTTAAATGTTAATAACTTCATAATTACTATTCACATTAGGGCTTTAAAATACCTTTCCAAAATCCTACAGTTTCTCTTTTGAGAGCCATTCTTCATATGCCTGTACTAGCCTTTTTCTTTGATTTTCTTTTAATTAAATTATTTATTTTTTAAATTGTTAGGCTGTGGAACAGATTATTTCTCCCGCTATAGGGTTTGTAGTCATGAGAAGCGCTGACAGGGATTTCAATGAACAATATTCCTAGGTCACTCATTGCGGTTTGTATTAACGGCTTGCATTGGTGTGGTACGTGTTATAAATGATGAACCAGTGTTGGTACAGCGTTAACAAATGTTCATAGTTTACACTTGGGTTCACTCTTGTGTTGTACACATTCACTATGTTAAAATTAAATGTCCATTCCTGACGAGGTTAATTTCATCCTCTCTCAGTTAAATTTTTCCAGACCCCCACCACCATTTTTTTAATCTGTTGTTTGGAATTACCCCTCTCTCTTGTTCCAAAGAAAAATTCATGATGGCAGTGAGCATGTAAGCGTTATAGTGCTTTGAACTTTTAAAGTACCGCTTTCTGCATTCAGTTGCTTACTTCAAGTTTCCACGCAACTAGAGGCAAAACAGGCCAAAAATTCTTCCCATTGGAAATAAAGCAACTTGATTCTCCTCACTGTGCTGTTTAAACCATGTAGTGCGGCTTCTAATACAAAATTCAGATCTGTACGTTTAGTCTAACTTACAAGAACTATGACTTCATACGAAATCGTATTTCATAACTTAATCCTTTATGGATTTCCATCAAGCCAAACTAAAATCAAGGGGGCAAACACTTAAATTAATTGGATGCCAAGTCTCTGCTCCTGTATCAGCCGTCAGCTCCTCTGTGTAAGTATAAGCACACTGTCATTGGGCCTTTCGTCCCTTTTTATTAAACTCCCCCCAAAATCATGAAATTCATATTTTGAGTTCTCAAATTAAATTCTGAAACTTTTTTTTATCAACATGTAACCATACGTAATATCTCAGAATTAAATTTTCAGCGTGTTTCAAATGTCAGATTTTATTTTTCATGACAAATTACGTCACCTTGCAGAGTGACCATGTTCCGCTTGAGTTCGATTCCAGGTCGTAATGCTTCACATAGAACTCCCAAGCGTTCACTGTTGGACATGTGATTGCTGGTTTATTTGTTTGGAGAAGCCTCATTAGTTCATCTTACTGCTTTTCATTTTGCTCACCATTTTTATGAAATTTGGCATTTTCAGTCTTTTCTTAGAACAAACTACTAAAAATAGGAGAACTTTCAGTTTGGGGTTCCGTATCTACCATGAAAACACCTGAATGGAGACCTCTCCTTACCCTGTCTGCACAAGATACAGGACTTGGCCGGTCACTGGCTGTGGCTGGAGCCACGTGGGGGTCACACATGTGACAGACTCCTTATCCAGAGGCAGTGACCCAAGCCTCCTTTGTCTTCATGCTTCAGCGCTTTGGAGACTTTCATTCAGTGAATTATTTCAATAATAAATCTTTAAGGTATTTCTTTCTCTTAGGACTTTCTCACTGTCTTTGTGTGAGAAAGTCTTAAGAGAAAAATGTTTTTTTAATTGATAATGCCACATTAAAGTAAAAAATGACTTGTTGAGAGCTGTCAGTGTGACACTGTGTGCCTGGCCGGGCACAGACACCAAGCAGTATCCCCAGCGTTGAGCAGAGAGAAGCCAAAGGCATGGCGCTTCCTGCCTGCTGAGGTCAGGAGAGGGAAGGGCACACCCAGACAGGCGGAGACAGGGGGAAATAAATACAAAGCAGTCTCCCAGCAAAGCATTTGCATAACTTGAAAATGAGATGGAAACGCCAGGGCAGACTTTTAAGTTTGTGCCTTATTGAAGAGAGGGTAGAGCTACTAAAATTGGGCGAAGGGCCTGGAAGGCACCTGCAGCCGCATTCTCTGAGGCAGATGGCACAGACATCAGGCATCGACACATCACACCTGCTCTGGCCTCATAGCAACCTAGCTGCATCCAGGGCCTCCCGCCCTCGTTTACAGGTGACACGGGAGGCTGCAGAGAGGCCGTGGTCCACCATGTCCACCCGCACAGACAGCTAGTGAGTGGCGGCAGGGGGTGCACCCCACCCAAGGGAAGCTGAAATGCCGTCTTTTTCCCTTTCATTTCTCACTGCCCAGCACCAAGGCTCGGGCAATTCCTGGCACATTTCTCTTTTCTATAGTAGCAGTGTGGATTTTCAACATAACAGGGACTGTCTGATACGAATTTTCTAGGAGTATTTTTATTTAATGTTTTCTACATGATAAATGAGAACCCTTCTACAGTATTTATACCAACCTAGATTTTGGCAGGTCACAACTCTACATGGAAATCTTCCAGAAAAATAGATCCACTAGTAATTGCTTTTCCTCACAGATTTTGACTGCCTCTCCTTTTTTTTTCCTTTCCATTGTTCTTTCTCCCTGCAGGAGAGAGACGGGCCTCAGGGCTGGTGTGGAAGTTCTTGCATATTTCATCTCACTTGACAGCCACCTCAGCATGGAGGATTTCACTGAGATTCCCAAGGTCGCTCTTCAGAGGCAGGGGCTAGGTTTGGTCACTGAGAGAATCAGCTTAAGGGTATTTTTATGTGCATTTACTTAAGACAAAAGTATGCGTTACACCAAAGCAGCTTCTGTATGTATTTTGTTGAAGAAGGGAGTAGTTAGGTTGAGGACATGGACCAGACCATGTGGCTGTCATTGTGTGTACCTGGTGCCAGCCTTCTGCCCAGCACCGGGAGCTGCTGAGTCAGTGTCAGCTCAGTGAAATTCACACGCCCCACCTGGAGCTCACCGGCTGCTTCCATTTACTGTTTTTCGTTTGTTTGTTTTAATTCTATGATCCATATATTTTTTTTTAGGAAGGGGTGACTTTTTTTCTGATTTAATTTCCTACGTTTTTCTCTTTCATATAAAGTTGTAGATATGTTTTTCCTTTGGATTTTTATTATTTAAGATTTTTAGTCTGCGCAAGACTTTTTCACTAATGCAAGTCAACCAGGAAGAAGATCTTTTTCCACTTCAGTGTTCACTTTGCTCCAGGTATTTCTAAGAGGGGCACAAACAATGACAGAATGTTTAAGGAAGAGCCTGACCGGCTTGGGTCACCACTACTGTCTTTCCTGGTTTTGCATCTGCCTGGGGAGGGCCCAGCTTTCAGGTTCCCACTGAGGGACACGTGAAAGAGGATTGCTTGGGGGCTGCTGCCAGACCTTCTAGCTGACAGTCTCTGCAGAGCTGCTGACAAGTGGCCTGGTGGCCGTATGTTGGCAGGCCATGTTTGTTTGTTTGTTTACTTGATAACCCATTGTCCACAAGGAGAGGTGGCAGCGTGAGGGAACAGTGCCACCATAGTGAGGACACAGCCAACTCCCTCCCCTGCCGCAGAACCCTGGGCAGTCCCCTTCAGGCTGCAGTTTTCCATCTGGACTGAGGGACTGGCTGGTGGAGCGGGAGAACTGATCACCCTCCATGGGAAGGAGGATGCCCAGAAGTTAGAGTTACTATGGTAGAGGTCAAAGGGAACAGGGTAGAGGCAGTGAGGAAACAATATATACCTAGTGAAGGACATTTTCCTGTGTGGTATGTAATGAATGCACTAGATGTGGTACTGATTACCTGTTTTCATTTGATCCTAAGGAATATCAGTGTGCATTTTGAGACATTATAAAAATATAATTGCTTTTACCTGATAACCTTTGAGTTAGTGAATTTTAATTTCACATCAGTAAGGTCCTGTTTTATGTTTTAGAGCAGTGCTTCTCCATTGCAGCGTGCACATGAGTCACCCAGCCTCTTACAGAGAGCAGGCTCTTGACGCAGCAGGTCTGGGCAGGGCCTGAGATTCTCAAGTTCTAACAAGGGCACAGGCGATAAGATTGCAGCTGGTCAGAATGCACCTTGAATCAAGTATTAATATTACTCTTTCACCTACAGCTGGCCACTATATTTAATAGTATTTCTGAGAAAATATATATATATTTTAAGTTCCAATTTGAGATCCCAAGAACACAGTCCTTCCCCTCAAAGATGTGGATCTGATTTTATCTATTTTCAGGTGGCAATGCCCATATCCAAACCATGCTCATTAAAAACTCCATTTTCCATCTAATGCCTGGGAGACACCATCTTTATTGTATATTAAATTATATACATAGTTGGGTTTATCTTTCCTTTTTGTAATTTACAGAAAAATCGAGTAGAGAGTTCCATATACCCTCTTTTCTTCTACACACAGTTTTTAATAACATCTTGCATTTTTATTAATATCTATAAAAATTTTTATTGCAGAGTACTCTTATTTTAATTGATAAACCAATATCATCAGTACATTGTTATTAAAGTACATAGTTTACCTTAGGTTCACTCTTGCTGTTCATTCTGTGGGTTTCAACAAATTCCTTATGTCGCATGTTCACTGTAGTGTCATACAGAACAGTTTCACTGCCCTGTGTATGAATCCCCCACCACCCCTGGATTAACCTCCCACCACCCCTGGATTAATCCCCCCACCACCCCTGGATTAACTTCCCACCACCCCTGGATTAATCCCCCCACCACCTCTGGATTAATCCCCCCACCAAGCCTAGATTAACCCCTACCACCCCTGGATTAACCCCACCATCACCACCCCTGGGAACGTTGAGTCTTTCCATTGTTTCACATTTTCCAGAAGGCCTTAGAGTTGGACTCACACCATATGTAGTCTTTTCAGATTGGCTTCATTCACTTAGGAATGTGCATTTATGGGTCCACCATCTCTTTTTCTGGTTTGATAGTACATTTCTTATCTGTGAATAATATTCCCTTGTGTGGATATACCACAGTTTATTTATCCACTCTTCTGCTGAAGAATATCTTGGTTGCTTCTGGTTTTTGACAATTACAAATAAAACTGCTATAAACATTTTTTTGCAGGGTTTTGTGTGGATACAAGCTTTCCAATCCTTGGGTAAATCCCTAGGACTGTGATTGCTGGATCTTACAGTAAAAGTATTCTTAGCTTTGTAAATATCTGCCAAGCATCTTCCAAAGCTTTCACACTGTTTGCATTCCTAAGAGCAATGAATGAGAGTTCCTGTTGACGTTACTTTTTGGATTTTTAGCTATTCTAGTAGGTGTGTAGCGTTATCTCATTGTTTTAATTTTAATTTGCAATTCCCTAATGACATATGATGAGCATCTTTTTATATGCTTGTAATTGATAAATCTTTATTGGGAAGCTATCTGTTCAGATCTGTTGCTTATTGATTAATTGGGTTGTTTTCTTATTGTGGTTTTTTTTTTTTTTTTTT
>NW_016107454.1:587744-613871 GCF_001604975.1 Cebus imitator
TTTTTATATTTTTTGTAGAAAAAAAAAAAAAACCTGCTTGCCTAAGTTTTTGTATTTTTTGTAGAAACAAATAAAAAAGCAATTTGCATGCTGGGATCACAGGCATGAGCCACCACACCTGACCTGTTGTTGATTTTTAAGAATTCTTTGTATATGTTAGATACAGGTTCTTTATCAGATAGGTGTTTTACAAATATTTTCTTCCTATCTGTAAGAAGATCTGTGTCTAGATTCTTTTTTTTTTTTTTTTTTCATTTGGACGTCCAGTTGTCCCAGCATCATTTTTAGAAATACCTGTCCTTTCTCCACTGACTTACCTTTACTCCTTTGTCAGAGATCAAGGTGACTGTATTTGTGAGGACCCATCTCTCGTCTTTCTGCTCTGGGCCGTTGATCTGTTTGCCCGTTCTTCTGCCAGGACCACGCAGTCACCCCGTCTTTTTCATAATAGCTCTGCAGTGGCTCTGTAAGGTGGATGGTGTCAGCCCTCCAGATTTGTTCTCTTTAATACAGTGTTGGATATTCTGGGCGTTTTCCTTCTCCATATTAACTTTAGAATCATTTTTTTGATAACCACAAAATAATTTGCTGGAATTTTTTTGATTGGGGCTGCATCGAATTTGTAGGTCAAGTTGTAAAGAACTGATATTTTATCAGTATTGTCTTCCTGTTTGTGAATGTGGAATCTCTCAATTTATTCGTCTGTGAATTCTTTCATCAGTTTTATAGTTTTCTTCCTACAGCTTTTATGCATATTTTGTCCAGTTTATACCTGGATATTTCATTTACTTCTATGGAAATGATACTGTGTTTTTAATTTCAAATTCCCGTAATTTATAGTATCTAGGAAGAGAGTTGACATTTGTGTATTAATCTTGTATCCTGTGGCCTTCAGTCACTTACTATTTAGAAGTCTTTTGTTCTTTGAGATTTTTCTTCATAATGATATCATTGCAAACAAGCAGTTTCATTTCCTTCCTCTCAGGCTGCACCTTTGGTTTGTTTCCTTGCCATTGCATTAGCTCCCACCAATCTTGATAAGTCGTATTTTTATTTTCACTTAGTTCAAAATAGTTTCACATGTCCTTTAACATGCAGAAGCATCCCCATGTCCATGGGCAGCTGTCAGGGAAAGGGGCAGTTAACTTTTGGCCGCCTTCTCAGGTGAGGTGGCTCGCAGGAGTTCCACAGCCTGTTTTCTCCCCATCCTCCAAGCTGTACTCCAGATGGGAGTATTAACAGCTAGTCTATAAATTGGGTTTGCGAACTACCAGTAGACGTTGTTTCTGTGCTTATAGTATGGAGCTTGAAGGGTTCTTGAGATGGTCTTTCCCTTGAAGTAAGTGATAAACCAGACAGGAGTGATTATGGCCCCTTCTCTACGCGAGACAGAAGGATGGAAGTGACACAGCTTACATATAACTTACCATGTTGGGCTGGCTTCACAGTGACGTGACTTAATTGGAGGCCAGTCCCCTGTGTCATTATGCTGATAGTCTAGAAATGTTGATTTCTAGGAAACCAAAGTACCTCAGGCTGAAACTTAAGCTCAGTCATTCTCTTAAGATACAGAAATCATTTAGTGGCATCAAAAAATAAAGTTTAAACATTTTAAGTTCAATAATTGTTATCTTTCTTTTCTCCAGGCTTATGGTCACAATAGAACTATTTTCCATCGTGTCCCTTAATTTTGACTATCTTCTTGTTGGACCTTTTTTATTAAAGAGCATAAACATAAAGCCCATTTCAGTGTGGTCGTGGTGCACTCTCAGTAATGGCTAGTGAACAGTAGACAGATGGACGCATTGAGGCCCAGAGATGTTAGGTGGCTTACAGAAGTCACACGCTTGTTTTCTTACCATCTTTCAAACTATATTCCAGATCTGAAAATTCATCACTTAGGCCTATTTTGAAAAGCGCTTTACTGAATCTATGCAGTTGCCCTCTGCTGGCATTTCTCTATTTATCTCATTTCTAATCAATACATGCTATTTGATCTTTTGATGATTGTTATGTACTTAGTATACATATTACAGATTGATTTCCAAATCCTGTTAGAAGAGAACATAACAGTAACAGATATTTCCCTTGCCCTGAGAGATGAGGCAGCCACGTGTGGTACAATATCAAGGTGGTTTCTCTTGGGCGTCTTCCTCTTTTTAGCACACTCACAGCCAGGTGGCCCTGGGTGATGGATTTTTCAACTCCAGTCCCTTGCCTCCTATTGGGACAGCTCAGAGGCAGAACATAGGCTCCAGGGCCACATGGAATCCAGTGGGAGGCCCATTCCCAGGGCCCGGGCCTGAGACTCACCTGTGCTCAGTTTCCCCTCCTACCCACTGGGTTCCCTGGGAGCAGTTCCAGAACCACTGGCTGGCTTACAGCTTCTCCCTTCCGGGTCTCCTTCTGGGGAAGCCAACCTAGGAACCTTCCATTCGAGCTTGCTAAACTAAAGAAATATTAGAGAATACCTGAGCATTCTGGTTTCTCTTTTATTGGAGGAGGGGTTGGTGGTCTCTACATTTCACTCATTTGGGAGTGGTTTGTAAATGATCACAGTTTAGCTATGGAAAGTGTGGTGACAGCCACCTGTCTCCTCTGATCATTGTCTAGACATACATAGATAGAGCTCCACAGAGAAAACCAGCATGTATTTTATAGCTGACACAGTTAAATACTTCACAAGAAATAAAGGGATCTGTCATCACTTCTGCTGGGACATCTGCGACGCCTCCTTCAAGTGTGCCAAGTATGAATGTGTGCTCAGTTATGGCAAACAAACTCACTCAGCGCTGATTGGATTCCAGGCTCCATGGTCCCCTTCTCCATGCGCATCCTGCACGCGGAGCTTCAGCAGTACCTGGGGAACCCACAGGAGTCGCTGGACAGACTGCACAGGGTCAAGACTGTCTGCAGCAAGGTAGGTGACACTGCCATTCTTCCCCGCCACGTGGGAGAACGCGCCCTCCTTGCCCTCCCCACAGGACGTGCCTGTGCGGTTTCTTGCCCGTCCCACCCCGTGCACCACTGCTGCTTCTGCCTTCGGAGGCTGGGTGACCCGGTTTGTGTGGCCTGGCAGTCGTGGCTCTTGCTGAAGCCCTTTTTAGGGATGCTAAGGCTTTCTAGCAGAGCTTGAGTCCTTACTACCTGCTACTGTGGGAAGCTGAAATGCAGAGACGTCTTTCTTGCTGAGGCTGCCGGCTAAAGCTTCAAGGTCAGTGTGCCAGACCACGCCTGCGTCCCACAAGTGCTCACACCCACCTGCCAGGTGCAGACAGAGGTGCCGGAGCAGTATTGAAAGCAATCATGGTTTCAGCTTTCACATCAAAGTAAGTGGTCCTGCGTTATGATAGCTGTCACTCATGATCCTGACTCCAAAGGCAGAGTCAGAGTGTTTTCCGACTCATTCTTGGTTGTGAAGTCACAGTTAATGTGGGAGGCACCAAACCAGCACGTTATTACACTAACTGACATTGGGAAGAAATGTGGACCCAGAGCCCTCGCTGTTTATGGGCTGTTAGATTATTTGTCTCAGATTAGGAATAATCCTGCCCTTGCTACCCACGTCCCAGTGTTCTGTAGAGGTTCGATGACATAGGTATGCAGAAGTGCTTCGAAAGCTGTAACAACAGGCGGGTAGTCAGTAGGAGCAGCAGCATATGATAATTTTTGGAAAAACTAAGATTCTTCTTGCCAGATTCCTCCTTTCACTTGCCAGCGGTAGTGATGGAAGTTCTGCGGAGTTCCCAGGTGATGTGGTCAGTGTCCCTGGTGAGGAAGGAATGACCCGCTTACCTGTGGAGGAGAAGCAGGCACTTCCAGGCACCTGGTGCCCGGGCTTTGTACCTGCCTCAGTTCTTTTAATACCATAATGTGAAAGGTAGAAAGAAAACTGTTTGCTTTCTATATTTTGATTGGTTGATGGAGAATCATGTTACCAACTTTTTTTACATTGTAACACTTTTCTTGAATCTTAAAACAGGGTTTAATTTTATTTACAGAAATAGGAAGCACATGACTTGAAATTGAGAAATTCTAAATCAATGACTTTCTAAATTGTACACAATTTTTTTTATTATCCTCCATGTCACATTGTAGGAAATCTTTATGGCATTTGAGAGGGAAAGTTCTGCACAGGGTGGTTTGCAGATAGAGAAGCCAAGTGAGTTGAAGTAGTTTTGCAAGTCAGCCATCTTGGTCCTGAAGTATTTCCTATTTCAGTATTATGCTCCTTAAATGCACACTACAGGCTGGGCGCAGAGGCTCATGCCTGTAACCTCAGCTACTCAAAGGCTGAGACACAAAAATCACTTGAACCCTGGAGGCTGAGGTTGCAGGAAGCCGAGATCGAGCCACTGCACTCCAGTCTGGGCAACAGAGTGAGACTCTGTCTAAAAAAAAAAAAAAAAAAAAAAAATGCGTACTCCAGTGTAGCACTCAGGGAGCCACTCAGCACCAGCTGTGCAGCAGCAGAGTGGGACAGAGAGCAGAAGCTTCCCACACCACTGCCAGGCACTGCACTTACTCCACCCGACAGACACCTATGCCACATTCATGATGAGCCAGCCACTGCTCTGAGTTCCAGTATCAACTCATTTAATCCTTATAACAACCCTGTGAAGGAGATGTTATTATCCCAGTTTACACATGGGGAAACTGAGGCACAGAGTGCTTATCTAACTTACTCAGGATCACCAGTTGAACCCAAGTCATCTGGCTGTAGAGCCCATGCTCTTCATCACTTGCCGGCTTTCATCACTGTAATGTGTCCCGTTTGAAGGCAGGAAGGCTGAGAGTCCTCTCTTCCACCCTGTACCAGTATTTCTGCTCCAAGGAAGGACAGTGCTGTTCGGGGTCGCTGGACACCTACACAAAAGCCCCCGTGCTGAGTGGGGGCACTGCCCCTTACCACTGGCTGACATCTGGAGACAGGCTGAAGTCTGTACTCTGCTGTGCCGGGCCCTTCGGAGACTCTGTGGGGCTTCCAAGTGACAGCAGTTGACAGCTAAGCATTGTGGAGGTGGGAGAAACCAAAGGGTTATTGCAGTCACATCCTGGGAACGTTTCTCTTGGGCTGACCGGGTGGGACCCCCACCAGTGAGAGCGCCATCCTGCCTCTCCTGCCTCCGCCGCCTCTCATCGCGTGAGAACATCACCACACTTCAGGCAATGCTCACGTTTAAAGGTGCATATTTTTTCTGTGGCATGATCCAAATATAAGCCAGCATTTCTTGTGGTATTTAATTGAGGAAATTACAGTTTGTTCTAATCCTGGAAGAAAAGTAAGCAGTTGGATTTATGGAAAGATGTGTGTTGGGCTTTACCTTAAAGGATTTTCATGGTTAATTTCAATATGTAATGTCTATGTGTTCCTTTATGTGCTGACTTAAAATCTGACCCCTTCTTCAGAGAGAGAACCCCACTGTGGCACAGCTGGCGGATGCCTGGGCAGGAGGGAAAGACCCAGCACGTGACCATGCGGTCAGCCTTGTGTCGCCACCACCTTCTGCAGCATGATCAGCGTGGTCGTCAGCTTCCTCTGTCACTTCCTTGCACATTAGGGGCCTGAGGCAGCACGCGGGGCATTGCTGACCTTTCTGTGGCTGGTTCAGTGTTGAACTGAAGCGGTTTTCATCTGGATGTGACCACTGGACACATAGGCACTTTGGGACATGGAGTGATTTGTCTCCCCACTGTCCAGAACAGCTCTGTCTGAACTTGTTCATTTGTTCATGCAGCAAGTGGCCATCAGCATCTACTGAGTGCCACATGCTGGCAGTTCAGGGCTGATCACAACACAGCCTCGCCCTCAGTGGGTTCGCAGTTTGGTAGGCGATGCTTGTTTCACCCGCTCCCTTTAGGTTTGATCACCAATACATCATGATCATCCAGAATTTAAAAAGGGAAAGTCTGTGTTACGGTAGAATTTCTTTACTCGAGAAGTGTATCTTGGTCCATTTGGTAGTGCCATAAAGGAATACCCGAGAATGAGTCATTTATAAAGAAAAGGTTTATCTTGGCTCACAGTTCTGCAGGCAATACAAGAAGCACAGTGTCAGCATCTGCTTCTGGTGTGGGCCTCAGGAAGCTTTTTTTTTTTTTTTTTTTTTTGAAACAGAGTCTCGTTCTGTCACCCAGGCTGGAGTGCAGTCCAGCAGTCAGCTCACTGCAACCTCCACCTCCCAGGTTCGAGTGATTCTCCTGCCTCACCTGCTGAGTAGCTGGGATTACAGGTGCCCACCACCACTTCCAGCTAATTTTTGTATTTTTAGTAGAGACAGGGTTTCACATGTTGGCCAGGCTAGTCTCGAACTCCTGACCTCAAATGATCTACCTCCCTTGGCTTCCCAAAGTGCTGGGATTACAGGCATGAACCACTGCACATGGC
The DNA here is from genome assembly GCF_001604975.1 of Cebus imitator. Taxonomy (NCBI): domain Eukaryota; kingdom Metazoa; phylum Chordata; class Mammalia; order Primates; family Cebidae; genus Cebus; species Cebus imitator. The sequence goes on from NW_016107454.1 coordinate 594,133, forward strand.
CAGGAAGCTTTTAATCATAGTAGAAAGCAAAGGAGAAGCAAGTGTGTCACATGATGAGAAAGGGAGAGAGAGAAGAGGAGGAAGAGGGAGGGGGAGGGGGAGGAGGGGGGAGGGGGAGGCACCAGGCTCTTTTTAACAGCCAGATCCCAAGGTAACTAATGGAGCCAGAACTCATTCATTGCTGTAGGGAGGGCACCAAGCCATCCATGAGGGATCCACGCCCAGAACACAGACCCCTCCCACCCGGTCCCACCTCCAACACTGGGGCTCACATTCCAACATGGGGTTTGGGGGACGAATGTCCAAACTGCATCATAGTGAGAAATCTAACAGTAAGAAGAGCCAGCCCGCCACTCTTCTGCCAGTGTTGATTTGGTGGATGAAAGTGAGCAGCTTGGTGTGGCCTTTGCTCTCCACTGGTGAATAAAGAGAAGTCAGACCAGAGAGTCTCCACAGTTCTCCAGCATGAATGCTTTGATTTTCCCAGACCTTGACAACTCAGGGAAACCCTCAGGAAGTCTTAAACCTAAGGACGTGCTAGCGAGGCCTTCACAGCTCAGGGAAGACGTGCTCGGGAGGCCTCTTCCTGCGTGGACTGCTCTTTGCTGTGTTGTTTAAAGCATTCACCGCAGCTGCCCCAAGCCACACACACACAGCCTGCTCGGGACACATGCTGTGTGTCCCAGCACTGAGGTGCTATGACATGTTGGTGCTGCATGGATGTGCGAGATGCTTTCTGGTACTGGGCACCGTGCCTAATGCATTATGTTGATCACCCCTACTAATGCCTACAGCACCTGCAGGTGGTTTTATTACCCTCAGTTCCCAGGTGAGGAAAGCAGCTTCGGGGAGGTGAAGTTTCCCCTGACGACCGCAGTGATGGAGCCTGGCTGAGCCCGGCCACACAGCTCCAGAAACCTCGCCCTTGAGCCACTCTGCTGTTCTCTGTGCAGTTAGACTATCAAGAGTGTGGCTTTTTTCCTCCAAATACAAAATATTCTCTGATGCCTTTTAAAGCAGGGACTCCAACGTTTGATCTTAAGTGTCACTTAAACAGTTACAGAAATTTCAGTAATCCCTACTGCACTTGCTTCTGCCAAAAACTAGTCTCAGTAGTTTCAGGGAACTGTGGACTCTTCCAGTGGTGTGGAGAGTCAAGCAGAGTGAACAGAAATTGGTCCAGAAGATTAAACATATTTCCTTTGGTGCCATTTTCCGTTAGCTCCTCCGCCTCACTCAGGCTGCCAAGGGAAGCTGCGTGGGGAAGCCACCCACTGTTCTGCACAGTAATTTCCAGTCCCCGTTCCTGATGGGCCACACTCAGGCCGAGCCCTGGAGTCCTGCACGAACCCTTCTCTCAGGTCTTCGGGGGGACTTGAGCAGGCAGGAGGCCAGTGCTGGGGCTGCACTCGGTGGCCGGCGGCCGACCAGGAGCCTTGACACTGATCTGAGATGCTTAATTCAAGGACGTTCGACGAAACTGAGATCGTTGTTTCTAGAAAGAAAGCAGAGAAGTTATCTGGTTCGTATTCCCTGAAGAACTCTGCCCCATTTGTTTGCACTGCTTGTGTGGCATCTCTTGTTGCTCTTCAAAGTGGATTTTCGAGGCTGGAGGTCAGGAATGACTGTAGAATGAAATGCTTCAGAAGCGGGTAAACAGCAGCGCAGCCCCCACGTGAGGACGGTGGAAGGTTTTCATGCTGTAGTGATCAAGTCAGGCAGAGCATTCAGGTTGCTCAGAAAATGAACGCACTGCCATTTGCACAGAAGTGTGCTGAGCCCTGCTGTCTGATAATTGCCACTCCAGTAGAAGTCAAGTCTTCTCAGGTTCAGTTCCCAGCATGGATTTCCCAAAGGAAAAGCAGCTGCCCTAGGTGACTGCAGAGTGAGGTGCAGGAGGCCGTGGGAGCGGCTGGGAGTGAGGCAGCAGTGCCGCCCCCCGGGTCGCTCAGACCAGGCCTCATGCAGGGTGGAGCTTGACGTTCAGCTCTCAGGGGAGAGGCCAGAACAGAGCCGCCCCAGCCACCTCCAGGTGGCTGCTCACGGGCGTCGCGTGGTTTGAGAGGGGTAGCTGCTGAGGTGGCAGAGGAGGAGGCTGGTCAGGGTGCCGGCTGTCAAGCGTGGCGCGGCCCCCCGACGTGGGGAAGTGCTGGTGATCTCACATTCATTTCAAAGCCAGAATTGTAATTACAGTATGACCGTGATGAAAAAGGCCATATTCATCAGAGGAAGAATAACACACGCCCCGTGTGTTAGTGGCGTAGACAATGTGATGAAAGGTCACTTTACTTCCCCTTTTATTATCCACGTCTCACTTCACGCGTATATTCGTTTTATCTCATAATAAGACCTTTTGCTGTTGAAAAAATGAGGACCATGGGGCAGGAGCGAAAATAAAGGAAGCCTGAGTACAGCCGGTTACGCCAGGGCAGAGGGCGGAGGCCGGAGCCGGGAGGGCGGAGGGCGGAGGGCGTGCCGGGAAGGTGGAGCCCCACGGAACTCCCGGGGCCGACTGTTCCTGCGTCGAACATTCGCCAAAGACTGACTCGAGTCTGTTCACCACGTGTGTTTTAGATTAGAACCATGTTGTGAGTTTTCATATGGGGCCCAGTTTTAGGACTTCACTTATGATCTTTACAAACTACTTCAGGGCACTTCGTTTTATCTGTCGTCTTTGAGCCACTGAGTGAATCAGTAAATGTTTGGTTCAAGTGTGATTTCATCAGTGAAGAAGAAAATACACCACGATTTAAAAGAAATTTCCCATGCTGCCCTGGCTTGGTAAAATCAGTGCCTCCGTCCTCTGACCCTGCTCCTCCCACATCCCCTGTAGGCTGTCTCCCTCTTGGTCCTGAGAGAGTGTCACAGACTCTTTGGGAAAGAGCTGAGCAAACACACTTCTAAAAGCCATTTGCCTAAGTAGACATAATCCATATGTAATGATGCACAGGTTGATTGTAGCTTCATTCATCACTCACCTGCATGCCCCCACCCAGTCTTGAGTTGGGCTCCATCCCTCCCTGCAGTTCTGCAGCCTCCAGCCTCCCCAGCTCAGCTTGGCTGAGAGTTCCATGTTCATAAAACTGCTTCTTTGCAGACTCATTCCCAACTGGAGGAGGCAGAGGATAAGGTACATTTTTGTGCACTCTGGAAAAGAAATGTATTCAACAATGTCATTGTAGCTTGCTTCTTGATAGTTGCTAATGCAGTCGTGAGAGCTTTGTTTGTAGGAAGAGTTAATATCTTTTCTAAAAGGGGTTTTGACAGACGGACGTCTTCAGTTTTGTTGTCTTATTTGCAAGCAAAGTTAGAAACATAATTGAGAACAGGCGTGGCAGGCCTCTAATACTGTCAGGGCCAGCGCTCCGCGCACCGACAGTGGCCAGTTGCTGCCATCACCACGTGTGACCCAGAGGGTTTGTTCGCCCTGCTTTTCTGCTACTCCTGCAGAGAACAGATTGATTGTGGCTTAATCAGATGACATGGGAATGATTGGCAGGTGGAGAGAAGAAAGGCCAAGTGAGGACGGCTGTCCGCTGAGGCTGAGTCCCTGCTCTTTGCCATTGAAGCCCAGGCTCCTGTGTGCTCAGATGTGCAAGCCGGAGTGCGGCGGGAGCGGAGCAGCACTGGGCGTCAGGGATCTCCCGAGGAATGTCTTGACTCGGCTGGCAGTGGAAGTTCACACCTTCAGAATCCTCTGGAGTTCATCGTGGCCAATCCTGAGACCTTGCAATGTGTGATCTGAATAGAAAGAAGAAAGTATATTTTCAAGGGGTGAGGGGCCCAGAGGACACTGTCCCAAAAGCAGTGGTTGTGAAAGCGGCTTTGGAGTCAGTCTGACAGTCTGGAAACTTCCAGGTCCGCTCCAATGTGCCAGCTACATGACCAGCTGCCCAGCCTGGGTCCGCCTCAGCCTCCTTTCTGCAAGCGAGGGACATTGCTGATACCCAGGGTGGCTGGGGGCAGACATAAGTGACACCGCACGGTCCCTGGCACGTGGTCAGTGTTTCATGATTCTTTGAGAGCTTTGGAGCAGCTCCAAGAAACCTCTTTTCACTTTGAAGAGGTCCCCTAGGAAGCCAAGGTAGGACTGGAGGGTCCTAGGCTTCCCAAAATCTAACACTCTCCAGAATAGACCTGCTCTAACCTTTAATCTGGACTCAGAAGGGTCCACTTAGGAAGTCCTCAGGTCCTTGACGTCGTGCCAGCTTCTCAGTACTTTGTATACTAGATGCCTCAGGAATAAAACCAGTTCCCTAAACCTATCCCACGCTCACCCCACGACCCGTGACAGCCGCCAAAGGGACAAGCACGAAGGCTCCTTCCTCAAGGCCTCCTGCAGACAGCAATTTCCACACGAAGGCGTCGGTGACGCAGCCAGAAAACCTGCTTCACCACCTCGCGGTTAGCTGCATATGATGAGAACACAGATTTGGGTCTCTTTAAATATGAATAGGTTACAAATTGCCTTTTTAAATATTGCTTGAGATCAAGCGGCAGCGGTTATATATGAAGTCAGGCAGCTGGGATATTCATTCAAGGCATGTAATTTTCTTCACTCTTTGGACAAAACACAAGCAGGTTTTTAACTCTGAATAACTGATCTTCCCTCCTGTACTGCGGGTGGATGTTGATGGTTGCCCACCTTGTTAGCCTGAAACCTCTTTATCCCTGGACCGACCACGCCATGCCCAGTGCGGTATCCCCCATGGTGGGGCTGGCTGCAGCCCCTCCACGCCAAACAGACCCCTCTGTGAACATAACAGTCCGAGTCTGGAGTTGCCTCTTCAGCCCCACAGCTGTTCCTTCTGTTACTTTCTCCAAACTCCTCTTCCATGAATTTCCAAGCGGCACCTTCGCATGATTACAGTCGCTTTCAGAGATGAGCTCATGCTAAGACGTAGCCCGATGAAGAACCCAGTTCAGAATTTTTTTTTCTTTTTTTTTTTTTTTCTGAGACAGGGTCTTGTTCTGTCACCCAGACTGGAGTCCAGTGGCATGAACATGGCTTACTACAGCTGTGACCTCCCCAGTTCGAGCAATTCTTCTGCCTTGCCCTCCTGAGTAGCTGGGACTACAGGCATGTGCCACCATGCCTGGCTAATTTTTAAACTTTTTGTAGAGATGGGATCTCACTGTGTTGCCCAGGCTGGTCTTGAACTCCTGGACTCAAGCAGTTCTCCCACCTCAGCTTCCCAAAATGCTAGAACTGACTATAGGCGTGACCCATCATGTCCAGCCCAGAATTTTCAAATTAAACAAAACTAAACTTCCTGAGTGTTTCAGTACATTGGTCTCAATACACTGTTCCTCATGCAAAGCCCTGAAGGAAGGTGCGGGGTAACTTCGCTGTGCCTGTGTGTTCGCCATCAGTTGATCTGCAGCAGATGATCTGTAGCAGATGATCTGCAGCTCTATGAGCTGTTTCTGTGGGTCTGGGGTCCAGCGCAGCTTCTGGGTCGCTGTGGCTCAGGCCTGTCCCGAGGCTGCAGTTATGACGTTGGCCGTGTTGCCTCACCTGAGGGCTCAGCTGGGGCTGGAGAACTGGGCCCCGGGGCTCCCTCCTGCACCCACCGAGCTCTGCTGGTGAGAGGCTGGGTTCCTGGGCTTATTTCTGTGGAGCTCCTCGTGTGTCGCACAGCATGGCAGCTGGCTCCCGACAGAGAGGCAAGGAGGAGGAGGAAGCCACTGTGCCTTGCAGGGCCTCCATGTCCCCTCCACCTGGTCACCAAGTCCAGCCCACACGCAGGGATGGGGATGAGGCTCTCCTTTTGAGGAGTGTTGAGGAACGCGTGGCCACAGTGGCGGTCAGCCGGAGTCCGTTCCACTTCAGGATGCACCGGCCTCTCCTGGCCCTGCAGGGCGGGCTCCTGCCTCCACCCCAGCCCGGCCCTACGGTTGTGAGCTGCACTTCACCCCAACAGCTGCAGGCTCGGGCACGCGGCTCGTGCTGGGAAGCTCATGGACCCCAAGAGGCCTGCCCTTCAGCCTCCAGGAAACTCGCAGCTGCCCAGCAGCCAAACCTCGGAGTTGTGGAAGCTCCTGGAAGTTTCAAAGGCCCACTTAATATGTAATAGTCAATGCAGCATTAATTTAATCGCTCCCCGATCCCACATACCGAAACCCTTCACAGTTTAGCACGGGGATGATGGCGAAAGAGAAGCCACAGGGAAAACTGAGGCAGTGGAATTTTTACGTTTCTGGTTGCTTCTCCTATTTGTGATTAATATCCATTCAGCATTTTTAAAGCTTACAGAATGCTTCAAGTACATTCTCATTGGAGTTTCATGACTTGTAATACAGGCATGTGAAAAAGTTGGAAGCTGAGGAAATAGGATGTCAGAGAAGGCACACTGAAAGTCAGCCTGCACTGGAGCCCACGTCTTCTGGCCGGGAACATCCCCGTTCTTGTCACTCCAGCACTTTGCTGTGTGTAGAAAGCACGAAGGGCCCTGCACATGGGCACGATGCTGCCTCCACCACAGGTTTATTTTTGTGAAATCAAACAGAATGCTGTTTGTGCTTAAAAACCATCCTGGGCCCCCATCTGTAAAGTACATCATCCCCGGTAGCTCCCAGCAGATGCTGAGCACCACCACGCTGCCGGCGCCTGCCCAGACCACTCCACGGAGCTCCTGACCCAGCTCCAACCAGCTGGGAGCTGCAGGAAGGTGCCTCCAGCACCCGGCGCTTTCTGCCCCTCTGCCCCCGCGGTCACTCTGCCCTCTGTAGTCCCTCCGCCCCTGCGGTCACTCTGCCCTCCCTCTGCCCCCGTGGTCCTCCTGCCTTCTGCAGCCCCTCTGCCCCTGCGGTCACTCTGCCCTCCCTCTGCCCCCGTGGTCCCCCTGCCTTCTGCAGCCCCTCTGCCTCTGCTGTTGGTCGATCACCGCTCTGTGCGTCTTCCTGAAGCACTTTGCACTGTCGCCTTAGCTCTGTCCTCTGCCTCCTACGCCCTCGCCTGGGCCCTCAGCGGCTTCCTTCAGGGAAGGTGTGGGTGATGTGATCTGGCACATGGGGTGTTCTGTCACCCCGTGCTTCATATCGTGCCCCTGCTCCTCAGAGCCTCTTCCCGAATGAGCTGGGTGTGGTGTGTTGGGCCTTTATTCTGGGACACAAACACAAGACTGCTGATTGGTCTCTGATATAGACCCTGGAGTCTGGTCCTTTCGTCTGGAGCAAAAGGAACCAAGGAGGAAATTCCAGCCATGCCACATTTGCAAACGACACACTGTCGGGCTTTTTTTTGCAATAACTGCATTTCCTAAATAATTCAGGCTTTGGATTGAGAGCGTGTCTGTCACTTTCCTTTATAGAAATAACCTTTTGTAAATCAATGTACTGTTACTTTATAAAGCCAGACAACTGTCTCTAGACAGCAATACAAGCTACCAACTGTGAACTGCTGTTTCTGTCCCGTTCACTCGTGGATGCTCTTCTGCACCGCACTGGGACCTTTTAATTGACATTAAATGACACACCCTACAAACAAAACAGTAGTCACCGAGGATCAGAAGGTTGTGTCTGATGTGCCTGTGCTCATGTCAATGATTGGTGCCTTCTCCAGCTGTCCCTTCCTCAGGCTGCAGCACCTCAGTGACTTAGGTCCCTGCAGACACTTGGCGTCGTTCTGTGCATCCCTCTGCCCCAGCCAGGAGGGTGCTTTTTTCAGAGGGAGGGATGTGGCCTGCTGGTGTCTCTGTGTCCTACCCCTGTGCCCTCCCAGCTGGGTAGATGTGGCCTGCTGGTGTCCCTGTGTCCAACCTGTGCGCCCTCCCATCTGGGTAGACAGGTCTGGGGGTATGTGGCCTGCTGGTGTCTCTGTGTTCTACCCATGTGCCTTTGCAGCTGGGTAGGCGGGTTTACGGGGATGTGGCCTGCTGGTGTCTCCCCGTCTGACCCGTGCGCCTGCGCAGCTGGGTAGGCGGGTCTGGGTGGAAAGCAGCTGCTGCAGGCAGAGCTCCCGTTTCCTCATGTGCTCTGCTTTTGATGCCTCCGCTACGATGGAGCTTCTGTTTCTGCCTGCGTTTATGCATCATTGGGATGGGAAACCCTTTTTTCCTTCTTTCTAGACCTTTCTCTTCCTGCTGCCCTTTGAGGGACCTCATTCCTCCTGCCTTCATTAGCCATGACAGCCCGCAGGGAGCGCCAGCCCCAGCACAGCTTGTGCAGAGGCCACCACGACACTGTGGGTGCAGGTCTTCTCTCAGGCCTTGCATGTTCACTGCAAAGTTCTGGGTGTTTCCACAGGGTTTTCTCCACTTAGCACATAGAGAGATCACTCATGGTGTGGAGAGATGGCCCAGCCTCACAGAGACCCCCGCCGCGTGGAGAGGTCACCCCAGCCCATAGAGTTCCCAAGGCGTGGAGAGGTCACCCAGGCCCGTAGAGACCCCCCTGTGTGGAGAGGTCGCCCAGGCCCGTAGAGACCCCCCGTGTGGAGAGGTCGCCCAGGCCCGTAGAGACCCCAGCTCGTGGGGAGGCACAGAACAAGCACAGGAGTTGGCTGACCTGGTGTGTCACACCCGGGGACTGCCAGTGGGAGTGTTCAAAGCTCCTCTGACCGGGGCGCTGCCAAGTCTGGCTGGTGCAGCGGCTTTGCCTCTGCAATGTGTGTCCCCCCACTTTCTTCCCGTGCTCCCTCCATGCCAGCCTGAAGGAAGTCAGCTTCCTTTTCTTTAATAGGTTTTCAGTTTTGTGGGTACATAGTAGGTGTTTATATTTATGGGTTACGTGAGATATTGTGATACAAGCAGGCAATGTGTAATAATCACATCAGGGTAAGTGCAGGATCCCTCCCTCAGGCGTTGAGCCCCCGTGTTCCAGACAATCCAGTTTTACTCTTTGAGTTACTTTTTAATATACTTAAATTACTTTACTATAGTCACCCTTGTGCTAGCAAATACTAGGTCTTATTTATTCTGCTTTTTGTGCGCATTACCACCCCCACTCCCATCCCCACCCCCACTCCTACCCCCACTCGACTGCCATCCACCCCCACCCCCACTCCCATCCGCACTCCCATCCCCCACTCCTACCCCGACTCCCATCCCCAGCTGCTGTTCGAGCCTCTGGTAACCATTCTTCTACTTGCCACCTCCATGAGTTGAGTGGTTTAATTTTTAGCCCCCACAGATAAATGAGAACATACGATGTTTATCTTCCTGTGGCTGGCGTATGTCACTTAACACAGTGACCCCCAGTTCCATCCATGTTGTTGTAAATGACAGGACCCCATTCTTTTTTATGGCTGAATAGTACTCCATCGTGTATGTGGCCATTTCCCTTATCCCCTCATCTGTTGATGGACACTTAGGCTGCGTCCAAGTCGTGGCTGTGGTGAACGTTGCTGGCGCACACTGGGGCGTGCAGAGATCGCTCCGATACACTGATTTCCTTTCTCTGGGGTATATATCCGGGCGTGGGTTTGCTGGGAGGTATAGTAGCTCTATTTTTAGGTTTTTGTAGAAACTCCAAACTGTTCTCCATAGTGGTTGCACTGATTACATTCGCACCAACTGTATACGAGGGTTGAGGGAAGCTAATTCTTGGTAACACCAAGATTTTCTTCTTTGTCAATTTCTGTTCTTGTGATTATTCGTCAGAAGGCAGATTCACTGAAGAATGTCATTTCACCTAGTTTAAACTGGCTAGACTGTTCTCAAGGTTACAGTTTTGAACCCCAGGTTGTCCTCTGAGTTATCAAGGTAGCCCAAGATAACGGTTAAGAGGAAAAGTCCTCCGTGTTCAAAGCTCATTGTTCTCCATCTGGTGTTAAATAATGGCCCTGCAGGTGAAGAGACGCCGCTTTTGTCCTCAGTGTATGGGGACCTGGGAGTCACACGAATGGAAACCCTCGCCTCCTGGGGCGCGTCATGGGAGTGTTGATTGACAATACGATCTAATTCTCTACGCAAATCACAGCAGCTTACCTTTCAGAGAAAACCAAAACACAAAAGAAGTGCCCAAACGTTACAAACCAAGCAACAAAAACTGTGGAAAGTGACGTGCTCAAGACGTGTTTGGTACATTCAAAAGGCCACAAGCGCAGTGCCCGGTAGGAATGGGGCCGGTGTTTTCACAGGAGTTATCACCTCTCAGGTGACATACGTGATGCTTTTTTTTTTGAAGACAGGTTCTCACTCTGTCACCCAAGCTGGAGTGCAGTGGTGAGGTCACTGGTCACTGCAGCCTTGACTTCCTAGGCTCAAGTGATCCTCCCACCTCAGCCTCCCAGGTAGCTGGGGCCACAGGTGCACGCCACCACACCTTGCTGATTTTTTTGTATTTTTGTAGAGGTGGGGTTTCGTCACGTTGTCCAGGCTGGTCTCTAACTCCTGGGCCCAGGTGATCGCCTGCCTTAACCTCCCAAAGTGTTGGGATTACAGGCTTGAGCCACCACACTGGTCTTGATGCTTTTCTTAAAAAAACATATTCTGTATGTATGATGTCTGCAAATACTTCAAGAACATCCTAAACATCACTTTCACCCTCAGCTAGGAGCAGAGTGTCTGCCCATTCGTTGTCACCCCATGTCATAGGGTGATGCTGAAAATGTGTCCCCGTGGGTGAACTGGATGAGGAAAAGATAGTGCACATACGCTGTGAAATACTATTCAGCCATCAGAAAGAACCACATCGTGTCCTTTGCAGCAACATGGATGCAGCTGGCAGCCATGATCCTAAGTCAATCAACACAGAAACAGAAAACCAAATACTGAATGTTTTCACTCATAAGTGGGAGCTAAACATTGGATTCACGTGGACATACAGAAGCCAAAAATAAACACCAGGGACTACCAGCAGGGGGAGGGCGGGTGGGGGAAGGGTTGAAAAACGACCTGTTGGATCCCATGCTGACCACCTGGGTGATGGCTTCAGCTGCACCCCCACCCTCAGCATCACACAGCATACTCAGGTAGCAAGCCTGCGCACGTACCTCCTGAATCTAAAATAAAGTTGCAATTTACAATAAAGAAAATATCAAATGTTTAATATTTTTTAAAAGTTTGTGTGAACATCCCTTGACAGATTGTTTTCATCCGGGGACATTTGCTGAGCTGAGAATATATTACAACAAAGTCCAGACACAAATTCATTCCCATGATTTTGTCCTCATTTGGAATGTTGCAGATCCTGGCCAATTTGGAGCAAGGCTTAGCAGAAGATGGCGGCACGAGCAGTGTGACTCCGGAGGGCAGACAAGGTTGGCCGGCCGGACTCTGACTAGATGCTTCTCGGACGTGACGGAGGGATGTCGCCCCAAGCCTCCCGCTTCCTCTAGCTCTCCCTTCCCTTTTGCAGTCAGCACTGCATGCATCCATTCGTGGATTTGCCGCTCACTCCTTTCTCGGGGAAGCCAAGCACATCACCGGGTGATGCCGTGGGTGCAATGTGCGGCTTCCGACCTGCACCCCGTGCACGGGGGAGAGGGCGCACCCTCACCACAAAAGCACACAGCCCAGAATCTGCCACGCCGAGTGGTGATCTGAGCAGGCACCAGGAAGGCCCAGCCCAGCCAAAGGGCCCAAAGAGGCCTCCGCATCGGGGATGGAGACTCGGGAGGGGCAGGAGAGGAAGCGGGTGCTGCCCAGAGCCTGGGGCAGGCTGAGAGGGCTGGGCAGTTCCCTGGACCAGTGGCAACCGCCTGGGGGACTGGGTGGGTTGACATGGGCTGACCTCTACAGTGTGGCCATCCAGCTGCAGCTCAGGGAACGAGCTTCAATCACGCCTGGAAACCCGGCCTCATGGCTCCTCCCGGTCAGCCCCACCCTATCCCCACTGCCTCACCCCTGGTGGCAGCGTCCCCCCACGGTCCTGCTTGCCTGGTCATCTCCTCCTCCCCATAGCTTCTGTCCTACTCCGTGTGCAAGCCAAGTCAAGACCAGGTGGCCTCTGGCTCCGCAGGTGTGCTGGGGTTTCTGGGGAACTGCTGGCTGGTATGAACCTTACCTGTATGTGTGGTGTGGCGTGTGGTGTGGGTGTGGTGTGGGCCTGTGTGTGCACTTGTGCACTCTCTTTTTAGTCATTTAATTGCATGCAGAGTAGCAAGGTCCGAAGGAGAGACGTCACCATCACCATCTGCTCATGGCTGTCCCATTCAGCATTCTTGGCACCCAGCCGTTTTACCCCTTCCTGGGCTCCGGCTTTGGTGGGAATGAGCATGTAGTTATGAGAGGTCAGAAGGCTCTTCCTGGAGATGGAACAGAAGGCCACACAGAGGAGCATTCCTAAGGAGGGTAGGGGGATGCAGAGCAGGGGTCTGCAGAGATCGTCGGAGTAAACGTGCAGTTCATTGAGACAATCCGTAGTTTACATCCATTAGGAGAAGACATTCAGAATTTCTTTTCACAGAAATAATGGTACAAGGGGAACATAGAAAGCTAATGTGTTTTTAATTGCTGAAAGGCAAAGTGAGTTTTCAATTTTAGCAGTTCATTTCTGGGTGTTCTGAAGCACACCATGAGTACACATCATTTCTAGGTGATTGTGACCTCACGGTGCACCCTCCATGTCAGCAGCGGGAGGAAGGTCAGCTTCTGGGCGCCTGAATCACAGCCTCAGAAGCAGCCGGGGACACACGGCTCCCAGTGCCCGGCAATGAGGGAGGCTGGGAGCACTCCCAGGGTCTGGTGCTGCTCATGGTAGCATCCTGGCACTTGGCAGTTGGAAGTGTTGACTTTTCTTGGAGGAAGTGGACAGCACAGGCACAAGAGCACTGGACGAGAGGTCAAATGGACACATCCCTGGCCTGTCGGGACCTCATCCTGCCTGTCAATAACATATTCATTTCAGATCAGCTCAGTCCTCAACCTGCGCCTTCCTCCTCGTCATCCCAATGATAAACAGACGTCACTGGTCAGCCCGCCCTCCCCCAGGGCAGCTCCCAGGGGGCCCCAACAAGTCCACAAAGCCAGTTTGAAAACTACTAGAAGAGATGGGCCCTGAAGGTTGGGAAGCAGTGGGGAGAAGGCTGCTAACTAATGGATGTGCAGGGGAGAGCAGGGAGGGGCAGCCAGGCTCAGGGTCACGGCCAGCCAGCGCGTGGCAGCGGGGGCTAGGAAAGGAGGGCAGCTGCAGAGTGCTGAGTCCCCAAGGGAGTGTGTGCCAGCCACTTGAGTTCTGGGCCAGGGCGTGGCACTCTTTGGGGAATCAGCATCTGCATGGCCTGGAGGCAGGGGAAGCCTTGCAACTGGCTGGGCATGGGTGGGGCCCTCCGGGTGGCCTCTCATGAGGCAGCTGCGAGAGGCTGGCGGCTACCCTGGCCAGTGGCCCTCCCGGCCTGTCGAGCTGCAGGCAGTGTTGTTGTTTCTGTCAGCTTTGCTCCTTTTCTCAGGGTTCTGGCTTTGGCAGAACCCTGCCAAACGGGCCGTTTGGCCTGTGTCTGGGCCATTTGGACTTGTGTCTGGGCCAGTGCTGACCAGCCACCGTCCTGGTTCTCACTGCTGCCTCCTTGATGCCGAAGGTCTCTTCCCAAAGCCACCCTGGTCCCAATGCAAGGGCTGCATTTTCCACCTCAGTGCAGCCTGCAGCGAATTTAACATTCCAGGCCAGAATCCAGTGGCATTAACAAGAGGGATCTTTTCAGGTTAAATCAGAATTCACAGGACCTGGTAATTGATGGCTGGAAAGAGCCTCCAATTTATTTGTGCACTCACAGGCTGCTCTTACCTTGTAGCCTCTATCCGGCTGTGGAGGTCACGTCTGGGCCGGGTGATGTACTCCATGGCAAACTGTCTGCTCCTGATGAAGGTACGTGGGTGGCCGAGCAGGGCTGCCATGTGGTCTGGAAGAGGGGGGTCGGAGGGAGCCTCGAGGGAGCCGCTGGTATAATAGATGCTGGCAGGGACGGGAAGCGGTTGCCGTGCAGAGAAGCCAGCTAAGTGCCAGCTTAACAGGGAGCCCAGTGGCACATTCCGGGGCTATGTTTACTTTCATTTCTACTGCAGGAAGTTTCAACAGAAGGTAGAATTTACATGATCAGATTTCATTATTGAAACGTGGGTCTAAATGATTTAATGAAAAGCATTGTCCATCTTCCCCCGTTTTTCTCTGAATTCCATCCCCAAAAGGTGTCCTTTGTTCTCCCTGGAGGGTGTTTTTTCGCCTCTTGGTGTTGATTTTATGATTGATGATCACAACACCTGAACACAGGCTTTCCCACAAGACCCCCTGCTTAGGACATCACCCCAGAGCTCTCAGCCCCCAGGGAAACAGCTTAGAAATCAAGGAGCTGAACTGAGGCTGTCATTTGTTTTTCCGCATCTCCTGGCTCACCAGCCTGTGCCACGGTGTTTTTGGCTCCTCTCTTTGTTTGGAACACACCCCATGCCTGGCTCACCTCCCACACTGGGTGTCAGGGTGCTATGTGGGAGCTGGTAGCCCTGCAGCCAGCTGTGGGCCCTGGGAAGGGCTGCAGGGATCAGTCAGCAGCAGGTGGCCCGGAGCAGCACTCATAACACCTTTTGGGCTGTTCTAAGACAGCGATCATAACTCCTCCCACACCCACGTGGCTTTCCTGCAGCCAAGGTCATTCCTGAGCTTGATTTTCAGAAAGGCGGAGCAGGCAATTTACCAGGTGGAGAACTGTGCTCACGGGCTCTGTCATGAGTCCTGAAGTGGCAGCCCTGCTTTATGCATAGACCCCACAGCATCCTCAGAGGTCACTGTGACCCCGGGCACTGCTTCGAGCGGGCTGAGTGTGGGTGTAGATTCACAACCATCAGCAGTTCAGGCATTCCATCAGGAAGACATGCAGCCCGCACCCCAGCTTTAGTGCAGGGCCAGTGCCTCTGCAGCTCTGCAGCAGCATGGGGCTGGACGCACAGGGAGACTCAGGGCGTCCTGTTTGTCCTCAGTAGCAAGTGAGTGTGACGCAGCCTCACACTGCTGCAAGCCTTAGCCTCCTCCTTTAAAATAAGGGCGTAGAACTGAAATCGCTGAAATCCCTTCCAGCTCTAGCATTCACACAGCTCTTTCCTTCCTTCAACACACTAGATAAAGGAAATTATGGTTTTTAAGTTCTCTGGTTTTAGTCAGAGCAGGTTTGACTTCTGTTGCCACCCCTGAGATATTCCCACTGAGGTCAGGTGCCTGCACAGTCACTTGGTTCTAGTCCCTGCCCCCCTTTTACCTAGCCCTCTTCCCTCTCCAGGCCCCTTCCCTCTCCAGCACCCTCTGGCTCCTGCAGCAGAGATTGCCCACCTCTGAGTGAGTGAAAAGTAGGCCCTCCCCCTCCCCTGCCCCAGGCGTCCGTGCTGGAAGGCGCGAGGTGACCCCGGAGCACCCAGCCTGACCCCCCTGCCCCCCAAAACAGGCTGCCTGTGGTCTCCCAGTGCTGCCTGCGGCCAGCCCTGATACCCCCACCTGGCAGCCTGGGCAGTCCGCAGTAGGTCTCTGCCTGCTGAGGACACTGTCAGCTTCACCTGAAAGTCACCAGCTTGCCAGAACGTTCTTATGCAAAGATGGGAAGAACAAATTATAAATTCACAGGGCTGATTTTCATTAATCATGGGGCTAAAACTCCCCAGGGAGGAAAGTTACCTGTTCCACTGGCAGCTTTTATTTGCGTTTCAAGGCACACGAATAGAAAATGGTGGAACGGGCTTTCCGCTATAGCAGGAACAGCACCACCAGGCTCCAAATGTGAGTCTTCCTCCGGTATTGCTGGAGCTCACTACAGAACGTATTACTGCATTTCAGACATACTTTTACAATGGATGTGATTTAATTTGAAAGTTGAGCTTAAGCTTTCATTTTCATGAGTTAAAAAAAGTAGTAAATAATTTGCAATTAAAGCCAACCCAAGCATATGCGCGCTCTTGCCATCTAGTGGGCATACAGGGTATTGCAACAGGGAGTGGTCTCAATAATAAGGGTATCCTGTTAATTAAATTACATGTATGGGCTAACAATGAGTTATTTAATCAGCCATTTAATTATCTTGAATAACATTTTTATTGCATTGAAATAAATATCAATTTAACTTCTTAACGATGAACATATTCATTTTAGCACTGGATATCTGCATGATAATGCTGTAATGCACAGTGGCATGTATTATTAAGCATTGAAAAGGTCACTCTCTTCGGGCAGCTGCACTGGCAGGCCACATGGATGTAGGTGCCCACCACCTTAGATGGCCTGGCCGTCCCCTCCCGGGCGTCCACTTCCCTCCTGCGGCTGTGTCCCCGCAGCTCGCCACCCCGCACCTCACCACCCGCTGTGGCTCCGCAAGTCATGCATCAGCTACCTTCTGTCTTGCTGAAATGATACTGCACAAGTCCTTTCTGGTGGCAGAAAGGTTGTCAGTCTAGTTTCACAGCCACTAAACACGTGTGGCTGCTGAGAAGAAATGGTGAAGATTGAGCCAAAATAGCCTTATCCCTGGAAGCAAGTCATTCATGTCCTTTCCAAAGCCAAATCTACATGATCTGGAGAGTAGGTTGAGCCCTCTCTACAGAGCTGCTTTTGGCCATTTTCCCTGAAAAGGGCTGTGTCTCCTCTGTCTTCAGTAAATGAAGTCATTGAATAACAGTCAACCTGAGGAAACTTTCTGACACAGTCCCAGTTCCTCGTCTGGTTTACTTGATGATGGGCTCCTTGAAGTCACCAGGATTCTTTCCCCTCTGCAGCCTGGACTCACATCCTGCCCACACCTGCAGGACTGGCGAGCACTGCTGTTCGCTGAGCTGGTGGGAGTGGCTGCCGGCCGGTGCGGGGCCCCCGAGATCCCCTCTCTGCCACCTGCCCCCCAGCCTGGAATCCAGCCTCCTCACATGGCTCCCAACCCCCTGCACCTGCTCTTTCGGAAGAGCCATGCCTAAAATAACTTTTCCCATCAAGGATCATGGCTTGGTTTTTTAAAAACCTGTCCTTTGTCATGTTAGATTATCTTCAGAAACACTGACCCCTGGCCCCAAGCACTCAAAGAGTGGTTAGGGGGGTGCAGCTGGCCACAGGGTTGCCCACTAGCAGCAGGTACTGCACCCCGCCATGGCCCGCCCTGTGCGCTCAGCCTGGAGCATCAGCAGTGGGAGTGCAGCATGGGAATGACCCAGTGACACTGCCGGGCTAATAACAAGAAGGTCAAAGCCCACCTTTTGTCTACTTGAAACCAAAGGTGGGGGCATGTGTGAGATTAGAACACACTGCTCAGTATGGTGGGTGCTCAGAAGCCCACTGCCTTCCCCAGAGAAGCCAAGAGGGGTAGCTACTGCTTGTCTCCAAGCTGGGGCTAGGCTGTGGGTGCAGCCCCTGTTGGAAGGCAGGGCTGCTCCCCTAAACTTCTCAGGGTGGGACCAGCCCAGGCTGCACAGTCCCCGCAGCAGGGGTGTCATGTCCATCCCAACCACAAGCTTGGCCACCCCGAGTGCCCCCGTAACAGGTCACAAAGCCCTCCCCTGTGCAAGGGGGCTCTCTCTCACACAAACACGCATGCGCACACACACACACAAAAAAAAACAGGAGACAGCAGTGGCAGGCAGCAGGAAGGCGTGGGAAGGAGACCGAGGCGTGTGCTGTCTGGCCCCTCATGAGCATCGGGCTTTGAATAAAATTAGTTTTAATGAGCTATACTCGAAGGTACTAGACTGGAGAGAGTCTTTTTTTTTTCTTCCTACCAAACTGGAATTGTACTTGTCTGTCTTTCTTTGTAACATCCCAATTAGCAAGCTAGTAACTCCAGTCCCAGTTTGGAGGAATGGAACTTGTAGAAGAGTAAGGAAATAAAAGTACCTTCTGGGATTTTACGGTGAGTAGGAAGAAAAACACCATTGGCGGCCATAGTTACTGCTGGCCGCGTGCTTAGAGCTCCGTGCCAGAATGCAGGGAAGCATTTAGTGCAGGGCCGCTGCGCAGAGCTCGCTCAGTGAATGTGGTGATCACTGTCCTGCAGAGAGTCCGGATTTGTGGGGGCTTGAGACAAGCTTCCGCCATGTCCCACGTGACTCAGGCAAGACCTCCCTGCTCTGAGACCACTTTGCTCACACCTGGAAAGGGTGACTGGGCCCACTCAGTCTCCACCAAGTGCCTGTGATGGGTGGGCGTGATTGGGCAGATGGACAGTGAAACGGTGTTGCCAGGCCTTGCCCTTGAGGAGAGGCCATCAGCCAGAGGGCTACCACAGACAGGGCAGAGTAGGGCACACCCCTGGGCAGGCACAGGAGGCTCCGTGGGGGATCCAGAGAAGGCCCTTCGCAGAAAGCAGATGCCCGAGCACAGCGGCCGGCAGAGCGCGCCTAGATGTTCCCTGTAGCTGTCTCCACAGAGCAGACGACAGTCACGCACTCTGGAGGGACCACCTCGGTCACCATACTCACCCTCGGCAAAGCTGTTTTGTGAGTTTTCTTTACATTTAAAGATTTGACCTTAGTTTCTAGCATAGAAAATGTTTAAGAGGCGCTTTAAAAATTTGGCTTATGTGTTTGGAGGATGGAGCTGAGACAGAGTTCGCCAGTTCACGTAACTGTCAGGGCAGAAGGAGGTGCAGCCCAAGTGAAATACGAGTCGCTGTTTAGAAGCTGGAAGCAGGAAACAGACCCCTCAGGCCCAGCTAAACCCCAACAGCCCCCGTGACAGGCAGGACACCGCCTGCCCAACACACACGGCTCAGAATCCCAGCCTGACTGCAGTCGGGCGGGCGGCCGGGCACCCCGCGCTGGTGTCCAGCCTCTCCACCAGCCCGCGTGCCAGCGTGTCCTCTCCACACCCCATCTGTACACGCTCATGCTCCTCTGAATGTGTGAAGCCCACAGTGCTGTTCTCAGCGTGTCTTTCTTCCCGCAGGATTACGTGCTCGCCGTGGAGGCCTATCATTCGGTCATCACGTATTACCCAGAGCAGCAGCCCCAGCTGCTCAGCGGCATCGGACGGATCGCCCTGCAGGTACCTGTGCGCGGTCAGGTGTGAGCCAGGAGTGAGAACGCCCTGTGATAGGAGGTCTTGCTTGGGCGGGCGAGTGTTTGCTTTGAGTCATTTTACTATAAGAAAGAGTGCAGAAAACAGTCCATTTCAGATGTGTGTCGCCATGAAGAGGGCTGCTTCCTTCCAGGCGCTCCGGCGTGACTGTGGGAAGCTCCGCCTGTCGCTCAGGATGAACCCGCATCGAGTGTCCTGGCAGCCGACCTGTCCTGCTGCAGTCAGAACAGCTCTGACGAAACCGTGAGGAGTCTTAGTTCAGTGCAGCCTGTGACGGTCACCCGCTGATACTTTGCCTGGAAGAGGCCTCGGATCATGTTTGCTGGACAGAGGAAAGTCCAGACTTCGTGAACAGTGGTCTCAGTGAGGCACAACCTGGGATAGGACGCCCTTTGCTAAGAATGGCCTTGAAGCTGGAATGCCTTGTCCTGGAATATTTGGCGACAGGAAGGTCACGGGGAGCGTTGAGTCCTGCCCTCTCTCCGTCAGTCCCAGCTTGCAGCCGAGCACAGGGCAGCTTCCGCCCCTTGCTCTCGGTCTTCTGAGGTCACGTCCCAAATCTGGGCCAGGGGAAAGAGGCACGAGCGAGGGACAGCTGAGGGGGAGCACGGACCTTCCACAGGCACCCACGCAAGGGATGGCTGAGGGGGCAGCACAGACCTTCCACAGGCACCCACGCAAGGGACGGCTGAGGGGGAGCACAGACCTTCCACAGGCACCCACGCGAGGGACGGCTGAGGGGGAGCACAGACCTTCCACAGGCACCCACGCGAGGGATGGCTGAGGGGGCAGCACAGACCTTCCACAGGCACCCACGCGAGGGA
>NW_016107454.1:614118-625565 GCF_001604975.1 Cebus imitator
AGCACAGACCTTCCACAGGCACCCACGCGAGGGACGGCTGAGGGGGAGCACAGACCTTCCACAGGCACCCACGCAAGGGACGGCTGAGGGGGCAGCACGGACCTTCCACAGGCACCCACGCGAGGGATGGCTGAGGGGGAGCACAGACCTTCCACAGGCACCCACGCACCGTGAGCCAGGCCCTGCGTTGAGCATTTAACCCACAGTGGGTCTGGCCTGTTTTACACAGCAGCAAACTGAGGTCCCTGATTCAGTGAGATCCGGCTACAGGAGGCCACGTAGATAATGGGGGAGCCAGAATTTGAAGAGGGCCTCTGCGAACTCAGGGTCCGCACCCTCAACGAACCACTGGTCCTCTCCTCTCCCCCACCCAGTGGCTCACACAGGCACTGACACTCATCTGTACACATGCGCACACTGTCTCCTGCACGCTGCCTGCTTGTGGAAGCCCTCACGGGACACAGGGTGGTGTTAGAGGACAGCCCTTCCCGTGGGCCCCTTGCATGGGGCACAGCTGATGATTGTCATTGAATAACCCGGGACAGGCACAGATGTATGACTCGTGAACTGCCCTGTGACCATCGGCTCCTGCTGGCCCTGGGATGCCTGCAGCAACCCTTGTTACCTCTGAGAAAGCCCCACGTGGCCGGGACCTCCAGGGTGCCTGACATGTGTCCTCTGGTTGTCATAGTAACATAGTGCCCCAGGCCTGCTCACATTCCTCACTGCCCTGGAGATGATCTCAGAAGCTTTATTTCCGAGCCATGTTTTGCACAATTTGAGAAGTAGATGCTGGAATTGCTTTTGCATCTGGAAGTGCCTCTCCTTCCAGTGGGAGCCACTGGCTTGACCACACTGAGGGCTCTGGCAATGAGGCTGGAGCTCAGGAGGGAGGCTGAGCTTCCACAGCATGCTTTAAGTCCCCCATCCAGCAAAGGAAATGTGCTAAACTGGCCACGGGGGAAGCCTTCGGCGTTAGCTGTTCTCAGGACCCCAGGAGGGGATGGGGACGCTGCCTCTGGGCAGGAGCTTTCGCCAAAGGAGAATGGGGAGAAAGACAGGCACATGGGCTGACCAGACTCACTGAAGCCCCAAACAAGGGCCATTCCATCTGCATCTCTTGCCAATTGCGTTACTAGACCTCTCTCACTGATATTTTTATTGTTGCTGAAGAACAAAGTTGCTGAATTTCATGTTTTTCTAAAGGAAATGAAGATTGCAATACTTAGCCATCTGGGATATCTCTTAAGACGCCATGTGCCATGACGCTGTGGGACCCCTCCTGCAGCCTCGCATTGCCTGCGTCTCTACGCGTCCAGAAAACCCAGCCCCGCTAAGTTCCTGCTTCGGCAGGTCAGCGTGTTGTTGAAGATGCGGGATCTCAGAAGAAAGATGAAGGAGGCAGGTTCTGCCCTCCAAGAACACAGCCATTTGTGACCCTTTGCTCAGTGCCCAGAATTATGCTATGCATTTCTTGGAAAGAACAAGGATTGCTATTCAAAAGTGGAATATGTTCTGAAATAATAAAATGGGAAGTGTGCTCCTCAGAGCCCTCTCACAAAGTGAGGGCACCTGTGCTGTCCCTGGCATTCACCAGTGTGTCTTCTCGTCCAACCTGGCAGCTGCTGGTGTGATAAGTGAGTTTCCCATTTTTCGCTCATATTTTAGAGCCACCTACATTCAATGCAAAATTTTAAACACAAAGAAGAGGTGCAGGGACAGTGTTCTCAGAAGGGGTGCACCCGCCAGCCAGGTGACAGCTGTCTGTGGAAAACTCACATGCCTGCGATGGCCACTGCCACAGTCCGTTCATCTTCATCACACAGAGCCTCCCTAGAGCTCCGGCGCCTTCCACACAGAAGGGTGTTGGGGTTAGGGGGAGAGAGAGTGGGGCCACACGGGAATTTCCACTTCTGAAAGAAATCTGTGTTGTAAGCGAGATTTGAGACATTTGTATTCCAGAGGAGTTTCTCACATAAGGATCTCAATTAAGGAAGGGCAGAAGCAATCGATCTTCCAACAGAAGCAGAGTTATTTCATACTTCTTCAAACTACTTCACTCCTACGTAGATTCCGCCTCCTCAGAAGCTCTTGACTTGGGTCTTAGAGGGTCCTCATTTGGACGTGGGTCTTAGAGGACCGCACTGGACTGGGAAAGCAGCTTGGTGCACAGCAGCCAAGCACAGACGAGGGGTGTGTGTGTGGTGTGGGAGCAGCTGAGCACAGGGCGGTTCTACAGTGTCGTGGTCAGTCCCAAGCCTCAGTGTCCTGGACCG
Organism: Cebus imitator; assembly: GCF_001604975.1. NCBI lineage: Eukaryota > Metazoa > Chordata > Mammalia > Primates > Cebidae > Cebus > Cebus imitator. The sequence continues at coordinate 616,395 of NW_016107454.1, forward strand.
AAGGGCAGAGCTGAAGGTCATCAGGCGGGAGAAAACCTCAGCCACCACGGGAGTGGTGGGAAGTCTGGGATAAACCAGCCACCCCAGGCAGGATGAAGGGGAAGGGGATGCAGGACCAGTCAACACCGTGGCTGAGAGGACTTCAACAAGAACCAAGGTCACCTCTGACCCAGTTCCCAGAGGGCAGGGACCCAGGGCAGGGTGGGAGACGCTGCAGTGGAGAAGGGGAAGGGCAGGCCAGGGAGGCGCTGTTAAGCTGGGAAAGACCTCAGCATGTTTCACGGAGGGACACAGCTCCCAGCGGGGTGCAGGCACCTTGACTGTCTCAACCAGGAGGGTGGTTTTATGCACACGGCCATGTACCAGAATCCCTCAGCTTGTAGTCTGAAGACATGCAGGTTCCTGTGCATCAGCTCAACGGAGACCTTCAGACAGGAAAAGAAGAGACTGACTGCTGGCTGCCAGCCTGAGGCGTGGAGGGTGCCGGCCGCGGCCAGGGAAAGGGTGGGGAGAGCGTCCAGCAGCTGCTGCCACCATGTCAGGCCTCATCATCCTGGATGTGACACCAAAGTGCAAGCAAAACAAAAAAGAGGTAAATGGGATTTCACCACAACTGAAAGCTGCTGTGCTTTAAACCGTAAGAAAGGTAAGAAGACAACCTACAGAACAGGAGGGATTGTTTGCAAAACCTGTATCCAAAAAGAGACTTACATCTAGAATATATAAGGAACGCTTACTAAAAGAAACATGATTCATGGCACTTCCATGCAGAAGGGGACAGCCTGGATGCAACTCCAACTTCAAGGAGGACAGGTGGGAATTTACAACCAAGGACGGCGTCAGGGTCAGGGTCAGCGTCAGCGGATGGAAATTACCCAGAGGAAGCGTCAGGAAGAGGTTTCTGGCCAAGCAGACTGGATAGGGTCACTGCTGACAGCCGGCCAGGGTGGTCGGAGCCCCAGGTGCCCAGACATGGAGGGCAGGGATTTTTCCTAAACTGATTTAGCAGGATTCTTGCTCACACTGGATTCTACAAGGACAGAGAAGGAAGCCAAGGTCGAGCTTGTCTAGTAGAGGAGGCTTCTGCACGGATGCAGCCAAATTTATGCACTGACAGCCAGCCTGGTTCCCAGCAGGCCCTCGGGTTCTGCAGAGAGAGCAGGTGAGGGAGGGTCTGAGGAAAGGTGAGGACCCCTGGGGCCGGCTCTTTGGGGCTCACAGTGGGGTGGGAGGAGGAGCTGGGGAAGGAGAGCTCAAAAACATGGAAGAGAAGCTAGGTGTTCCGAAATCGACTGCATCTTGATTTTGTTCGTTTCTGTACATTAGCCTCAGGGGATCTGCCCAGTTGAAATGTAACAGTTTTTCTGATAAACATGTTTTATAACATAAAAATTTAGGCTTAAACAAGTTTTCTGTGTGGGTTTGGGGTGGCACCTTTTTGGTGGCTTGTTTTGTTTTAGAGACAGGCTCTGTCACACAGGCTGGAGTGCAGGGGCACAAATGCAGCCGTGACCTCCTGGGCTCAAGCAGTCCTCCCGCCTCGGCGTCCCAAGTAGCTGGGACTATAGGAATGCGCCACCACGCCCAGCTAAGTTTTTTATAGAGATGAGGTCTCGCTGTGTTGCCTAGGCTGATCTCAAACTCCTGGCCTCAAGTAATCCTGCTGGCTCTGCCTCCCAAAGTGCTGGGATTACAGGCATGAGCCACTGGGCCCAGCTGAAATGAGTTTTCTGTATCACTTTCAGACCTAGGTTTCTGTGACTCAAGTTTATCAGCAGTAAATATGAAAAGAACTAGAATTTCTAGCTGACTACAGATTTGATACCATCTGACAACCTAATGTGGCTGTGAAAATAGCTCTGCTGTCTTTGGATGGTTTAAAGTCATCTGACGCCCACACTACAGAGAAGAATCCTTCTTGCCTTCCTCTCCATGAAACAGCTCACAGCCACGGGCTACAGGACACTCTGCCTTGAGGATGCTTTAAAACGGCCATTGCCCATTTGTAATGGCTTCTGTGCCAACAAGGTGGTGAGGAATCCCAGAGCTGTGGCAGAGAAGCAGGTGAAGAGCTGAGAACTGGAGCTCTGTTCACCACCAGGAGGGCTGCCAGGTGCAGAACAGAGCAGTCGAGAAGACATCAGCTGGGTTGGGAGGCAGCGGCTTTGCCTGCCCTGGCAGAGTCCCAGGGGTCCAGCAGCTGTGCCGGGCACTCCCTCCACGCACTGGCTCTCGACCCAGGCTGCCCTCTCCTGTGGCCCCATCGTCTGGAACCTCTGCCCTCCAGGTTGCTGCCAGAGGGGAGGACCCAGCCCAGGCCACACCCGTGGCCCCCCCACCCCTCAGTGCTTGTATCAGTCAGCGCTCTCTAGAGGGACAGGACTCACAGGAGAGGTGCACATGTGGAGGGGAGTTCATCAGGATCACAAGGGGAAGTCCCACAATAGGCGTCTGCGAGCCGAGGAGCAAGGAAGCCAGCCCGAGTCCCAAAACCTTGGAAGCAGGGAAGCCAACAGTGCAGCCTTCCGTCTGTGGCAAAGGCCTGGGAGCCCCTGGCAAATCACTGGTGTACGTCCAAGAGTCCAAAAGCTGAAGAACCTGGAGTCTGGTGTTGGAGGGCAGGAGGCACCCAGCATGGCGGAAAGATGTTCCGGGAGGCGCGGCACGTCTCCTCTTCCAGCTTCTGCTGGCTTTATTCTGGCTGCACTGGGGCCCACCCAGAATGCGGGTGCGTCTGCCTCCCCCAGCCCCGTGACTCACATGGCCATCCCCTTAGGCAGCACCCTCACAGACACACCCAGAACAGTACTTTGCATCCGTCAATCCAGTCAAGTTGACACTCAGTATGAACCGTCACAGCTCCCAAGGAGGGGAGAGCCAGACCCTGCGCACAGCTCAGGCTTCTGCCACAGGAACACAGCACAGAAGCAGTAGGGTGGCGCTCTGGGCTGCACTGCCTGGGTTTCGTGTTTGTAAGTGACGTTGGTGTCTGGTTTGTGTGTGTACGGGTGACTTCTCAAAAGCAGGTTTGGTAATTTAGAGTTTTCTAGAAAGCCACCTGTGTTTGGCCCCTGCTTTGTCATGGATTTGCACAGAATAAAGACAATGCTCTTACCATTACTTCCATGTCCTTGTTTCCACCTGTAATTATTTCTCCTTTTACATTTCTGTTTGTTTATGCTTTCTTTTTCTGGCTTAGTTTGTACACTCATTATTTTTTGGTTTTTGTTTTTGAGGCAAGATCTTGCTCTGTCTCCCAGGCTGGAGTCCAGTGGCACAATTATGGTTCACTGTAAAACTCCTGGGCTAAGAGATCTTCCTGCCTCAGGCTGTCATGTAGCTGGGGACCACAGACGCTTGGGCCACACCTGGCTTTTTTTTTTTTTTTTTTTTTTTTTTTTGTAGAGACAGGGTCTCACTTTGTTCCCCAGTCTGGTCTTGAACTCTTTGAGATTAAGCAATCCTCCCACCTTGGCCTCCCAAAGGGCTGGGATTAGAGGTGTGAGCCACTGTTTTTTCTTTTTAATAGTGTCTTTTGCTGATTTGTTTTCTACATATTCTGGAATACTTTTACTTGCCTTTTTACGTTTAATTTTTTCAGTTGCTCCTAACTTTTAGAAATCGGTAGGATTTTATATCCTAATTACATTTTAATAATTCTGAAAATATCAACTTACTTTTCAATCATCAGGAAAATCAGTGGGTAGCAAAGAATATCCCAAGATGGCTCTGTGGTCTTCCTCGGAGACATTGTTTCAGTAAAGCCCCGTGCCAGCCCCATGAGACCTTGCCGTGCGGAGGATCGGCACGTGGTCTCGGCGTTGGACAGGCCTGGGTGTTGACCCCACATGTTCTGTGTTAGCTGTGTGACCTCAGAAAATTGCCCCATCTTTCCAAGCCTCACTCTTTGATCTGGAAAGCAAAGCTGGTGGCAGCATCTGCAGGACAGGCTGTTAACAAGGCCAAGGAGAGGTGCATCTGAAACATTCTCCACAGCCATCAGCATGTGTTAATTTTGATCGGTCTTGATGATGAGCTCTCATCATCTTCAGATCCATATCAAACACTCTCCTGTTAAACAGGACCTTCGTGAATGCAGGACACCCAGTTGTGGGAGCTGAGGGCCACGTAGTGGAGTCCACACGGCCTCTGGTTTCTTTTTAGTCAGCAAGTGAGAAGTCCACAGTAGTAGACTTGAGACGCTTCAGACTGTGCAGGCGAGAGCCGCGGTGGACAGGGGCCACTGTGTGTGGTGTGTGCACACCTGCGTTTTGTGTCTCGTTCTGTTTCGTTTTTCTCCCTCCTCGTACGGTACTTCTTTTGTGGGGTAATACCAACAGTTGTGAAGGGCCTGAGATGTTACTCCATGTGCAAGTTGTGGAGTTAGCTGCCATTTTCCTGGATGCTGGCAAAACATGTGAGATTCCTAGGTCAGGGACGAAGGAGATTTCTCAGAGCAGCAGCAGCATGGCCAGAGTGGTGTTTCCACCGGACATGCGGCCCTGATTCCTCAGGGTCCTCACCGAGGACCTGACGATGCCGGCAGTGGGTGTGCTGGAGAGGGATCCTGAACTTAGAACAACAAATCCTTGCTCCTGGGAGGTGAGCCTGCCTGTCCTTCGCCCCAGAGGGACACTGTTTAGCTCACAAGGCTGTCCTCTAAACAGGCATCCTTGTGTGGATGCTTCAAACAAAACCCTGTCAGCATCTGTGCTTGGAAGACATGCAGAAACACGACAGACCCCTGAGAACCATCTCCCAGCCAGACTTCTGAGAATGTGCAGGCTTATTTTAATGCTGGACAGATGCTTTCCAGGAAGTCTAAGAGTTAACTAGACTGCTGAGCGATCGATCCCCTCAGCCTCCTCCTCACAGAGGTGAGCAGCACACCTTCAGCTTGTTTCTCTAGGGACAAAGGACAACGTTCTATCAGCTTCCATCGTGGCTGTGATGCAGAGCTCGCTGCTGGAGAGTCTGACGCCCGTAGGCGGTGCCCCCGGACACAAAGCAGCTGTCTTCACCCTCATGAGCGCTGTCCGGGCCATAACAGGACTGTTCTTCCATTTTTACCTATTCCTGTAAGCCCTAGATCCTATATTCCCTTCCTTATGCTTCTGGAGGTGAAAGAAAGCCTGAGTCTGCCTTTGTAAAACCAAGCTGTGGGGTCAGGAGTCAGGGCAGGGCACTCAGCTCTCCGCTCCCCAGGGCCCCTGGGCCGCCAGCCCTGCTCATCCCGCTGCATTTGCTTCAGGCAGCCGTGGGTTCCTGACACATGCGGTAAGGGTGGGTTTGCGTTTGGGTTTGATCTGGCTTGTTTTTTACAGTAGAATTCTGTATTATTTGATCAAAATGTTACTTTGAAATTTGCAAATGTGATGGCACCTACCATTTTTCTAGCCACAGATAAGTCATAAGTTGACTTGGGGCCTGCTCATATTGTACCAATATTTTAAGTATTTTATGCTTCATCTTATTATTCATTTTATTTTACTTAATGCTCTGCCAGAATTCATTCCAAAAGGTGGAAATTACTAAACCGTAAGACTTTCAAGTAAGGCACAGATACTAGCAGCTTAGTCTCTGACATAGAGAGTTGGCGTTCCACTGTACGGTTAATGTCTCGTCTTCTTACAAAAAGTCACGATTACTAAATGGTCACTCAGGTTTCCCTCTGCCTGGCACACACGCGTCTTCATATTCTAACGTGCCATTAGGGAACTACACATATGGGTATAGACTTCATATTTCTTTTGTCAACTAAACTGACGAAATGATTTTGTCAAAGCAGATTGGCGACATAAAAACAGCTGAAAAATATTTTCAAGACGTTGAGAAAGTAACGCAGAAATCGGGTGGACTACAGGGTAAAATCACGGTTTTAATGAACAGGTAAATATTTTAAAACTAAATAGATGTTTTCTATTTCCCAGAGGAGTGTGAGCCCTGCTGACGGAGCAGGAAAGCTCCCTAGAGCGCCTCTCTGCCTCTCTTGCCCTGTGTCTCTCAGAACTGAGACAGGGGAAGAACACGGGTGTTTCCCGAATTTTGGTGATGTGCTTTTAGTCACAGAAGCTGATTTCCACGGAGACATTAACCCTTGTTCTCCGGAATACTGCTCGTTTCGCCATTTTCAGCGCGCGTGTGTAAGGGCACGACGGCCGTCCTGGACTGTGCTCTGCTGTGCTGCAGGACAGCGCACAGCTCTGTGCAGGCGCACGTTTGTGAGGAGGAGTCGCACCCCAGGCAAAGCCTGCACTCCAGATCAGAAAGCAGAAATGAAGCAGGTGTCCGTTTTTAGCAGGAAGTCATTTAGGTGAACTTACTGTATCGCAGTTAATCCTTAATTTGCAAACCTGAATACAAAATGCAGCTCACCATCTCTGCCTGGAGACCTGGAACCCCAGGCCACGCAGGGTCACACGCTGGGTCTGTGTGGTGTCCAGAGCCCCTGTGGGTTTTGCTGGGGGACAGCAGCTCATAGGCCTTCCCCGCTAACTGCCACCGTCGCCTGTGTTACAGAGCGTTCCTTTACCTCGGGCAGAATAACTTCGCGGAAGCCCACCGGTTCTTCACGGAGATCTTAAGGATGGATCCAGCAAACGCAGTGGTAAGAACTCACGCCGCAGACCCCCGCCCTCTGCCTGTCACAGACACCAGAAACATGCACCCACACGTCTCAGCAGGGGCCTGCGGGCTTGTGCACACTCTCGCTTTCCAGTCCACTGGCGCCAGGCAGTGGCCATGGCCACTGGGGTACCTGACCCAGCGGGACCGCCTGCGCTGTGCCCGATAGCGCCACCTCCAGACCCCTGACACAGGGCCCAGCATGCAGCCTGGAGGGCGGGTGTCTAACCTGGTTGCGTGGCTGACGCTGTGCGTGTGCTGCTCCCCAGGCCAACAACAACGCTGCCGTGTGTCTGCTCTACTTGGGCAAGCTCAAGGACTCCCTGCGGCAGCTGGAGGCCATGGTGCAGCAGGACCCCAGGCACTACCTGCACGAGAGCGTCCTCTTCAACCTCACCACCATGTACGAGCTGGAGTCCTCGCGGAGCATGCAGAAGAAACAGTCCCTGCTCGAGGCTGTGGCCAGCAAGGAGGGGGACAGCTTTAACACGCAGTGCCTCAAGCTGGCCTAGCTTACCCCAGCCCATGACGTCAGTGTGACTCGGTCTTTGAAACTGTCCGTGAAGCTAATGCATTAATGTGACATGGAGGGACTCAATAAAACTCCTACTTCACTGAGGTCTGGGTGCCTGTCTTCCTGATCCCAAGCCACGGCCCAGGCCACAGCTCCCCGCAGCTGGCTGGCCTTCAGTCCCACAATCCCTGCAGCTCAGCCACTGTTCATGAATGCAGGGGGCAGGCGTGCTGGGAGAACACAGCTTGTAGACACAGGAAATCTGGGGTCAGCCTCGGGGCCTTTGTTCCTGGAGGCCATCCTGCTTTGCTCATTCCTTCTGGACATCCTCAGAAGAAAGCTGGGAGGTGTGGCAGGGCCCTCTCAACACGCGCCTGTACGTGCAGGGGATTTACAGCACAGATGAAGCCGCCCATGCTCCCCTTGCCCTCCCCACAAGCCAAAACTAAGTGAATTGATCTCGTTAATCCAAGTCTCCTCGGCCTGATGCACACAGAACACCCGACAGCCTGGTGGTGGTGAGGCCATCACACTTTCTCCCTCAGTTTATACACCCACAGGGAGAGTGGCTGAGTGGAACAGGAACCAGGAGCATAATCAAGCAAAGGAAGAGCACGTAAAAGGGGCGGGCACGGGCTGGGGGCAGTTTTGAAGCCAGGCACATGGTTTTCACGGGTGCTTTCATGTCTGAAAGTCGGGCCTTTTGCTTTCACATTTACAGAGCTATTCCTGCTTTTAAAGAACTTAAAGTACCTAAAAATGTCTTCACTTTATGAGAGAACTCTGACAAGGGTTCTCTAAATATCTAGCTTTAAATATAATTCATTTTAAGGACTATGATATAAACATCTGCACAAGGCGAAGCCATATTTCTGTTAAGAAACATACAAACACAGCATCTACCAGACAGTCTCAGCTCATTTGCTGAAATCTAGATTACGCATTAAAATAAAAGAAAAAAGAGGTTTTGGCTGCTGGACACTGAGAAGGTTTCAAAATCTTTCTCTTCAGAAAGAAAAAGAAACTATTTTCCAGCCCAGAAAAGCTGGTGATGTAATTAGAAGCCCTTCACCTTGAGGGTCTTCCTTCAAATCTGCCTTCAGGGGTGAGATGCCTCGCTGTTCCTCTGCACAAACCTGGCAGCGCACTGCGGGCATCTCGCGGGAACTGCCAGTGGATGATGAGCCTGTGCTTTCCAGGCCGGAGGCTCAGAGCTGTCCCGGGCCAGCTGTGCGTGAACGCGGACGGCAGTGCCCAGGCTCCCACTAGACACGGAGGGCAGGCTGGTAAGCCCAAATCGGCCCGCCCTCCCCAGCCCCATCCCAGTCACAGTGGCTGGCAGTGCCCTGACGGTGGGCGCCAGGCCTCCATCGCCGCGCGGGTGCCGCTACCCGGCCTCACCCCCGGCCACACCTTGAGCCTCTTACAGGCAGCCCCGAGGTCCTTTCGCCTCTCTCTTCTCTCCAGTGCCTGGTGCATTTTCAAACACAGTACCTTTCCTTTGAATAAATGAGCGAGAATAAACCTGGTGCTGCCTGTCGAGCTCCTCTGTCTAGGCAGGAACTAAAGAAAACCACTGGGCTGAGTCCCGAACACCCTAAGGCCGAGCTCCTGCTGCTCTCCAGCAAGCGCGTCGCTCTCCAGCAGGAGCACACGGATTGGAGGGAGGGCCTGTCACTCTCCAGCACGTGCATCAAGGATTGGAGGGAGGGCCTGTCGCTCTCCGGCACGTGCACCGAAGATTGAAGGGAGGGCCCGTCGCTCTCCAGCAGGAGCACGAGGAGTGGAGGGAGGGCCTGTCACTCTCCAGCAGTGCACCAAGGATTGGAGAGAGGGCCAGCAGGGAAGGGAGGGACTGTCACTCAGCACGTGCAGATTGGAGGGTGGGCCATCTCTCTCTAGCAAGAGCACAGGAGTGGAGGGAGGGCCCATCTCTCTAGCAGGAGCATCAAGGATGGGAGGGAGGGCCCTTCACTCTCCAGCTCGTCCACCCAGTGGAGGGAGTGCCTGTCACTTTCCAGCAGGAACAGGAG
>NW_016107454.1:625860-630119 GCF_001604975.1 Cebus imitator
TCCATCACGTGCACGCAGGAGTGGAGGGAAGGCCTGTCACTCTCCATCACGTGCACCCAGGAGTGGAGGGAAGGCCTGTCACTCTCCATCACGTGCACGCAAGAGTGGAGGGAAGGCCTGGCGCACTCCAGCCTGAGCACCCAGAAATGGAGGAAGGGTCGGCCATTTATGAAGCTCTGCGTGTGAAAAGTCGCGATCTCATTTCTTAGCAGTCATTACTGTCACCATCGCTCAGGCTGAAATTGGCCCAGCCGGCTCAGGAGCCATGCTGCCTTCTCCTGTCCTCCTCCGGAACTGCGGAAAGAGCCGGACTAACCCTTGCGTGCGTCGGCATCTGCTGCACAAATGCTAAGTCAGCCTGTTCTCGGCGTGCGTTCGAGAACACAGTACTGTTCACACAACGTTCTGCGGTAACCGAGTTTATAACGTGGACTCCATGGCCGGTGAACATGGGGCGCGCCTGCCTGCGGGGAGCAGCCTCCGGAGCCGCGGAGCCTGACTTCCGCCCACTGGGGCGGGTCCCTCCCGCCTCTGAATCCTTCCGGTTCTTCCTGCGCCGTTAAACCCCCCCTCCCCCCCCCGTGTCCACGAGGTCCTGTGGGGTCACCCTCGCAGGAAGTCACAAGCCAGTCCTGAACCCCGTCCCCACCCGGCAAGCCCGCAGCCCCGCGCTGGGATGTGCTGCCTGCTCGCCCCACGCGTGTTCCAGACGCGCGCTCTGTGAAGGGCCGGAGTCGGTATTTGAGGCCCTGTGGGCCCCACGCTGTCCCCGCAGCATGTTCTTTGGTTTGAGTCGGTAAACCGCAGCGCTGGCAGGACAGCAGGGCCCACACTGCACGCGGCCAGGCACGCGGCCAGGCCCACGGCTGTGCAGGGCGGTGCCTTCTGCCAGCTCTGGAGGCCCCGAGAGGCTGGTGCCCAGCAGCCCTGGCCCCAGGGCCGGCATGGGGCTCAGGACGGGAGGCCTCACGTGCACTGCAGCCACACCAGGAACACCCCGGGATCTGCTGCAGGTCCCCCAGGGACCAGCTTCTGCAGTCCTGACTTCCTAGGGTGTCAGGTGGGTGCAGTCCCTGGCTGACGACCGAGGGTCCCCGAGGTTACTAGGCCAGCGCTGCACACAACTGAAATGCTCACAACGCCTCGCACCTTACGGAAAAGGAACCATCCCCAAAAGATGCTGGGCAACATCCCGAGGGTCACAGCAACAGTGCCAAGCCAGGACCAGCGCGGCTCACGATCCCCCAGCGTGCACTGCCCGGCTGGCACCGCGCTCGGCCAGGAGGACCTGAAAGAGTCCTGCCCGGGGCTCAGGTCTACACCACGCTGCCACCCAGGCTGGGAGCCGCCGCTGAGTGTGGGGAACGTGGCACGTCCTACATGAGACGTGCTGCTGCAGAGATTTGATGAAACACTTCTAAACGGATGTAAAAGTCTCAGTAACAATTGTATATTGAGTACTTGTTAAAATGATAGGAATTTTGGTTATAGCAGATTAGATAAAACATGTTATAAAAATTAAGATGCCCTTCAAACGTATTTAACTTGGCTACTAGAAAACTTGAAGTTACATATGTGGAGCCCGTTTGTGGCTCCCATCCTGTTTCTATTGGATGGGGCCAAAGAACCCAACACAAAAAAGCCCCTGCAGAAGAGCCCTGCTTTGCCGATGGTCAGTGTGTGGCTTTCTGCCCAATGGTTCCAGGCAGCCATGGCTGCTCTCTGGGGACTGAGGCTGCCACGGGCTAGGCAGATGCTGGCCCTGCCAACCTCACCCTCCAAGGGTGTGGGGCATGGGACAGGGTGTTTCCCCTGCTCCATGGCCTTGAAGTGTTGAGTGTAAGTCAGCATTAAAAGCAGTTTTCCCTGGAACATAGAGTTCTGGCTGGTGTGGATCCAGAACCATGGAGGCTCCCACTCCCCTCGACCCCAGGGCCCTGAGGCTCTGCCCGCCGAGGTGACCCCCATGACCTCCATCCCAGCTCCTCCTGGCTGCCCCACCACCCACTCCTTCATGCCCACAGTGAGCCCAGGGTACTGCTGCCTGTGCAGAGGGCCCAACACATCTCCCTAAAGCCCCCAGCTGGCTCGGCCTCTGTCTCAGCTTCCACTGAGACAAGGACCCCGCCAGCTCCCATGGCGTGCTGAGCTGGACAGTCAGCAAACTGCACCCCTGACCCCTCAGCCACTACTCCAGGAAACACCCCAACACCACGCTGCTGGAGTTCGCATCTGATGGATGTATTCTCTGCACCCCAGGGCACCTCACACCTGCCAGGAGGAAGCATAGCCCTGGCTCCTCAGCTAGACTGTGGGGAGGCCCCAGGCTGTGGAGAGGCCCTAGGTTTCACAGAGGCCCTAGGCTTTGGGGAGGCCCTAGGCTTCAGGGAGGTCCCAGGCTGTGGGGAGGCCACAGGCTTTGGGGAGGCCCGGGCTGTGGGGAGGCCCTAGGCTTTGGGGAAGCCCCAGGCTGTGGGAGACCCCTGCTAGGGGACAGAGGCCGGGCTAGGGGAAGACACCAGGCTCCAAATGAGAAACGGTGTGTCTGTTTCCCGAGGCTGCCGTAAGACACACGTAAGTGTGAGAGCACAGAACTGATTCCCTGCCCGCTCTGGAGGCTGCTGTCAGCGGGCCAGTCCTAGAGAGGCTCCTGCCTCTCCTCTTCCAGCCTCGGGGGCCCCCACTGCCCTTGGCTTGTGGCTGTATCACTCCAGCCTCTCCTCTGTGGCCACATGGCCTCCTCTGGGTGCCGAATCTCTCGTGGAGCCACTTGAGCTGGGATTTGGGCCCCGGTAATCCAGGATCATCTCATCTCAAGAGCCTCAAGCTAACCACATCTGCAAAGCCCTTTTTCCAGAACAGGTCACGTGCACAGGTCCCAGGGCTTAGGATGGGAACGTGACTTTGGGAATGATCAGAGGCCGACCACGGACGCCCACTGAGGAGCCTCCTGAGGCTGCTGTAAAGAGGTGCCCAGTCTGCCCCAGCGTCCGTGTGTTTTCCAGCCTGCTCCATTTAAATGGGGCAGCTTAAAACAGAAATGCATCTTCTCACAGTTCAGGGGCCCAGAAGGCTGCGAGCGAGCTGCGGGCGGGCTGTGATCTCTGGAGGCTCTGCAGTGGCGTCTGTCCCAGGCCTCTCTCCACGGTGGCCGTGGCAGTCCTCGGTGCCCCTGGCTTGTGGTGGCATGGCCCCAGTCTCCCCCACCTCTGTCTTCTAGTCCTGCGGAGGCGCGAGTCTTTGGGTCAAGGGCCCAGCCTCGTCCAGGAGGATTTCATCTCAAACTCCTATTTCGTTACATCTGCAGACACCAGTTCCAAAAAGGTCACATTCTGAGGTTCCGAGCAGACGTGAACTTTTGGTGGATGTTATCTGAGCCCTTCCATCTCACAGACAGGCTCTCATGGACTCCTCACCTCAACCCTGCTCTGCGGCTACATGACATCCTGCTTTACAGACAGGGAAACTGAGGCACAGAGAGCTTGAAGAAACTGCCCAGGGCCACACAGCTACTGGAGTAGCAGAACTGGGGTGAGTCAGCCATCTGAGCCTTCATCTACATGGACACCTCCCTGCCCAAGCATCCATGGAGGGCTCCTTCCCTCATCTCTCCACACCCCGAGCTCACAGGAACATCTCTCTGCGGAGGAAGAGCAGGTGACGCTCTCCCAGGGCCTCTGTCCTGGGACCTCTGGGGCCAGCTTTGAGGTCATGATGGGTGGCCGTGGCCCGAAGTCCTGCTCAGCAGCAGCAGCAGGACAGGCCTCCGGAGAGGGTGCCTCTGTTTCTGCCCCTGCCAGTGGCATCCCTATGTCCTTGGGGACCGCCCCTCCACATTCTTCTTCAGAGGCAATCAATAAAGCCGGGCGCCAAGGAGCCTTGAAGAGTGATTAGCAATGGAGCAGGCTGGAAAATCCGCAGGCGCTAGGGCAGACCGTATTGATTTCATTGACTTGCGCTTTGCCAGGCTGTTGCGTAACTCCGATGAAATCCTATCTGGATTTTAGAATGGGTGGGTTTTTTTGAACAGTTGGTGCAAACTAAACACAAGCATTTTTAACATGGAAAATGAAAAATATTAAACTGTAATAACAAAGGCAGGCAGGCAGGTGAGAATGTTGTGGGGAGAGTGGCTTCAGCGGAAAAGCAAGCTCTGCCCCAGAACCGCCGCGCCCAGCTCTGCTCACGCCAGGGACAGACCGCGGTGGGAGCACGGTCTCCTGCCCACCAGCACCCCAGCCCAGCACCCCCAGCCCAGC
>NW_016107454.1:630373-631812 GCF_001604975.1 Cebus imitator
GCTCCCCCAGCCCAGCACCCCAGCCCAGCACCCCAGCGCAGCTCCCCCAGCCCCACTGACCTGGGCGCCATCTTCATGCCTGGATGCTTCCAGTGCACTGCCCCCACTGCATTTAAGAGAACATTTTTAAAAATCATCACTTTCCAAGGCAGGAAACAGCAGAACACGGAGCAATTCAGGAGTGGCACCTGCTCCCAGGGTGCCCCAGACGTTCTCTGCAAACTGCCATGGCTGGACTGCAGGCCTCAGTCCCATGGGCACCACCAGGTGGACACAGCAAATCTGGTCAGGGCAGGACTGGGGCCAGTGAGCCCACGGTGACCTCCTGCCTCAGCTGTCCACCTGATGGTGATGACTGCCCCACCCCTCTCTCTAAGCAGCTGTCCCGCCCAGAGCCCCTGGACCCCTCCCCCGGCCATAAGGCTGCTCCACCCTCTGCTCTCCTCACTGGAGTGTGGCATCCTGACTGCCACTTTCTTATGCATTTCGGCACTCAGGTGACAAAAGCAGCTCTCCCAGGGGGCTTGAGGGATGAGTTTCACTGAAAGACACGGTGCACAGAAGAGCTTCAGCCATCACAGCAGGCAGAGCACTCAGGAGCCCTGACCCAGCCACCAGTGCTAGCGACTCTCTGCGGTAGGAGGCGGGTGCGGCCCAGAAGTCCCTCCTGGTCACTTGCGATGGGGTGGAGATGTTTTCAAAATCTAGAAAGACAGGGTTCTCTACCAGAGTAATAAAGGCGGGGCTGGCCTCTTTCCCCTCAGAATGAAGTTCAAGCCTCTCTGTCCCATATGTACGCAAATGTCCACCGTGCTGACCTCCCAAGCTCCATTTTTACTTGGGCAAGCAGGATTTGTGGCGTGGGATAAACTGACCTGGACACACGCCAGCAGCGGCCTGAGCACCACAGGAGAACTTTGCCGACAGCCACACCTGCACTGCACAATCCTGTCCCCGTCAGAGCCGCTGGCCAGGGTCTGGTCCCACAGACCCTCTCCTGGAGCCTTGGGGACCAGGGCTGGTGGCTGAAGTCACTTCCCTGTGCAGTGGAAGGAGAAGTGAGTCTCTGAGATGCCGACACTGTGTCCCACCATGAGCGGATGTCCTGTTGGCAGTAGAGTAAAGCCATTTGCGGAAAGGCACAGGCACTGCCCAAGGGTGGCTGCCTCTGCCTCAGGAGCCCCCAGGGCAGGAGTCCCCAGGGCAGGAGCCCCTAGAGTAGGAGCCCCCAGGGCAGGAGCCCCTAGAGCAGGAGTCCCCAGGGCAGGAGCCCCTAGAGCAGGAGCCCCCAGGGCAGGAGCCCCTAGAGCAGGAGCCCCCAGGGCAGGAGCCCCTAGAGTAGGAGCCCCCAGAGCAGGAGCCCCCAGGGCAGGAGCCCCCAGGGCAGGAGCCCCCAGGGCAGGAGTCCCCAGGGCAGGAGCCCCCAGGGCAGGAGTCCC
>NW_016107454.1:632319-635952 GCF_001604975.1 Cebus imitator
GCAGGAGTCCCCAGGCCCAGGCTCCTCCACATTGAGCTTCTGGTGCTTGCAACAAAAAGAGCCCCAACTAAGACAGAAGAGATCGTGTCACAACGTTTCAAAGCACAGTCGGAATCCTGGGCAGACGGGAACAGCAATCCTAGGCAAAGCCCCAGGCGGACAGGAAGCCAGAGTCCTCCCTCCTGGCCTCCTCCCAGGGCCTCCCAGGTCTCACAGCCTCTGCAGGTTCCCTGGGACTAGAAGTCCTCCTTCCTAGTCCCTCTAACCTGCCCAGTAACTGACTGCACCCAAGGAGACGGGTGCCCTGGGCACCATGCAGGAGGGGACAGCAGGCCAGCAGCCTCTGCCCTGCAGGTGGGCACAGCCTGGGGAGCGGGAACAGAACGCACCCCCCGCTGCAATACCACCAGCCTGCCTGTCCTCCCCCATCCACTCCGAGGCCTTACAACAGGAACAGACATTCTCGCCTGTAGTCTCTGGGTTAGCTGGGCAGTGCCAGGACTCTCCTGAGGTTGCCCTCAAAGTGATGGCTGGGGCTGCATCATCTGAAGGCTCAACCGGGGCTGGAGAACCTGCTTTCACACACCTGGCCGGCCAGCAGCACTGTGAGCAGAGACCTTCCCAGAGAGCTGCACGAGCGTGCTGGCAGCCAGCTTCCCCAGAGCACAGTATCCAAAGGCAAGCAGGAAACCGTGTGCCAACAGAGGCCACCCACGGCCACCTCAGCTGCTTCCTACTCATTAGAAGCAAGTGAGCAAGAGAGACCATGCTGAAGGGGAGGAGAGACGGAGGGAGAGCGTCAGAAACTGGTGGGTGTATTTTTAAAAACAACACACTTTTAATTTTTTTTTTAATTGCTGTCATTTCACTGGATTTGGGGTACTGGGGAGATTGGCCCACATCTTTTCCCCTGCTATCCAGATTCCTATCATGTGCTGATCTTAACGTTTAGTTTTCAGAAAGGACAGAGAAACTCTGTTCCGGGTTCTTCAGGAAATTCATCCCAATATTCATCGGATGCTTTTAAGGAATGCCAGAAAAACTCCAGGCCTGCCCTGGGCATAGCTCTGGACCCCACATGTGGTTTAACACACACAGAACTTCCCATTGCGCTGCTGACAGGTACCACACGGGGAAGAGCTTGTTGGGGTCCGCAAAGCTGGAGAGCAAAGCTAAGCACAACCCCGAGGCCTGCAGCTGCTCCTGGCACCACGGCTGTCCCGCAAGGACACACGCAGACTCCCACCCTTACAGAACCCGTTAATGCATCAATTCACAGACCAGCTTTCCTCAGAGAATGCACTGTACAGACACAGGCCTGGGGCATCAGCTGGGAGCTTATCATCCGCAGACCCTTAGAGGGGCAAAAATCCCCACCTGTCACTCAGCTCCAAGAGTCAGAGACCCCCCAGGCTGCAAGGATCAGGGAAGGAGCCCCGTGCGGTAGGCCACTCAGCCACCTCCCTTCCATCTCCAGGGGACTGAAGACCTCAGCAGGGTGTGGGCCCCAGGGAGGCCCTGGAGAGCCTCTGTTTCCCCTTATGGTAACTGAGCCAGCCCCTGCTGTCAGCACTGCTGACGGGTCAGGCCATCCCAGGGCCATCGCTGGCCAGTGGCCCTGCACACGCATGCTCCCAGGTGGCACCCAGGGCCAGGGATCCCCTAATGAATTTCTTGCTGCACCTAGGCTGAGTCGGGGGACTGCACGTGCTCTCCTGCGTCTCTGCTGGGGGCTCCCCACGAGTCCCATGCTGTACCTGCTGTGTGTCTGTGACCCGCTTCTGTGACTCCCTGGTTCCAGATTTTATTTTCAGTCTCAACACACACGTAAAAAGAGATGTGTGCAAAGGGCCAGGCATAGTGGCTCAGGCCTATAATCCCAGCGCTATGGAATTATGGGAGGCCAAGGCAGGAGGATCACCTGAGGTCAGGAGTTCGAGACCAGCCTGACTAACATGGAGAAAGCCCGTCTCTACTAAAAATACAAAATTAGCTGTGCATGGTGGTGGGCACCTGTGAGCCAAGCTACTCGGGACGCTGAGGCAGTAGAATCGCTTGAACCCAGGAGGCAGAGGTTGCAGTGAGCCGAGATCACACCACTGCACTCCAGCCTGGGCAACAAGAGCAAAACTCCATCTCAAAAAAAAAAAAGGATGTGTGCAAAGGGACTTTCCGGATGAACTGGCTGCACAGCCCCATTCATCGCCAGCGCTGGCCCCGCGTCCGGCACACAGGAGGCAAGCCCTCCTCAGATGTCAGATGCACAGGACGCCCAGCGTCTTCATCAGAGAATGAAGGAGAAAAGAAACCACCAAAGAGTCTCCTGAGAGCGTTGCTGGAAAGAGCCCAGCTCGCTAGCCGTGCACCTGCAGCCACTGGCCGTGCACCTGCAGTCGCTGGCCGTGCACCTGCAGCCACTGGCCTCGGCCCAGCCGCTCCCCTTGAGTCCTCCCACACGGCTGACAGGTGCTCCCTCCACTGGCCCTCGAAGTGCTCGCGGGCTCCAGGCCCTCCCTTGAGATTCAGAAAGTACCTGCTGCTCAGCCCCTGTACACGCCTGTCAGTGCTCAAGACCGTTCACGTCAAGGCTGCCTCCAGGGGCTCCTGGTTCTCCCTGGGATGAAGGATGGGGCGGCAGTACCACGTGGGGACCCCTGGCAGCTGTGGGCAGGAGAGGCTGGGCTGGCCAGACACCGCTGCAGAAATCGCAGGGCGGAGTCTTCTCCAACAGGCAGAAAGGCCACTGGCCGGCCTGTTTCTTGCATCTTGTCTTTCTTGCTTTGTTTCCTTGCCAGATTCTAAAGTGAGGAAGCATTCAGCGCCACCCCTGCCTAACTGCACGGTCCCTCCCTTCGGGAGAGCGCGTCAGCCCCGGGCCCACGAGCACGTCCTTCCACTTCCATCCCCACATCTTTCCAATGCGAGATTTTCTTTTTGAATTAAGTTTTGCTAGTTTGTTTTTTGAGGGTTCTTTTTGAGAAAGGATCTCTCTGTTGCCCAGGCTGGATCTCGGCTCACTGCAGCCTCCACCTCCCGGGCTCAAGTGATCTTCCCACCTCAGCCTTCCGAGTATCTGGGACCACGGGCACTCACCACCACGCTTGGCTAATTTTGTATTTTTAGTAGAGACGGGATTTCACCATGTTGGCAAGCCTGGTCTCAAACTCCTGACCACAAGTGACCTGCCCGCCTTGGCCTCCCAAAGTGCTGGGATTACAGGTGGGAGCCACCGTGCCCATCCTTTTCATCATTAAGTTTTCACTGCATAACTCATAAAACGATGAGAGTCCTCTAGAAACTGCTGCATCATGTCCTTTCTAGTGGGAAACAGCTTTCCGTAAAATGGCGGTTTTCCGATCACACTGAAATGTCACATTCTTGGTCTGTGTGACTAGAACCAGACTTCAGCCATCCACCCACCCACATGGCTCTGGCACCACACACCAGGCTCTGGGAACGCGCAAGGAACCCGCACGCTGGGAAGTTATTCTCAGCTCCTGGGGCTGCTGTCCCGCCCCTCGCCCATCCAGGTGAGATGTTTTGCTTTGGTGAGGTGCGTGACTCACAGCCACCCAGCAACACGATCGACTAACAGAGGCCTCGCTCTCAGGAAACCGAGGGGTCTGAATGACC
>NW_016107454.1:636072-638902 GCF_001604975.1 Cebus imitator
CTCGCTCTCAGGGAACCGAGGGGTCTGAATGACCGACAGAGGCCTCGCTCTCAGGGAACCGAGGGGTCTGAATGACCGACAGAGGCCTCGCTCTCGGGAAACCGAGGAGCCCAGCCAAGGTAAGGGAGCCCCGTGTTAGTTGTCAGAGCTGCATCATGAGAGTGAAATGTCTGAAGCTGCCAACTTCACCGCATAACTAGGAAACACCTCCATCAGTAGAACTAACGATCTCCGCGTGGACACACAGCAGCACGTTTGCGGTGAGTACCTCACATGCCGCCTCCTTGGAGGACAGGCAGGGAAAGAAAGGTCATGGAGCCCAGAGTGGCTGCTTCATGTCCCACAATTCATAACCACCAGCCTCTCAGGGTGTCTGGAGAGCTCACAGAAGCACACGTTGCAGGCATGCACACTACACAGTTCTCTGAACAGACTGCACCATGAACTACACCATGGTGACCCCATGGGCCGCATGTACACCTCCAGAAAAAAGAAGAATGGCTAGCCCCTGCAGTGTGTGATTAACCAACCTTGCAACATTCCACCATTGCTGCTGCCTCAACCGCTGATGCCTCAACTGATAAGCCAACCTTGTGACACTGGACCTTGGACCTTGTGACACCCCCCCACAGCGACGCCCCCACCCCAGCTTGCAAAAACCACCATGAACTGTTACTTCTGTAACTTTCCACTGCCTACCCCAAACCTATGAAACCAACTCCTGTCCCACCGCCCTCCGCTGACTCTTTTCAGACTCAGCTGACCCGCACCCGGGTGAACAAACAGCCTTGTTGCTCACACAAAGCCTATTTAGGTGGTCTCTTCGTTCAGAGCATGCCTAATACACACAAGTAGACCCACATGCACACAGACGCACCTGCACGTGTGACAGACGTGAGCAGAGACAGGAGACCCCTTCATCTGGAATTGGGTTTAATCTCCTGTGAATCAGCCAATCGGCAGCCACTTTGTGCAGTCAGGTGCCTGCTGCAGCCCGGCTTGCCTTTCCACTGCTCATCTTTATTGAAGGAGGTAAAGAACGAAGTCCACACTCCACAGCACAACTTCTACAGAAGCTGGAAAGCTGCCTGGCTTACTGACACAAATTTAAGAACGAATATTTCCTCCAAAGTCTTGGGTGAACTATGGTAGTGTGGGCAGTGTGGGTGTCCGGCGCCCTGAGCTGGCTGGGCTGGAAGGAGAGTGTGGTATTCTGTGAGCCAGGTCGCAGCGGTGTGGGCGGGAGGCAGGGGTGGCATTGGGGTGGCATTCACAGTGAGAGACAGCCAGGGGAGGCCCCCGGGAAGAATCTGCCCGTCAGGGTGGATGGAAGCCGCGATCAGACGTGAGGCTAAATGTGAGCTGCGTGTACAAACAAAGCATCCGCTCATTGTGTAGGACCAACCATCTGTTTATATTTTAACAATCAGATGCAATAATTGAATGTAGTAGCTATAATTTCTAATCAAAAATTAGAATACGTGGTCTGTACACATATGGCCAGAAGACAAGATTAAGTTTTCTCTTAAAAACCGAGAAATGGGGACTACAGAAAATAAACTGAGGCACGCAGTCCTGTGGACCCAGCTCCTCCCTGGCTTCCACCAGCTCCAGTGTGATGAGGAGTCTGTCTTCTCCTTCCTTCTGGAAGAGGTCAATTTAGGCTTTTTTAAAATGCAGAGTTGAGGGCTGTGAGCCGACAGAGGCGGCCTCGTCATCGTCACTTTCCATCAGCTCACACGCAGGGACTGTCCCTGGGGCCCTGGCTGAGGAGGGCGTCCGCTGACAGCCACTGCTCAGAGGCCAGCAGAGCCTCTCGTGGGGCTGTCCAGCTCTTCTACACTGAATGATGAGGATCCCAAATTTAAAGTAAAATCGTAAGCCCCCAACTGGCTGAATGGAACCCTTTGGCCGAGGAGACCCCCTAGAAACCTTAAAAACCGAGTTCGCAGGCACGACGGGCCGGAAGGTCAGACACGCCTCCCTGGACACCCTCCCTTTTGGGGTTTAGACACCACAGGCCAGCATTTATGTTAAAACTGAGAACAGATGTGGCATTGAGACACCAAATCAGACACAGGCCCTAAGGCCCTGCCAGGCGAGGGTGCAGTCTCCCACCTGCGCTTAAACAATAAACTGTCCTCACCGCCACGAGGGTTTCCTTCTCCACCGGCTACAGCAGCGCTGGCCTTGAGATGAGCAAGACGAAAACGACTTGCAGCTTATCCGCCACCCAGCGCTGGGTCGCCGGCCGCTGCTCCGCCAGCCGTAACTACAGCGTTGACGGAACGAGACTGATTTCAGTCACTTCCTCCTGACAAAAATAAGCCCACGGACGGGCCGGTTTACAGAGGCTGGCGCCGGGCGCCCTCGGGCCCTGCCTCACCTTTGGAAGCCCAGGGCCTGCCCGGGACGCACTCAGATGCTGAGTCTCCTCTCCAAGGTGAACAGGGTCGTATGGCACGTGCATATGTGTTCAATGCGATGCGCCAGAACCGCCTCATGAATATTCATACACCTCCTGTAACCTGTTGAATATGTATGCTCATCCACCCGGTTCAGCATGAAGCTCCTGCCCCAGCCCCTTCTCCTCCAGGTGCCTGTCCCGGGTCTCCACAGGAGGCTGTGCTTCCCAGCCTGCGAGGTGCCACTTTGCAGACTGTAACTCTTTACAAGAAATGTGTCTTTAGGCCAAGCATGGTGGCTCACGTCTGTAATCCCATCACTTTGGGAGGCTGAGGCAGATGAATCACCTGAGGTCAGGAGTTCAGGACCAGCCTGGCCAACATGGTGAAACCCCATCTCGACTAAAAATACAAAAAAAGTAGCC
>NW_016107454.1:639148-642646 GCF_001604975.1 Cebus imitator
AACATCTCCTTTTCTAAACTGATAAGTCATGTCATCTTTTAGTTAACAGGATGAAGAAATGGATGGTCAAGAAGAGAAATTAAAAATCATAAAGGAGATGACCTATTCACTCTTTCGGAGTGAGGAGAAAACCAAACAGCGAACCGAAACCCCACAGGAATGAAGAAGCCTTAAACAGCTACATTCCAAACCGGGAAAAGTATCCCGGGGCTAGGACTTCACTGGGATAAGATGTTGAATCTGGAGCAAGATAGAACAAGGTTGACGTTTCCTGGATGATCTGCACCGCCTCCTTAGAAATGAGGGTGAGGTGCCCACAAGCCTGGCAGCCTCTCATGGGGTGGCCTGCGTGGTCTGCTGTGTGGCCTCTACCCCGAGCAGGAAGACAGCAGGAATAAACGGAAGTGCCTTGAAAATGCCAACCTTACCCAGCTGGAAGCCACACCGAAGTGCAAGAATTCATAATCTGATTTATTAATATCCTAGTCAGAAACGCCATAGCAATAAATACATCTGTGCCTGTAAAAAGAGAGCACACTGGAAAAATCACACGTGTCCAGGTGTATCTCACTCAGCCACAGGCAGAGCCCTTTCTAAATGGACAAACCCAGACACGGTGAAAACCAACAGCCGCCCCACCTGGGAAACTAACAGCTGGGCTTCCTGGAAAAATGCCTGATTTAGAATCCTGACGAAGGTGTGTTCACACAAAGGATCCATCTTCTTTTTTTTTTTGAGATGGGGTCTCGCTCTGTCGTCCAGGCTGGAGTGCAATGGTGCGATCTCAGCTCACTGCAACCTCCGCCTCACAGGTTCAAGCAATTCTCCTGCCCCAGCCTCCCAAGTAGCTGGGACTACAAGTGCCTGCCATCATGGCCAGCTAATTTTTGTATGTTTGTAGAGACAGGGGTTTCACCATGTTGGCTAGGCTGGTATTGAACTCCTGACCTCAGGTGATCCACCTGCCTCAGCCTCCCAAAGTGCTGGAATTACAGGGGTGGGCCACCAGGCCCAGCCAAGGATCCATCTTCTCTAACGTTCGGCTTGAAGAGAGACCCCCACTGTTTCAGAACAGCCTTCCACCTCCCTAGGTCTTCTCCGCGCCTGGAGCCCTGCTTCTCCCTGCAGTCAGTTTCCTCTCGCATAGGGTTTTCCCACCCTCGAGCTCTCCTCAAACAGTCCAGTGTTTCAGATACGAGCAAGGGGCCGCCGTGACCCGGGAGATGGGTAAGGGGGATCAGGGAACAGAAGCAGGAATGCACAAATGCGGACACGCTGCAGGCCTCCACGCGCATCGAACTCTAGAAGAGGCAAAACCCACCCACACAGGGTGCTTAGGTGAGGTGGAGGGGACGAGGAAGGGGCACGAGAACCTTTCCTGGGTGATCAAAACATCCTGTGTTGTTCTACCTCTGTTCACGTTGCATTTGCCACAATTCGAAAGCACTTAAAATGAGTGCTTTTTATTGTATGTAAATGATAACTCAATAAAAACGAAAGATGTGAACAATTTCCTGGGAAAAGAAAATGTTATTTCACCGTTAGTGCTTTAGCAGAATTCTATTATCTGCCTCAGCTCTTACTCTTTTTCTTCTTTTTTGAGACAGTCTTGCTCTGTCGCGCAGGCTGGAGTGCAGTGGCCACAATCACAGCTCACCGCAGCCTCGACTTCCCAGGCTGTAATAATCCTCCTACCTCAGCCTCGTGAACAGCTGAGACTGCAGGCATGAGCCACGGCGCCCAGAAACTTACTCTTGCCCGTAAAAACACAGCTCTGAAGAGAAGAAACCTGAGGCGCCGTATCCAGGAGGCCGAGCAGGCGAAAGCGGAGTCCGAGGGAAGCCAGCCCAGCACAAGGAGTTTCAAATGCTACGAATTCTGACGGGGAAAAGTTATATGAAGCAAGAAAGGCAACTTAAAGAGACAGTTTATCATATGAATGTTTAATTCTTAAAAATGAACAAGCTCTATTTATAATGCCCATTTAGAAATGAATTCCTAAAAACATCAGTAGATCGGCACTCACTTTAATTACTGAAATAGAGCCATACCCCACAGAGCCAGTCCGGGATGTTCATGTTACCATCACACCACCTGCGGATATTTTAAATTGAGACGGAGTTTCCTTACACATTTAAGGCTCCAGTTTCCTCTGTACAGTGTGGAGGGAATTTAAAAATTAATCCTAACATGAAGATTTTTTATCCAGTTAAATAAAAATACTTAGAAAACGACCTGTCCTTCCAAAACATAAGGTTCACTTGGGGTTTTTCTGTGATATAACACACTAGGCATAATCGTATCTCAGAATTGGTGGGTAGAAAATGTACGTACTAATACTCTTGTTAAAATTCAAGAGCTTGATTGTGAAAGAATCTAGAGACCTCACAGTGAAAAAATACTAACACAGCTCATATGTAAATCACTTATATACAAGAACAATTATAGAAAGAATCTAAATGGGGCAATTTTAACAAAACAGGCAAAGTATCATGTATACTTGAATATAAGGTGTCCAAGCCATGAGCATAAGATTAAGGCAGTTAACTTTATTTTGAACAAGGAAGTGGCGTAAGCAACTCAGTCTGTGCCCTTTAAGATGGGAGCCCTTCCCCCCAGCATGCCCCGCCCCAAGGCAGAATTTTGGGAGGAAAAAGTGTCTCCTCTCTGGCTAGCTTGCTATCGATGATCACACCTTCTTACATGGCAGCCACAGCATCACATCCAGAGGAGCATCTAAGGAAGAGCATTTTGGGAGATGACACTTTCATTTGGGTCTGAGATGAATGCATGAACTAACAGGACCACGGACCCACTAGTCTCCCTCGAGTTAGAGAAAATGAAGGTGACTTGCTTACACTTCCAAGCTGCTTTCTAGATCCTTTCATCACAAAATATTCTGATCAAATCAACCTACAAAGGAAACTGGCGTCGAGCCTACCCTATAAAGGCAAAGAGAAAATGATTGATTTTCTGCTCAGTCACCGTTCTGAGGACCTTTACGAGGTGCGTGTCAGCTCCCAGGGAGCGCTGCTAGGCTGTCTGCGCCAGAAACTTCACGTACTGCCCCCGGGCTTCGAAATGGTCCGCAGGCCGGTTGTACGCCGTCCACACCGGCTCTCCCACGAACAGCCGCATGGCCTTCGCGTAGTTCTGAAAGACAGACCAACACAGCCAGCCCCTCCTTAAACCAGCCGGCCTTCTACTTACTTTTATTTATTAACATATCAACTTGTTAACATTAATTGCTACAAACACTCTCCTTGCTATTTTTATTCTGTATCTTTCACAATTTAGGCCACATTTTACTCTTGGAAGGAAAATTCGTATCAGGTGGTGAGGGAATGTGTTCTCTTTCCGGGTCCACGAGGGGGCGTAGCTTTTAGGGGCAAGAACTTCCCAGAGCCATTCCCCCACTTCCATCTCTCTCCATCTGGGAGATTTAACGGTTTCTGGTTGGGCGCGGTGGCTCACGCCTGTAATCCAAGCACTTTGGAG
>NW_016107454.1:642769-645352 GCF_001604975.1 Cebus imitator
TTTTAATTTTCGAGGGTGTGGGAAAAATCAAAAGTCAATCACTTCAGCGGAAGTTCTAAGAAGCTCCTTTCATTGGCCAAAGGTCTTAAGAGAAGGTGGGGTTCCTCCCAGGTTACAAGTCCCCTTCTTCTACACCCCTTTGGACTCCATGTCCGAATCCCCTTCCACAAACACTCTCTCATGGAAGCCTGTCTTCCCCTCCTCAATTCCATCTCTCTGTTTCTCGGTTCCTTCCACCCACTGTGAAAGCTGTCTTTCCTCTCCTAGATTCCATCTTTCTGGATTCTCTCACTCAGTGTAGGTGCCAGCTGTTTCTCTCTCCTTCTCCTGTTCCTCTTTCTCTACCCAAATAAATTCACTTTCTGCAGAAACTGTTTGGGGTCGGGTATTTACTTTGCAAGTGCACCTGGTCCCCTCTCTCATTCTTGAGAAAGCAGAAAACCAAAAACCTTGGAAAAACATCCTCTCAGGAAAGCTAAGGGCACCCCAAAACCCCCACAGTGGTGCGGCTGCTGCTGCCTGTCCTCACACACCAGGTAAGAGCGTTTGCAGCCGAGCCTGGTGTTGAGCTCCACACCTGAGAAACATCGTTAGGAAAAGCCCCGACTCCAGTTCTGTGCCCCCTTCACCTCCTTTCCGCCTGGCTTGGCTACAGTGTTCCTAAGAATCTGCACCAGGGCCCCCGTGTTGCTGGTGGGCAAGAGAGGACAATTCAGCAACATCCGTCCAAACTAAAAACGCCCATGCCTTTTAATTCAGTTTTCACTTTTAGGAATTTACCCTTCAGAAAAGCATACATGAGTGCAAAATGACAAGCGTAAGGCTATTTATTACAGCACTGCTCACAAGAGCAAAAACCTGGAAACAATGTATATACTCATCATTGGGGGGTGAACCAGTCACTGAAATAAATTAACGGTTAAGTCCAGGTTAAGTCCAGTACAGCGCGTCCAGCGCCACAGTCCTGCAGCTGTAACAAGGGCTAAGCTGGTAGCTACTGATATGAAACAGTCCCAGTGCACAGCATGCAGAAAAGGTAAAATGTAGAACCACGGGCAGAGTCTGCTGCCTTTTGTTTGAAAAGCGGAATAGTAAGCATCCTGACCAGGCTGGGCGCAGCGGCTCACGCCTGTAATCAGCACTTTGGGAGGCCAAGGCGGGTGGATCACTTGAGGTCAGAAGTTCAAGACCAGCCTGACCAACATGATGAAACCCTGTCTCTACTAAAAACACAAAAATTAGCCAGGCATGGTGGCAGGCACCTGTAATCCCAGCTACTCAGGAGGCTGAGGCAGGAGAATCGCTTGAGCTTGGGAAGCAGAGGTTGCAGTGAGCTGAGATCGTGCCGTCACACTCCAGCCTGGGCAACGGAGCGAGACTCCATCTCAAAAAGGAATCCTGACTGACACGCACTTGGGTATGCATAAAGTCACTCTAAAAATAATTTTTTAATGGAATACTGGTTACTTTCAGGGAGAGAAACTGGGGGGCTGGGAACGGGGGTCAGAGGGAGACCTCGATGAAAGGTCCCCTTTCATATTTCTAAATGTTAAACATGTGCATTTAGTATTTACTCAAAAATTTAGTCTCAGCATTGCGCCCATCGCCTCCAGCAAACCCCAAAGCTACCTCATCTGTGTTTATTGCCAGTCCTACTGTTAATTCCAAAACTGAAAAGTCTTTAAAAGTGACAGTGTGGCAACACGACAACCCTACAGACGCCTCACTGCCAAGCACAGGCTGGGGCAGGGCCACGGCTGCTGGGTATGCCCCGCCTGGGTATGAAATGCACATCTGTCCACCAGGATCACAGGCAGAGGCCGCTGGGGCTGCCATGGAAGGAAGGACAGCTGTCACCTTGGACCCTGCCTGCGGCTCCACGGGGACTCTCCTTGAAGCACAGAGCGAGGAGTCCCGAGCCTGGCAGGCACACCTGGAGACCACAAAGCCACACAGTTCAGCAGCAGGGATGCCACAGCCAGGGACAGCACACGGGCCAGGCATGGGGGAAAGCACAGTGCGCCCACCTTCTCCTCCACGGCCAGGGACAGCACACAGGCCAGGCGTGGGGAAAGCACAGCGTGCCCAGCTTCTCCACAGCCAGGGACAGCACACGGGCCACGCGTGGGGGAAAGCACAGTGCGCCCACCTTCTCCACAACCAGGGACAGCACACAGGCCAGGCGTGGGGAAAGCACAGAGTGCCCACTTTCTCCTCCAGAGCCAGGGACAGCACACGGGCCAGGCATGGGGAAAGCATGGCATGCCCACCTTCTCCACAGCCAGACACAGCACACGGGCCAGGCGTGGGGAAAGCACGGAGTGCCCACTTTCTCCTCCACAGCCAGACACAGCACACGGGCCAGGCATGGGGGAAAGCACGGCACGCCCACCTTCTCCACGGCCAGGGACAGCACATGAGTCACACGCGGGGGAAAGCACAGCGCGCCCACCTTCTCCTCCTCTGCCAGGGACAGCACACAGGCCACGCGTGGGGGAAAGCATGGCGCGCCCACCTTCTCCTCCACAGCCAGGGACAGCACACGGGCCAGGCGTGGGGGAAAGCATGGCGCGCCCACCTTCT
>NW_016107454.1:645407-646785 GCF_001604975.1 Cebus imitator
GTGGGGGAAAGCACAGCACGCCCACCTTCTCCTCCTCTGCCAGGGACAGCACACAGGCCACGCGTGGGGGAAAGCACGGCGCGCCCACCTTCTCATCCACTGTGAAGCGGTGGTAGATCCCCGCGGGGAGCGTGATCATATCTCCCTTCTCCATGAAGATCCGGATCCATTTGTCCTCCTTGTCCCTCACGTCGAAGTACCCGCTGCCGTCCAGGATATAGCGGATCTCATCATCCAGGTGCAAATGTTCCTCGTAAAACATCTTAATCTAGCCCAGGGGGGACATTTCTGTGAGTCTACTGGAGACCCGTCACACAAGCTATCACCCACCCACTCAGCGGCCTGAGCCTCCAGTGGGCCAGGACTGCGGAGAACGGAACTTCTCTCCATCAAAATGAAAATTACACTTGCTAAGAATTATTTTCCTAACGAGTATAAGGGCCAGAGCTGGAATATTTTGTGAAGCCGGTCAACAAAAGGGCAGTAACTGAAGGAGTGAAGAAACGTGTAGCAGCGCTCTGCACACATCACACGGGCTGACTCAGCAAGCCCGCACGGCCCCACCAGGCGGCTGCTCTGTCTTCCCCATTGTACAGACGCAGGAACGGTGGCACAGAGAAGCCAAGTCACTGGCCCAACCTCACACAGTGACACCGCCCCAAGGACACCTGACCCCATGCTCACACCCATCACGGCAGTTACGAAATTCCAACATGAAGTGTGGGTGAGAAGCCAGTGGGCACTGCAGGGAGGCAGGCGCACATTCCACGGGCGCTTTCTATCTCCCCACATTGAATCTGTGTCTGTCTTTTTTTTTTTTTGAGATGGAGTTGTGCCCTGCCGCCCAGGCTGGAGTGCTGTGGTGTGATCTTGGCTCACTGTGACCTCCTCCTCAGTTCAAGTGATTCTTGTGCCTCAGCCTCCCGAGTAGCTGGGATTACAGGCGTGAGCCACCATGCCTGGTCTGACTTTTGTGTCTTTCTGAAGGTCTTTTCTCCCTAACATTGTATAGTAAAAATATTCAAGTACGCAAAAACATTAGAGAACTGTGCAGTAAATATCCAAACCCCCTCACCAAGACTGTGCCCCTGTGATCTCTGTTTGCACTGCTCACATCTCCACAGCTCCCACTCGGGAGTGTTTGAAAGTTTCCTTATGTAAAGTTTACACACTTCAGGAAAACCCATGCATGTGCGGAAAAGCAGTGCCTAAGATAAGAACCTCGCTGAGACACCATATCCCACTCAGCAGATCCTCATGCTCTGGAGCAGCCGCTGGCTCGTCTGCAGGAACGCACATGGCAGCCCATCCACAGCACACGGCAGCTCATCCACAGCACGTGGCCCATCCACAGCAGGCGGCAGCCCATCCACAGCAC
>NW_016107454.1:647022-676518 GCF_001604975.1 Cebus imitator
GCGGCCCATCCACAGCACATGGCAGCCCATCCACAGCACGCGGCTCATCCACAGCACATGGCAGCCCATCCACAGCACGCGGCCCATCCACAGCAGGCGGCCCATCCACAGCACGTGGCCCAACCGCCGCACGAGGCCCATCCCCCTGCAATCCCACTCAAGGAGCAAACTCTGCACATGCACCGCCAGCGGCACAAACTTAGTCCCCACAAGGCCACTCATCGCTGGATTATTTTCCTCCTGTAATACTGAAAACAACTCAAATGCCCAAAACAGAAGAGTGACAGGCCAAATCATGGCGTGTCTACACAGGGTGTACAGCGCAGACAGGTTTCATATAAAACCCTGTCGTGACAATCAGAAAATAGTAACATTGGCTATCAACAGGAGGTAGGTGAGAACAGTATTGAGGGAATGTGTAACTTCTCTTCCCAGGTCCACAAGGGGCGTGGTTTCAAAGGCAGCAACTTCCCAAGACATGCCTGACCTGCCTTCTTTCACGTCTCCATCTGTTTCCATCAGGGGGCTTAGAGGTCTTTGTCTAACTTGCCCCAGGAAGGCGGACTGCCCGGGTGAGCTCCTTTTATTTAGAAAGCCCACGAAAAGCTATGGGCTGAACAATCAGATGTCAGAATCAAAGACCAATCACTCCAGCTGAAGTTTGAAGGAACTCCTTTCATGGGACAAGAACTTGAATGGGGCAGGAGTAACTCCCAGATTAAAAGACCCCCTGCGTCTCACCTGTGTGGATTTTCCCTCTGGGATCCCCCTCCACGACAGCGTGGGAGCTGGCTGTCTCTCTTTCCCTACTTCTCTTTCTCTCTCTCTGCCTAATAAATCGCTTTTCTGCAAAACTCTTTGGGTCTGGTATTTACTTGAAGTAGCCCACCGTACCTCCAGGGCCTCTTCCGCCATTCCTGGGGCAGGGGCGGGGCCAAGGGCCGGTTACAGTATGGAAAAGATAGGGGAGAATGAGGGCACCTTTCCATATATATATATATATATAGGGTCTCACTGTCCTGCCCAAGCTGGAGTGCAGCGCACAGTCATAACTCACTGCAGCCTCAAACTCCAGCTCAGGAGATCCTCCTGCCTAACCTTCCAAGTAGCTTGGGTAACAGGCATGCACAACCATACCTGGCTAATTAAAAAAAATTTTTTTTTTCTAGAGACCGGCTCTTACTCTCAAACTCCTGGCCTCCAGCAATCCTCCTGCCTTGGCCTCCCAAATCACTGGGATTACAGGCATGAGCCACTGCACCCAGCCTACCTTGTTATGTTTACAAAATCATAAATAATGTGAAAACAAGATTAGGAAGAACATCTTAAATTTGAAATCAATCTATTCATAGCCACACAGAAAGAATAGACAAACTGGCCAGGTGTGGTGGCTCATGCCTGTAATCCCAACACTTTGGGAGGCTGAGGCAGGCAGATCATCTGAGATTGGGAGTTCAAGTACAGCATGACCAGCATGGAGAAACCCCATTTTTACTAAAAATACAAAATTAACTGGGCATGGTGGCGCATGCCTGTAATCCCAGCTACTTAGGAGGCTGAGGCAGGAGAATCACTTGAGCCCATGAGGCGGAGGTTGTGGTGAGCCAAGATCATGCCATTGCACTCCAGCCTGGGCGACAAGAGCAAAACTCCATATCAAAAAAAAAAAAAAGACAAACTGAAATAACTTTTAAACATATTAATTTGATGACATCCTCAGTCTAAGACAGAAAAACTGCAATCCAAGCTTAGGTTCTCCCCACGAGGCCTGTCGTTTGTAATGGTCTGGGTGTAGCCACGCTGACACTGTTTTGTGTGTGTTGTGGGACTGAGAGAATGGGAAAAATATCGCTATGACCGGGAGCCAGCCTTCCCACAGTGGGGGGAAAGACGGAAATACTATGAAGAAGGCAAAGGAAAGCCCTGCGGATTTCACCAGTTAGAGGTGCCCGTTTGAACTAACTACTTGATATGCACACGCACAGACACATGCACACTCACACATGCACACTCACACATGCACACTCACACACACTCTCACATGCTAGCATTCACACACATGTACACACACTCTCATGCACGTGCATTCATACACACACTCACATGTACACACTCTCATGCGTGTGCATTCACACACACACGGTACTCATCCCGTCCACTGAAAGCACCTGCGCACAGTGACTCCGCAGTGGCACTCTCATCCAAGTTTCTAAACACCAAGGATAGGTGCCAGGAAGAGCAGCTGACCCCTAAGAGGGCAGGAAAAGCAGGTGAGCCTGGACACACTGTGGATCCAGAAAGTGACAGGCTGGGGAGGTGCCAGGGGACAGAAGCCAGCTAACGAGGCTCCTGCTCGCCGAGTCTGAGGCCTGGGACAACGAGAAGATCAAAATAAACCCAGCAAGAATGGACCACAGACCAACAAGTGAAACAAGAAGGCCTGGGGCACCGTGGTGGGGAGTGAACGGCGGAGGAGGGGATGCACCTCGGGCACCGTGGTGGCGAATCAACAGCAGAGGAGGGGACACGCCTCCCGACAGTGAAACCCACCCCGGGGAGCCCCACTGCGTGGCATGACAGTCACACCCACGCAGGCAGGAATCACGAAGACTTACTAAAAACACTGAGTGAAAGTTTGAGGAAAAATGGGATTTTCATGGTCTAAACGTAACTCTTCACACGTTTCTTACTAGTTAAGAGGAAAGGGAAAGGAACTTCCCCGTGGAGAACCTTGATGGACACTGGCTTCACCTAGTCCATGCTGACATCAGCAATGAGGGGACCCTCAGGCACGCTTAGTTACAACGCCATCACGGAGGATTCCCGCTAAGAACACACAACCTATCCAACACCGTGGAAATCAATGGCAATCGTAAATCGTCAGAAAATAAGGTTACTTTAGAAAAGCAAGGGATAAGCCTGTATCAGCAAGAGGGTTTTATACCAGGAGAGAAGTAATTCCAGAAGACAGCGATGATGAAGCTAAGGTGACTCACAACATAGCAGCAGGCCAGCCTCTGCCACGAGAGGTAAAACGTGGCCAACAAGAGGCCAGCTCATTAAACTTCCACGTCAAAGCCACACCATCTACCTCCACCAGAATCTAATGAATCGTTAGGGCACTCAGTGAGAAATAAAGACAAGATTTGTTCTCTGACCAGCAAGAATCATTTGACATAGAGCAAAGGAAGGCAAATCACACGACAGATCTATTGTTGAACAATTTCCACATTCTTAGGCTCTTCTGCTCTTAGTTCTGTCTGGTATGGTTTGTTCACTTACATATGTTTTCTAAGGAGCTTAGAAGTTACCACTCCATCCTAACAAGTAAAAGCTGAACAAACTGAAAAATCAGCTATTTTTAAATCTGTAAGAGATGCAAGGTCACAGAGCAAACCACCACCCCTAACATTGGAGAGACAGGCCAACAGAAAGATCCACCCCTAGCCAGAGCAGAAGCCGCCACAGGAACCAGGGCCAGAGTCGACAAACCCGAACTGTACTTGACCAGCTGGAGGCTCAGTGTGGACAAGTCTGAGAGCAGAAAACTCCAGACCCAGTCATCAGGGGCCCCACACTTCTGTAAATTGTACCTGCAAAAGCTCTACCAGGTCCCAACAGTGAGTATCAGAAAAATTCCCTGTGCTTCTGGCAGAGGGAGGGAAAGTGAACCATTCTGACAACTCAGGATATATTTGAAATCTGTTCTTACGAAGGCCTGAAGTCAGGAGAGCTCAGCTAGCCAGACCCCAGCTTGCTGGGCTTTTATCAGAACCTGACCTGGGTGAAGAGAAACACGCAACTCCAGCCCCCTCCAGAACTCCAGATGGGTGCTCTGGACTGAATACTATTACTCACCTCCCCCAGGTTCATGGTTGAAACTCTACCCTCTACTGTGATGGCACTGGCAGGTGGCATCTTTGGGAAGTGATTAGGATTCGATAAGGTGATGAGGGTGGAGCCCTCATGAATGGGATTAGTGTCCTTATAAAAGTCCCAAAAGAGCTTGCTGCTTCTATGCCCCACGTGAGAACACAGCAAAACACGGCCATCTATAAACCAGGAAGCCACTCTCAAAAGACACCAAAGCTGGGTGTCCCGACCTGGGACGTCCCTGCCTGCAGGCTGTGAGAAATAAATGTTTGTGTTTAAGCCACTCAGTTTGCGGTATTTGGCTATAGTAGCCTGAGCTGACTAAGACCGGAGAGGAACGGAAACCCCAAAACCAGCCGCTTCTGCCCATCATGTCCCACTTAAAGAGGGAGTCTGAGAGGCGCGTGTGAAGTTCAGAGCCGAGAGGCACAGGCTCACTACAAGACTGAGACTGTCCTAGCTAATGCGATATGATAGGAAAAAGAAATAAAAGGCATGCTGATCAGAAAGAAATACAACTCTCCTTGCTCACAGATGATATGACTGTCTAGGTAGAAAATCCAAAAGAATCAACCAAAAAAGCTCCTGGAACTAACAAGCAATTATAGCAAGTTTGCAGGATACAAGGTAAACACACAAAAGTTAATCACTTTCCTATATACCAGAAACACAACAGGTGATATTTGAAGTTAAAAACACAAAACTATGTGCACTAGCACCCCCAAAAATGAAATGTTCAGGTAAGAATCTAACAAAATATGCATAAGATGTGTGAGAAAAACTACAAAACTCTGATGAAACAAATCAAAAACTAAATAAATGGGGAGATATCCCACGTTCATGAACAGGAAGACTCAGTAGTGTTAAGATGTCCATTTTTCCCAACATAATCTATAGGCTCAATACAATCCAATTCAAAACTCCAGCTAGTTATTCTGTACATATCAGCAAACTGATTGTGAAGTTTATCTGGAGAGGCACAAGACCCAGAATACCCAACACAATATTGAAGGAGAAGAACAAGGTTCAAGAACTGACACTACCCATATCAAGACTTAACTATAAAGCTATAATCACCAAGACTGTGACAATGGTGAAATAATAGAAAAATAGATCAATGGAATAGAGATCCCAGAAACAAACCATATAAATATAGTCACTTGATCTTTGACAAAGGACAAAGGGCAATACAATGAAAAAAAATAATCTTTTCAACAAATGGTACTGAAACAATGGTACATCCATATGCAAAAAAAAAATTACTCTAGATACAGACCTTACACCCTTAACAAAAATTAAGATGATATGGATCACATGCCAGGTGCAGTGGCTCACAGCTATAATCCCAGGGCTTTGGGCCACTGAGGTGAGAGGATCACTTGAGGCCAGGAGTTTGAGACCAGCCTGGGCAACATTGAGAGATCCCATCTTTGCAAATTAAAAAAAAAAAAAAAAAAAAGCCAGGCAGGTGGTGTACACCTGTAGTCCCAGCTCCTTAGGAAGCCGAAGCGTGAGGGTCACTTGAGCCCAGGAGTTTAAGGCTGCAATGAACGATGATCATGCCACTGCACTCCGGCCTTGGCAACAGAGCGAGTCCCTGTCTCCTAAAAATAATTAAAAAAAAAAACG
This sequence comes from Cebus imitator, assembly GCF_001604975.1. Lineage (NCBI taxonomy): Eukaryota > Metazoa > Chordata > Mammalia > Primates > Cebidae > Cebus > Cebus imitator. The sequence continues at coordinate 652,525 of NW_016107454.1, forward strand.
ATTACAGACCTAAATATCAAATGCAAGACCCAGCCAGGCATGGTGGGTCATGCCTGTAATCCCAGCACTCTAGGAGGCCGAGGCAGGCAGATCATTTGAGGTCAGAAGTTCAAGACCAGCCTGGTCAATATGGTGAAACCCCATCTCTACTAAAAATATGAAAATTAGCCAGGCATGGTGGTGGACACCTGTAATCCCAGCTACTCAGGAGGCAGAAGCAGCAGAATTGTTTAAACCCAGGAGGCCAAGGTTGCAGTGAGCTGAGATTGCACCACTGCACTCCAGCCTAAGCAACAGAGCAAGACGCCATCTCGAAAAAATAAAATAAACTGCAAGACTATAAAACTTCTAAGATAACTTCTGAGATAGGAGAAAATCTAGACAGTCTTAGGTTTGGCAATAACTTTTTAGATATGGCACCAAAGGCACAATCCACAAAAGAAAGAACTGATAAGCTGGACTTCATTGAAACTAAGATTTTCTGTTCTGCTATCAGGAGAATGAAGACAAGCCACAGACTAGGAGAATATATTTGCAAAAGATGTATCTGATAAAGGGCTATTATCCAAAATATACAAAGAACTCTTAAAGTTCAACCATAAGAAAACAAACTGATTAAAAAAGGGCCAAAGACCTTAACAGATACCTCACCACGGTAGATGTACAGAAGGCAAGTAGGCATATGAAAATATGCTCCTCGTCACATGTCATCAGGGAAGGCAGATTACAACAAGGAGATAAAACTGTACGCCCAGGAGCATGGCCAGAGTCCAGAATGCTGACCACACCCAAGGCTGGGAGGATACGGGCCATCAGGACTTCTCAGTCACTGCTGACAGGAACAACTGGGACGCTCAACTAAACATACTCCTACGGAGTGTCAACATGAGTGGACTGAAGGAGGCAAAGTACTGATCCTGGGTGTGTCTGTGAGTGTGTTGCCAAAGGAGATTAACATTGGGGTCAGTGGGCTGGGAAAGGCAGACCCACCCTCAATCTGGGTGGGCACCATCTAATCAGCTGCCAGCACAGCTAGAATATAAAGCAGGCAGGAAAACGTGAAAAATCTAGACGGGCCTGCCTCCCAGCCTACATCTTTCTCCTATACCGGATGCTTCCTGCCCTCGAACATCAGACTCCAGGTTCTTCAGTTTTGGGACTCAAACTGGCTCTCCTTGCTCCTCAGTCTGCAGATGACCTATTGCGGGGTCTTATGATCGTGTGACTTAATACTTTAGTAAACGCCCCTAATATCTCTTTCCTATTAGTTCTGTCCCTCTAGAAAACCCTAAGTAACACATTTTCCAGCAATTGTGTTCCTTGATATTTACCGAAAGAAGTTGAAAAATTATGTCCACACAAATACCTGCAAGAGGATGTTTATAGCAGCTGTATCCATTAATTGTCAAAACTTGGAAAAAGGCAAGATGCCCTTCAGTAGGTAAATGAATAAACTGTGCTGCATCCAGACAGTGGAATATTACTCAGCAATAAAAAGAAATGAGCTACCAAGCCACAAAAGACAAGGAAGAACCTCAAATGCATCTTATTATGTGAAAGGAGCTAATGTAAAAAGGCTATCAACTGTATGATTCCAACTGTGATATTGTGGAAAAGGCAAAGCTATGGAGGAGTGAGGAGATCAGTGGTTCCTGGGGTTGGGCAGGGAGGGATGGATAAGTGGACACAGAGGGTTCTTAGGGCAGTGAAACTACTCTGTATGACATGAGAATGGTGAACACGTGTCATTATACATTTGTTCAGATCCACAGAATGTACAACACCAAGAGTGGACCCTAATGTGAACTGTGGACTCTGTGTGATACTGATGTGTCAATGCAGGTTCATCAGTTGAAATAACGTACTGCTCTGGTGAGAGATGCTGATAAAGGAGAAGGCTGTGCATGTCAAGGGGATGGGTGTGTACATCGGGGATGGGTGTGTATGTCAGGGGGATGGGTGTGTACATAAGGGATGGATGTGTATGTCAGGGGGATGGGTGTGTATATCAGGGATGGGTGTGTATGTCAGGGATGGGTGTGTATATCAGGGATGGGTGTGTATAACAGGGATGGGTGTGCATGTCAGGGGGATGGGTGTGTATATCAGGGATGGGTGTGNATGTCAGGGGGATGGGTGTGTATATCAGGGATGGGTGTGTATATCAGGGATGGGTGTGCATGTCAGGGGGATGGGTGTGTATGTCAGGGGGATGGGTGTGTATGTCAGGGGGATGGGTGTGTATATCAGGGGATGGGTGTGTATATCAGGGGGACAGGTGTGCATGTCAGGGATGGGTGTGTATGTCAGGGATGGGTGTGTATGTCAGGGATGGGTGTGTATATCAGGGATGGGTGTGTATGTCAGGGATGGGTGTGTATGTCAGGGATGGGTGTCTATATCAGGGATGGGTGTGTATGTCAGGGATGGGTGTGTATGTCAGGGACGGGTGTGCATGTCAGGGATGGGTGTGTATGTCAGGGATGGGTGTGTATGTCAGGGATGGGTGTGTATGTCAGGGGGATGGGTGTGTATATCGGGATGGGTGTGTACATCGGGGATGGGTTTGTATATCAGGGGGCTGGGTGTGTATATCAGGGATGGGTATGTTGGGGGATGTGTATGTCGGAGTTGGGTGGGTATGTCAAGGGATGGGTGTGTATATCAGAGGGATGGGTGTATATATCAGGGGATGGGTGTGTATATCAGGGGGATGGGTCTGTATATCAGGGATAGGTGTGTATATCAGGGATGGGTGAGTATGGGAAGCTTCCATATCCACCTCTCAATTGTGCTGTGAAGTTAGCACTGCTCCAGTAAAAAATGTTTTAAACTGAAAGCATTCAGACACACAGAAGCCGAAGGAATTCTTAACAACAGATGTGCACTACAAGAAATGTTACAGGAAGTCCTTCAGGCAGTAGGGAAAGAATATCAGACAGAAACATGGACCCTATACCCCTGAAAGAGGAGCACTTGGAATGAGAGCTACACAGTAATTACAGAAGATTTTCTTATTATTATTCAAATTTCTTCACAAGATAACTATTTAAACAAAAATAAAAACAATGTAGTGTGGCGTTTATAAAAGCAAATTGGGCTGGGAATGCTTATGCCTGCCTGCAATCACAGCACTTTGGGAGGCTAACTTGAGCTCAGGAGTTCGAGACCACCCTGGGCAATACAGTGAGACCCTCTCTCAAAAAAAAAAAAAAAAAAAAGTAAATTGTCTGAAACAACAGCACCAAGATGGGGAGGGGGGAACCGGAAGCGCATGGTGTATACCACACGCACAGGTGCAATAATACTTGGAGGGGGCAGATAGCTCAAGGGTGGAACTTCTGGTTTCCAGTTGGACACATAAAGCACTTGGAAGTCTTACTTCCGTTCTTTTCTTAGATTCAACAGAGAAATGAAGTCCCAGGACAAATGACTACCCTGAATCTGGAGAGAGAAGCAGATACACAGAACCACAGCTGAGATCAGTTCCCAGGAGCCATGAACTGGTAGGAACACTTCCAAGGCAATTTTGACAAACTTCTGGAGCTTGAGTGTGGACTAGATTGAGAGAGATCCTGGGTGCCTGGCATTACAGGGTCACTGCACTTTTATGGGTTTGCACATCCACAAACCCCCATCTAGTTCTCACAGTGAAGATCTGGGAAAAATCCCCTCACATATCAGGCAATAAAAGGGGAAAAGGGACCATTAAAAAAAAAAAAAAAAAAAAAAAACAGAACTCTGTACATAACAAAAACCAAGGGAAAAACTTTACCAGAGCCTCCTCCAATGTAGAAGGAGGGCAGCTGACCAACTCCAGCTCCCTCTAGCCCAAAGGAACAAAAAGAAGTTACGAAAAAAAAGAGAAACACTTCTGAAGGTCAGAGCAAAAACTCAGACTAAGATCTCATCATATAAGCCTAGGTTTATAGAACACTTCTCCTCCCCCACACCTTACCCCCACATCAACAGGGCTCCAGAACAGTAAGTGCATTAAAGCTTCAGGAAATAAATCTCTTTACAAAGGAGTTTTTAGAAAAGCAAAGACATCCAGAGGAGACAAACAAACAAGAAAACTGAAGCCTCTGGCATCTACAGCTACAGCAAACATTAAACGCAACACAGCTTCTACCCAGATAACATAAAACCTCACAGGTCTGGCCTCTTTAGCTCAGCTTCTATTAACAGGTACAGCATGTCAGGCTATCAACAAAAATAACAAGGCAGGATATAAGGCAAGAAAAAACATAGCACGAAGAGACAAAGCAAGCCGCAGAGCCTGACTGGGACACGTCACATATTTTGGAATTATCAGAGAGGGAATTTTGAAAACTATGGCTATATAGTAAAGGTGATGTGGTTTGTCTGTGTCCCCACCTGAATCTCACCTTGAATTGTATTCCCATAATCCCCATGTGTGGTAGGAAGGACCCAGTGGGAGCTATTGAATCATGAAGGCAGTTTCTCCCATGCTGTTCTCATGAGAGTAAGTTCTCACAAGATCTGATGGTTTTAAAGGGGCTTCCCCCTCTGCTTAGCTCTCATTCTTCCTCCTGACATCATGTGAAGAAGGATGTGTCTGCTTCCCCTTTTGACATGATTGTAAGTTTCCTGAGGCCTCCCTAGCCCTGCAGAACTGTGAGTCAATTAAACCTCTTTACTTTATAAATTACCCAGTCTTAGGCAGTTGTTTATAGCAGCATGAGAACGAACTAATACAAATGGCTCTATGGAAAAAGTAGACAGCATGCAAGAACAGATGAGTAATGTAAGCAGAGAGAGGGACGTTCAGAAAGAATCAAAAGAAAATGCTGGAGATCAAAATCACTCTAACACAAAAAAATGCCTTTGATGAGTTCATTAGTACAATGGATTCAGCTGAAGAAAGAATCAGCAAGCTTGAAGACATGTCTATTGAAACTTCCCAAACTGAAGTGAGAAGAGAAAAATGAATGGGGGGTGGGGTGGTTGGAGGGGAACAATATAGCCCTGAACTATGGAACAATTACAAAAGATATGTATAAATGGTATAACAGAAGTAGAAGAAATAAAAAAAGGTAGAATAAACATTTGAAAAAATGTCCACAAATTTCCCAAAATTGGAGACAGACATGAAACCACAGATCCAGGAAACTGAGAGAACACCAAGCAGAATAAATACCGAAATATTATACCTAGGCATATCATATTAAAACTGCAGAAAGCAAAAGACAGAAAACCTTGAAAAAGACCAAAGGAAAAAATGCACCCTAATCTATAGAAGAATGAAGATAAAGAATTACACCAGACCGCTTCTCAGAAACTATACAAGCAAAAGAGAAAAAAACAAAAAACAAAAAAAAAACTACCAATCTAGCAATCTGTATCCAGCAGATTTATTCCTTAAAAGTGAAAAAGTAGTAAAGACTTTCTCAAACAAAAATGAAAAGAATTTGTTACCACTAGATTGACCTACCTTGCAAATAAATGTTTACAGAAGTTCTTCAAATGAAAAAGAAAATTATACAGGTCTGAACCTCAGATCTATGTAAAGTGGAGAGAGAGAATGGAAATAAAGAAGAAAAATAAAATAAAATCTTTTATTTATTTGTTCTTCATTGATCTAATAGATAACTGTTTATTCAAAGTAATGTCAGTAACAATCTATTAGATAATTATGACATATGAAGAATAAAATAAGGAACAGCAATGTTATAAGAGCTGGGAGGAAGGAATTCAGAATACTCAGTTACTGGGTAAATGTATACTGCAAACTCTAAGGCAACCACTAAACATTTTTTTTAATGATAAGCTAAGAGAAGAGAAAGTAGAATCATATCAAATATTTAATTAAAACCAGACAAGGCAGAAAAAGAGGGGAATATTTTAAAACAACAATAACAAAGAGCAAGCACGACAAATAGAAGACAGTCACAAATATGGTAGACATTAATTCAACAGTGTTAATAACCAATTTAAACATGAATGATCTAAATATACCATTAACAGAAAGAAAGTATCAAAATGGATTTGAAAAGAAAACCAACTATGGAGTACTGGGCAAGATGGTCAAATAGGAACAGCTCTGGTCTGCAGCTCCCAGCGAGATCGACGCAGAAGGCGGGTGATTTCTGCATTTCCAACTGAGGTGCCTGGTTCATCTCATGGGGACTGGGTGGACAATGGGTGCAGCCCATGGAGGGCCAGCCAAAGCAGGATGGGGTGTCGCCTCACCCAGGAAGCACAAGGAGTCAGGAGATTTTCCTTTCTTAGCAAGGGAAGCTGTGAGAGACTGTATCAGGCGGAATGGTGCACTCTGCCTCAGATACTGTGCTTTTCCCAAGGTCTTCACAACTGGCAGACCAGGAGATTCCCTCCAGTGCCTGGCTCAGCAAGTCTCACCCCAATGGAGCCAAGCAAGCTAAGATCTACTGGCTTGAAATTCCCACCACTAGCACAGCAGTCTGAGGTTGACCTGGGACGCTCAAGCTTGGTGGGAGAAGGGGCATCCACCATTGCTGAGGCTTGAATAGGAAATTTTATCCTCCCGGTGTAAACAAAGCCCCCGGGAAATTCAAACTGGGCAGAGCCCAGCCATATTGCCTCTGCGGCCAGATTCCTCCACTCTGGGCAGGGCATCTCTGAAAAAAAGGCAGCAGCCGCAGTCAGGAACTTATAGATAAAACCCCCACCTCCCTGAGACAGAGCACCTGGGGGAAGGGGCAGCTGTGGGCGCAGCTTCCGCAGATTGAAACATCCCTGCCTGGCTGCTCTAAAGAGAACAGCAGATCTCCCAGCACAGTGTTCGAGCTCTGATAAGGGACAGACTACCTCCTCAAATGGGTCCCTGACCCCCATGTATCCTGACTGGGAGAATCATCCCAGTAGGGGCCAAGACACCTCACACAGGAGAGCTCTGGCTGGCATCTGGCAGGTGCCCCTCTGAAAATAATCTTCTAGAGGAAAGAACAGGCAGCAATCTTTGCTGTTCTACAGCCTCCTCTGGTAATACTCAGGCAAACAGGGTCTGGAGTGGACCTTCAGCAAACTCCAGCAGACCTGCAGCTGAAGGGACTGACTGTAAGAAGGAAAACTAACAAACAGAAAGGAAAAGCATCAACAAAAAGGACATCCATTCAGAGACTCCATCCAAAAGTCACCGACTTCAAAAACCAAAGGTAAATAAATCCATGAAGATGGGGAGAAACCAGTGAAAAAAAGGCTGAAAATTCCAAAAACCAGAACGCCTCTTCTCCTCCAAAGGATCACAACTCCTTGCCAACACGGAAACAAAACCGGATAGAGAATGAGTTTGACGAATTGACAGAAGTAGGCTTTAGAAGGTAGGTAATAACAAGCTCCTCTGAGCTAAAGCAGCATGTTATAACCCAATGCAAGGAAGATAAGAACCTTGAAAAAAAAGACGAAATGATAACTTGGAATAACCAGTTTAGAGAAGAACATAAATGACCTGATGGAGCTGAAAAACACAGCACGAGAACTTTGTGAAGCATACACAAGTTTCAATAGTCAAATCGATCAAGCAGAAAAAAGGATATCAGAGATTGAAGACCAGCTCAATGAAATGAAGCAAGAAGATCAGAGAAAAAAAGAGTGAAAAGAAACGAAAAAAGCCTCCAAGAAATATGGGACTATGTGAAAAGACCAAAATATAAGTTTGATTATTGTACTTGAAAGTGACAGGGAGAATGGAACCAAGTTGGAAAACACACTTCAAGATATTAGCCGGGGGAACTTCCCCAACCTAGCAAGGCAGGCCAACATTCAAATTAAGGAAATTCAGAGACCACCACAAAGATACTTCTCAAGAAGAGCAACCCCAAGATACATAATCATCAGATTCACCAAGGTTGAAATGGAAGAAAAAATGCTCAGGGCAGCCAGAGAAAAAGGTTGAGTTACCCACAAAGGGAAGCCCATCAGACTCACAGTGGATCTCTCAGCAGAAACCCTACAAGCCAGAAGAGAGTGGGGGCCAATATTCAACGTCCTTAAAGAATTTTCAACACAGGATTTCTTATCCAGCCAAACTAAGCTTCATAAGTGAAGGAGAAATAAAATCCTTTATGCACAAGCAAATGCTGAGATTTTTTTCACCACCAGGCCTGCCCTGCAAGAGCTCCTGAAGGAAGCACTAAACATGGAAAGGAACAACCAGTACCAGCCACTGCAAAAACACACCAAATTATAAAGACCATTGATGCTATGAAAAAACCACATCAACTAACAGGCAAAACAACCAGCTAGCATCATAATGACAGAATCAGATTCACACATAACAATATTAACCTTAAATGTAAAGGGACTAAATGACCCAACTAAAAGACACAGACTGGCAAATTGGATAAAGAGTCAAGACCCATCAGTGTGCAGTATTTAGGAGACCCATCTCATGTGCAAAGACACACATAGGCTCAAAATAAAGGGATGAAGAAATATTTACCAAGGAAATGGAAAGCACAAAAAAGCAAAGGTTGCAATCCTAGTCGCTGATAAGACAGACTTTAAACCAACAAAGATCAAAAGAGACAAAAATAAGACATTACATAATGGTAAAAGGATCAATTCACGAGAAGAGCTAACTATCCTACATATATACGCACCCAACACAGGAGCACCCAGCTTCATAAAGCAAGTCCTTAGAGACCTACAAGGAGACTAAGACTTCCACACAATAATAGTGGGAGACCTTAACACCCCACTGTCAATATTAGACAGATCGACGAGATAGAAAATTATTGAAGATTTCCAGGACTTGATCTCAGCTCTGGACCAAGTGGACCTAATAGACATCTACAGAACTCTCCACCCTAAATCAACAGAATATACATTCTTCTCAGCACCACATCACACTTATTCTAAAATTGATCACATAATTGGAAGTAAAACACTCCTCAGCAAATGCAAAAGAAGGGAAATCATAACAAACAGTCTAGACTCTCAGACCACAGTGCAATCAAATTAGAACTCAGGATTAAGAAACTCACTCAAAATTGCACAAAAAACCTAACAAACTGCTCCTGAATGACTACTGGGTAAATACTGAAATGAAAGCAGAAATAAAGATGTTCTTTGAAACCAATGAGAACAAAGACGCAACGTACCAGAATCTCTGGGACACATTTAAAGCACTGTCTAGAGGAAAATTTATAGTACTAAATGCCCATATGAGAAGCAAGGAAAGATCTAAAATCGACACCCTATCATCAAAATTGAAAGAGCTAAAGGAGAAAGATCAAACAAATTCAAAAGCTAGCAGAAGACAAGAAATAACTAAGATCAGAGCAGAACTGAAGGAGATAGAGACACAAAAAACCCTTCAAAAAAAATCAATAAATCCCAGAGGTGGTTTTTTGAAAAGATCAACAAAATAGATACATCCACTACCCAGACTAATAGAGGAGAAAAGAGAGAAGACCCAAATAGATGCAATAAAAAATGATAAAGGGGATATCACCACCAATCCCATAGAAACACTAACTGCCATCAGAGAATACTATAAACACCTCTATGAAAATTAACCAGAAAATCTAGAAGAAATGGATAAATTCCTAGACACTTACACCCTCCCAACAGACCAATAACAAGGTCTGAAATTGAGGCAGCAATTAATAGCTTACCAACCAAAATAAGTCCAGGACCAGACAGGTTCACAGTTGAATTCTAACAGAGGTACAAAAAGGAGCTGGTACCATTCCTTCTGAAACTATTCCAAACAACAGAAAAAGTGGGAATCCTCCCTAACTCATTTTATGAGACCAACATCATACTGATACCAAAACCTAGCAGAGACACAACTGAAAAAGAAAATTTCAGGCCAATATCCATGATGAACATCGATGCAAAACTCCTCAATAAAATAATGGAAAACTGAATCCAACAGCACATCAAAAAGTTCATCCATCAGGAGACAATAGATGCTGGAGAAGAAGTGGAGAAATAGGAATGCTTTTACACTGTTGGTGGAAATGTAAATTAGTTCAACCATTGTGGAAGACAGTGTGGCAATTCCTCAAGGATCTAGAACTAGAAATACCATTTGACCCTGCAACCCCATTACTGGATATATACCCAAAGGATTATAAATCATTCTGTTATAAAGACAAATGCANGATCAAACAAATTCAAAAGCTAGCAGAAGACAAGAAATAACTAAGATCAGAGCAGAACTGAAGGAGATAGAGACACAAAAAACCCTTCAAAAAAAATCAATAAATCCCAGAGGTGGTTTTTTGAAAAGATCAACAAAATAGATACATCCACTACCCAGACTAATAGAGGAGAAAAGAGAGAAGACCCAAATAGATGCAATAAAAAATGATAAAGGGGATATCACCACCAATCCCATAGAAACACTAACTGCCATCAGAGAATACTATAAACACCTCTATGAAAATTAACCAGAAAATCTAGAAGAAATGGATAAATTCCTAGACACTTACACCCTCCCAACAGACCAATAACAAGGTCTGAAATTGAGGCAGCAATTAATAGCTTACCAACCAAAATAAGTCCAGGACCAGACAGGTTCACAGTTGAATTCTAACAGAGGTACAAAAAGGAGCTGGTACCATTCCTTCTGAAACTATTCCAAACAACAGAAAAAGTGGGAATCCTCCCTAACTCATTTTATGAGACCAACATCATACTGATACCAAAACCTAGCAGAGACACAACTGAAAAAGAAAATTTCAGGCCAATATCCATGATGAACATCGATGCAAAACTCCTCAATAAAATAATGGAAAACTGAATCCAACAGCACATCAAAAAGTTCATCCATCAGGAGACAATAGATGCTGGAGAAGAAGTGGAGAAATAGGAATGCTTTTACACTGTTGGTGGAAATGTAAATTAGTTCAACCATTGTGGAAGACAGTGTGGCAATTCCTCAAGGATCTAGAACTAGAAATACCATTTGACCCTGCAACCCCATTACTGGATATATACCCAAAGGATTATAAATCATTCTGTTATAAAGACAAATGCACACGTATGTTCATTGCAGCACTGTTTACAATAGCAAAGACATGGAACCAACCCAAATGCCCATCAATGATAGACTGGATAAAGAAAATGTGGTACATATACGCCATGGAATACTATGCAGCCATAAAAAAGGATGAATTCATGTTCTTTGCAGGGACATGAATAAAGCTGGAAACCATCATTCTCAGCAAACACAAGAACAGAAAAACCAAATATCACATATTCTAACTCATAAGTGAGAGTTGAACAATGAGAACACATGGACACAGGGAGAGGAACAGCACACACCTGGGCCTGTCAGGGGGTGGGGAGCTGAGGGAGAGATAGCATTAGGAGAAATACCTAATGTAGATGATGGGTTGATAGGTGCATCAAACAACCATGGTATATTCATGGTACATGTATACCTATGTATCAAACCTGCACATTCTGCGCCTGTACCCCACTGTAATACATGTTATCTACAAGAAGCCCACTCTAAATATAAAGACACAAATAACTAAAAGTAAAGGAATGCAGAAAGATATACCATACTAACACTAATAAAAAAAATTTTGGCCAGGCACAGTGGCTCATGCCAGTAATCCCAGCACTTTTGGAGACCAAGGCAAGAAGATCACTTGAGCCCAGGAGTTCAAAAGCAACCTGGGCAAAATAGGGAGGCCCCATCTTTATGAAAAATAAAAATGAATTAGCCAGTTACGATGATGGCACATGCCTGCAGTCCCAGCTACTTGGGAGGCTGAGATGGGAGGATCACTGAGCCTGAAAGGTTGAGGCTGAAATGAGTCATGATGGCACCACTGCATTGCAACCTGGGCAACAGAGCAATACTCTGTCAAAAGAAAAAAAAAGGAAAGGAAAGAAAGAGGAAAAGAAAAGAAGAAGTGGAGGGAGCTATCTTAATTTCAAAACAGCAGAATCATCAGAGATAAAGGGTGACATTATATAACAAAAAAAGCATCAATCTTCCAAGAGAGCATAACAATCTTTAACACATATGTCACAAACAGCTGAGCATCAAAATATGTGAGGCTAACACTGATAGAATTGCAAAGAAAGATAGAAAAATTCACTATTATAGCTGGAAATTTCAATACTAACAGTAATTGACATCCAGCAAGTAGGCAATCAGTATAGTTGATCTGAATAATACTATCAATCAAATGTTCTTATTGACATTTATAGATTATTTCATTTGACAACAATGGAATACTCATTCTTCTTAAGATTACATGAAACATTCACCAAGATAGACAACATTCTGGGCCATAAAACAAGTTTTATGTTTACAAGGACTCAACATATTTACGAGGACTCAAATCAAACAAAGTTTATTCTTTACACCAGAAATAAATTAGAAACAATTAAAAAAAAATCTAGAAAAATCCCCAAATAATTGAAAACTAACAAATATCTAGAAACAAAACAAAACATCCCCACATGAGTCAAAGATAGAATTAAATGGTAAATTAATTAGAATGTATTTTAAATTACATGACAATTAAAATGTATCAAAATTATCAAAATGTGTGTGATGCCACTACAATAGTACTCTGGGGGACATTTACAGCCCTAAACACCTGTACTAAGGAAAGAAAAACGACACTCTGTAAGGCCAAGGCGGGAGGATCACTTGAGGCCAGGAGTTCAAAACCAACCTGAACAATCTGGTAAGACTCCTTCTCTACAAAAACTTAAAAAAAAAAAATTCGCCAGGCATGATGGCACACACCTGTGGTCCTAGCTACTCAGGAGGCTGAAGTGGAAGGAGTGCTTGGGGCCAAGCCTTCAAGACTGCAGTGAGCTATGATTGCACCACTACACTTTAGCCTGGTGGCACAACACAATAATAATAATACTGATGTCTGTCTCTAAAATAATAATTATTATTAGGAAGAAAAAACTCAAATCAGTGATTTCAGCTTCCACCTAGAAAACTTAGAAAAAAGAGCAAATTAAACACAAAACATGCAAAAGAAGGCAAATTATAATGGTCAGAGCAGAAACCAATGAAATAAAAAACAGAAAAAGAGAAAAATCAATGAAGCCTAAAGTCCTCTGAGAGGATCAATATAACTGATAAGCCTCTATCCAGACTCAGGAAAGAGAGAGAAGACACAAATTATCAGTATCAGGAATGAGAGAAGCCAGCACTCCATTCTACAGATATTAAAAGGATAATAAAAAATATTCCAGATAATTTTATGGCAATAAGTTTAACAACTCAGATGAAATGGACAAATGCCTTGAGAGAAACGAACAACTCATGCTCGTTCAAGAAGAAATGGATCACCTGGATAGCCCTACATCTAGTAAATAAATTGAACTCACAGCTAAAAACCTTCCCACAAAGAAAACTACAAACCCAGATGGCTTCACTGGTGAATCTCCAAACATAAGGGAAGAATAATACTATCTACACATACTCTTCCAAAAAACTGAACAGGAGGGACTACCTCCCAGCTCATTTTATGGGATCCGCATTACTCTCACACAAAATCCAAAATAAGACATTGATAGAGTTTGGCAATGTGTCCCCACCCAAATCCCATGTTAAACTGTAATCCTCAGTGTTGGAGGTGGGGCCTGGTTGGAGGTGACTGTATCACAGGAATGGATTTCTCATGAATGGCTTGGCACCACTCCTTTGGTGCTGTCGTCACGACAGTGAGTGACTTCCTGCAAGATCTGGCTACTTAAAACTGGGTGGCACCTCATTCTCTCTCTTGTTCCCACTCCTATTATGTGAGATGCCTGCTCCCATTTTGCCTTCTACCATGACTGTAAGCTTCCTGAGGCTAGAAGCAGATGGTGTTGCCAGGAAGGGGATGCCTCCTACACAGCCTGAAGAACTGTGAGCCAATTAAATCTCTTGTCTTATAAATTACAGAGTCTGAGACATTTCTTTATAGCAATGCAAGAACAACCTAATACAGAAAAAATGATACCAAGGAGTGGGGCATTGCTATAAAGATACCTGAAAACATGGAAGCAGCTTTGGAATTGAGTAACAGGCAGAGATTAGAAGTATGTAGAAGGCTCAGAAGGACACAGAAAGATGAGGGAAAGTTTGGAACTTTTTACAGACTGGTTAATTGGTTGTGACCAAAATGCTGATAGTTATACAGACAATGAAGTCCAGGCTAGCAAGGTCTCAGATGGAAATGAGGAATTTATTGGGGACTGGAGCAAACATCTCATGTGTTTGCCTTAGCAAAGAGCTTGGCTGCATTCTGTTCACAGCCTAGGAATCTGTGGAAGTTTGAACTTGAGTGATGACCTGGGATATGTGGTAGAAGAAATTTCTTTTTTTCTTTTTCTGCCTGCATCCTCCCTCCTGGTAAAAGAAATTTCTAAGCACCAAATTGTTCAAAATGTTTCCTGGCTGCTTCTAACAGCCTATGTTCAGATGCAAGAGCAAGGAATGACCTGAAGTTGGAGCTTATATTTAAAAGGGAAACAGAGCATAAAAGTTTGGAAAATTTGCAACTTGGCCTCATGGCAAAGAAAGAAAAGATTTTTTTGAGAAACAATTTCAAGCAGGTTTGTAGAGGAACTACTTCCTAGATAAATTTGCATAACTACAAAGAATCCAAGGGCTGATAGCCAAGATAATGAGGAAAAAAACGTCAAGGGCATTTCAGAGACCTTCCAACAGCCCCTCTCACCACAGGGCCAGTGGCCTGAAAGGAGAGAATGGTTTTATGGGCAAGGCCCAGAGCCCCTCTGCCCTGCACAGCCTCAGGACACTGCTCCCTGCATTGTAGCTGCTGAGTTCTGCTAGAATTCTAGCCTTGGATCAAAGGGGCCAGGTACAGCTTGGGCCACAGCTCCAGAGGGCACAAGCCATGAGCCCTGGTGGCGTCCATGTGTTATTAAGCCTGTGAATGCACAGAGTGCAAGGGTTGAGGCTTGGGATTCTCCACCTGTGGGGATTCACTCAAGACAGTGGCAAAAATATTAAAGGAAACATACTGGAGATAGCTTTAAGGAATAATCACAAACCTCCTTGGAAGGCCAAAGAGTTTGCATCTTTTCAGCAGAAGTTTCAGCTGAAGGCAGCCTAAATCTGCCTTACATTTTGTTAATAAGAATAGCAAATAGCTAGGGTATGTAGGGGAATTTATCTGAATAACTTGTTTATTCATGTGGTCTTAAAACTAATTTTTGAGCCTGATGGCCCTCTCGGGAGGAGGTCGGCCAGGGAGATTATCCTCTAATAGTGCTTGTTTTAGGCCTCCCCTCGGAACCTGTCCTTTATTCTTTAATCTCGAGGGGTGTTGACTCAGAGTTTTTGTCATTTAATGTGTGCTAAACAAAGGCCGGTGAGGCCAGCATGTCAGGGCTGGCAGTCGCAACTGTTTACAGCACTCTCCATGGAATCTGTAAGTGGCCCAGACTCTTGGTCCAACTGGCAAAGCCTAATATCTGTGTGTCAGTGTGCTTTATTCATCTGATGTTGAGTCAAGGTCTGCAGGACAGACCGCCTCAGGTAGTGACCCTGTCATCCACCTAGATTTCAGAGGATGTCTGGAAAAGCCTGGGTGTCTAGGCAAAAGTCTGCTGCAAGGTAGAAGCCCTCATGGAGAACCACTCCTAGGACAGTGCAGAGGGAAAATGTGGGGTTGAAGCCCCCACACAAAGTCCTCACTGGGACACTGCCTAGGAGCTGTGGGAAGACAGCCACCATCCTCCAGACCCAAGAATGGTAGATCCACCAGCTGCTTGCACCCTGCACCTGCAAAAGCTATAGGCACTAAAAGCCAGCCCATGAGAGCACCCTCAGGAGCCCTGCAACGCCCACAGGGGCAGAGCTGCATAAGGCCTTGGGAGCCCACTCCTTGCACGAATGTGCCTTAGATGTGAGACATGGAGCCAAAGGAGATTATTTTGGAGCTTTAAGATTTAGTGGCTGCCCTGCTGAGTTTTAAACTTTCTTGAGTCCTGTAGCTCCTTTCTTTTGGCCAATTTCTCCCTTTTGGAATAGGAATGTTTACCTAATGGCTTTACCCCCTTTGTATCTTGGGAGTAACTAACTTGTTTTGATTTTACAGGTTAGGTTCATAGGTAAAAGGAGATGAGTATCAGATGAGACTTTGGACTTGAACTCGGGACTTTTGAGTTAATCCTAGAACAAGTTAAGACTTTGGGGGACTATTGGGAAAAGATTGTTGTATTTTGAAATGCAAGAAGGGCACAGGATTTGGGAGGGGCCAGGGGCAGAATAATACAGTTTAGATTTGTGTCTCCACCCAATTTCATATTGAAATGTAATCCCCAGTACTGCAGGTGGGACCTGGTGGGAGGTGACTGGATCGTGAGGGTGGATTTCTCATGAATGGCTTACACTATCTTCTTGGTGCTATCCTCACTACAGTGAGTAACTTCTTATGAGATCTGGCTGTTTAAAACATTATGGCACCTTGTTCTCTCTCTCTTGTTCCCACACCTGTTATGTGAAATGCTTGCTCCCACTTTGCCTTCTGCCATGACTGTAGGCTTCCTGAGGCCTCCCCAGAAGCAGATGGTGGTGCCAGGAAGCAGATCCTTCCTGTAAATCCTGCAGAACCATGAGCCAATTGAACCTCTTTTCGTATAAATTACACAGTTTCAGGTATTTTTTTATAGCAATGCAAGAATGGTCTCATATAGACATTAAAAGAAAAAAGAAAATATTGTGTTTATTAGTAGTGAATATCATGATTCCCCCTTTCCAAGTAATACAGGGCTCGCTTACCTTTTCTTCATAATTAGGTAGCGTATCTTTGCATATGGTTATGATGTCCATCCAGGAGTAGTTCCTCTCTCTTCGGACCTTTTCTAATTCTGGGTCATTCTCATATTTGTCAGCATCCAGCTAAAAGAGTTAAGCCACCACAAACAAGAGCTCAGATTAACAAGGAGATGTAGAAACATTCTCTTTCTGGATCTCCAATGTGATTTTATACTCCAAATTTTCATCTGCTATTTTTTCAACCCTAAACCAACTCTCCTCATCTCTTCTCTCTATTTAATGGATTTTCCATTCTCCAAAACACCAGCTCTACATAATAGAAATCTGTTTGCTTTCTGCCTCCCTTCTCGGCAACAGTCCATCCCATCTTTTCCCCATTTTTGAGATGACGGTCTCGCCACCTGCAGCCTATCTGGCCTATCCACGGGTCCCTCGCTGTGCCATTTCTCTGCCACCATCCCACTCGTCTCACTGGCCCTCAATGGCATCTCTTTGGTGGGCTTGTTCCATGAGCCAAAACACTGAATGCCCTCCCAGCCTGCAAGTAAAACTCAAGTGAATTAAGCTGGAATGAGACACCTTCATCATCTGACCCCAGCTGACTTTTCTATCTGTTCTTTGTCCCCTACATTTTAAAGAACTCTACATTCTAAACCAAATAGGAGGTTTGGCTATCTTAAAAATATTTGATATTTCACATCCCACACCTCGCTCATGGCAGCTTTCTATGCCTAAAATTCCCAATCAACATTTTCATTTTCATTTATCACAATCCTTTCTCTATTTTTTAAGGTTTTATTTTACTGTTCCTTCCTATGAAGCACTTCCCTGATGAAGCCCCAGACAGAATTAGTCTGGACTTTTTTTTTTTTTTTTTTGAGACGGAGTTTCGCTCTTGTTACCCAGGCTGGAGTGCAATGGCGCGATCTCGGCTCACCGCAACCTCCGCCTCCTGGGTTCAGGCAATTCTCCTGCCTCAGCCTCCTGAGTAGCTGGGATTACAGGCATGCGCCACCATGCCCAGCTAATATTTTTTGTATTTTTAGTAGAGACGGGGTTTCACCATGTTGACCAGGATGGCCTCGATCTCTTGACCTCGTGATCCACCTGCCTCGGCCTCCCAAAGTGCTGGGATTACAGGCTTGAGCCACCGCGCCCGGCCTAGTCTGAACTCTTACTTATAAACTACTGGCAGTGAATTTAGAATTTAGCATACTTCATATTTTGCAATAAACTGCACATTATATCATCACTACTTACTGAACAACAAACTCCAGAGTATCTCAAAGTGCTAGTCACTGATATGTGATTTTCTACAATTATAACTCTAAAACTTGGCATATCCACTGCATGATATGCTTAGTACCATTTGCTATAGTCGGACAATGTCCCCCAAATTCTCACGTTGAAGCCTAACCCCAATGTGATAGTATTAAGGGGCGGGACCTTTAGGATGTGATTGAGTCATGATGGCAAGCCCTCATTTTTTTTTTTTTTTTTTTTTTTTTTTTTTTTTTTTTTTTTTTGAGACGGAGTTTCGCTCTTGTTACCCAGGCTGGAGTGCAATGGCGCGATCTCGGCTCACCGCAACCTCCGCCTCCTGGGTTCAGGCAATTCTCCTGCCTCAGCCTCCTGAGTAGCTAGGATTACAGGCGTGTGCCACCATGCCCAGCTAATTTTTAGTAGAGACGGGTTTTACCATGTTGGTCAGGCTGGTCTCAAACCCCTGACCTTGTGATCCACCCATCTCGGCCTCCCCAAGTGCTGGGATTACAGGCGTGAGCCACCACACCCAGACGCAAGCCCTCATTTATAAGATTAGTGGCCTTATAAGAGAGATGGAGCTGGGTACAGTGGCTCGCCCACATTACATGTGTGTATATATATATATATATATATAAATATATATATATGTGTGTGTGTGTGTATATATATGTATAGATACATTACATACATACGTGTGTGTGTGTGTGTGTGTGTGTGTGTGTGTGTAATGAGGTCTCACTATGTCACTATGTTGCCCAGTCTGGGTGTGGTCTCAAACTTCTGGCTTCAGGCAATTTGCCCGCCTTGGCCTACCAAAGTGCTCGAATGACAGAAGCCACCATGCCTGGCCCAGGAGAGGTCACTGTTTTGGATTGAGCCCCTGCACTAGGCTCCAACATGACACTAAACCAAAATAGAGCCACTCATGCCATATGCCACATGATCAAACTAAAACTTTAAAGAAGAAGGTGGATCTCAAACAGACCAGCTTTTCCTGAGATCAGAAGATTCCAGTCTTCCTGAGTCAGCATAAATAAGGAATTTGCGGCCGGGCACAGTGTTCACACCTGTAATCCCAGCACTTTGGAAGACTGAGGCCAATGGATCACAAGGTCAGGAGTTCGAGACCAGCATGGCCAATATGGTGAAACCTCATCTCTACTAAAAATACAAAAATTAGCCTGGTGTAGTGGCAGGTGCCTGTAGTCCCAGCTACTTGGGAGGCTGAGCCAGGAGAATCGCTTGAACCTGAGAGGCGGAGGTTGCAGTGAGCCAAGATCGCACCACTGCACTCTAGCCTAGGCAACAGAGCGAGACTCCCATCTCAAAAATAAAAATTAAAAAAATAAGGAAGTCGATTGGGCTTTAACCCTTAGAAAAAAAGTAACTTTATGTTAACCATCAGCTTTTTTCCCTCCTGTTCTGTTTCTTTGTTGTCACCGTACAAGACCCATTGTTACGCTATTATCCTGTGGAACTTTCATTCTATTTTGTAGAATAGAGGCTGCCCTATTCACAAATCAAAAATAAAAGCCAATTAGATCTTTAGCTAAATTTGTTGCAATTTTGTCCTTCAACATCACTGATCCAGAATGAATATTAAGAAAGCATATAGGCCGGGAGCAGTGGTTCATGCCTGTAATCTCAACACTTTGGGAGGCCAAGGTGGAAGGATCCCCTGAGATAGGGAGTTTAAGACCCGCCTGACCAACATGGAGAAACCCGGTTTCTACTAAAAATACAAAATTAGCCAGGCGTGGTGGCACATCCATGTAATTCCAGCTACTCAGGAGGCTGAGGTAGGAGAATTGCTTGAACCCAGGAGGCAGAGGTTGCTATGAGCCGAGATTGCATCATTGCATTCCAGCCTGGGCAACAAGAGCAAAACACCTGAACGAAAGAGAGAAAGAGAGACAGAGAGAGAGAGAGAGAAAGAGAAAGAGAGAAGGAAAAACTTTGTTTGAGCCCATGTAATAATCTAAAAGATGCCTATTTAAATAAATCTTGTTTTATTCTTTGAATACATTCAGGAGTTGACCTGTAATTGCATTCTTGTTCTTAAAACCGTCAAATGCACAATGAAACTCCCCAAGTGTATTAATCTGAACCCTCTGGTTGTTTGGATTGTGGATAAATTTGACATTATAAGCCAAAACTTATTTTCCTCTTATTAATGGAAAACTATAAACCACTTGATTCCTTTGAAGATAGTACCCTCCAGCAAGGTAGGTGTTAAATCTTATCCTGGGAAAAGGCAAATACTATGTAAACATTAACATGCTCGCCCTGTTTGGCATTGGTATGCCAATTGTCATTTCCCTCTTCTGTTATGTAAGACAGAACAAGATGATCTCCAAATATATTATGCTGGAATATTCTATAATCCTTTATCCAGGGAAAAAGTGTGGTGCCAGGGTAAGCCTGTGTATTTCAACTAAATCACAAGATGCAGATTAGATCCACTCACCCTCAGCCTATCCCTGAGCCTCCCCGGCCCTCTCCTCTGCAGTAAACCTTTGTACCGCAAAGCCATTTGCAAATAAACAAGGTGAACCGATCAGGACCAGTGGGGTGCAAGCAATGGGGCACCCGTGCAAAGCCCAGCCACGCCTTGCAAACCTAGCGCTCCAGAGGCAGGGCCGACACCGGCGCCAGCGGGATCCCAGCCAGCTCCACCGCCCGCGGGAACCGTCCCCACCCCACCACCCGGCGCGAACTCCCAGACACCCCCGACAGAACTGAAAAGCATCGCTAACCCCCACCAGCCCCGCTGTTGAGCATGCGAAGCACACCTCGGGCCCCGAGAGCTGACTGCCCACGCCTTATATTCCGCTGCTGAGCATGCGCAGCACACCCAAGTGCTGGGAGCTGACCGCCGACCCCTCAACGCCGCTGCTGAGCATGCGCAGCACGCCCAAAGTGCCCCAATGCTGAGCATGCGCATCCCACCCCAGGCACAGGGGCCAGGCACCGACCCCCATCCCCACTGCTGAGCATGCGCAGCGGAGCCGGTACCGGGCCGCTGCCCCGCACCCGGAGGGGCCTGAGCTCTGCGGGGCGCTCGGGGGTCGGCGTCGCCTGCACGCTCTGCGAGCCCTGGGCCCGAGTACCTTCCAGTAGAGCACCCCGAGCCGCCGCAGCTGCTCCAGGCCCACCGGGCGGTCGGGATCCGGGCGGTGGGGCTGCCGCGGGTCGCCCGGGACGTCGTCCATGTACCAGGCCTGCACCATGGCGCGCAGGGCGAGGGCTGCGTTCGAACCCGGGGGCCGCGCCTTCTTTTATAGGGAGGCGTAGACGCGCCGCGGAGCCAGGATTGGGCAGCGGGCGGAGGCAGGGCCGGCGCGGGGCAGGCCGCTGGGACTGAGGCGGGGGCAGGCCCCATGGGTCCGCTCTTCCTTCCGAGGCAAAGGCATTCAAGGCCCGGCCCTGTCCTGGGCGCCCTGGGTCCTGCCTGAGGCCGGCGGGCCGGAGCCAGCGGTTTGCCAGACGCGCCGCGCGCCGTGACGCTCACTGCAGGCATCGCACGTGCCTTGTGTGGGGGGCTGCCGTCTCCTGCCACCCTCAGAGCAATCTTGTGAGACTAACGAGGTTAAATGTGTTTTCAGCAAGGAAGGCAAATGCAAAAAGAAAAAAAAAAAAGAAGAAAGAATAAGGATTGTGTTAAGCGCATGCAGCCTATGTGGGGCACAGGTGAGAGTTGACAGCTCAGACCCCAGGCAGCATCGGACCTGGTCCTCCACCTCCCCACTCTGCGGACTTTTGCAGTGTCGGCAGTCTGCAATGCTCTCCTGTAATTTTTTTTTGGAATTTTTTTGTTTTATTTTATTTTGCTTTGTTTAGTATAAAGTTTTCATAGGTCAGGTTCCCTGGGAAACATTCTGAGATGGGGATTTGTGGGCAGGAGGAATTTTTTTTTCTTTTTTTCTTTTTATTGCATTTTAGGTTTGGGGGTACATGTGGAGAACATGCAAGAATGTTGCATAGGTACACACTTGACAGTGTGATTTGCTGCCTTCCTCCCCATCACCTATATCTATCATTTCTCCCCATGCTATCTCTCCCCAACTCCCCATCCCCCACTGTACCTCCACTATTCCCCCCCCACAGACCCCAGTGTGTGATGCACCCCTCCCTGTGTCCATGTGTTCTCATTGTTCAACACCCACCTATGAGGAAGAACATGCGGTGTTTGATTTTCTGTTCTTGTCAGTTAATTTTTTAAACTTCCTCCTTTTTCCTTTCTTCATTGTTTCTCCCTTCCCCATGCACTGTGATGTGCTAGTCCTAGAATAAAAACAAGCTTCCCCTACCCCATTCTGAATTTTTCAGTGTAGCTAATCAAGTCCACTCACTTGCCATCCTAGATGTTTTTTCAAACCAGCCAGCTAAAAGATCACACCATCTCAGCCATGCCCTCAGTCTCTTTAATACATAATGGTAATGCAGACAGGATTTAAACGAGACTGCTGTAAGCGCACAACCCCAGAGCATGCAATTGACTCTTGAACTTCCAGAAATCCTGCACGGAAAATACACACTTATTTCATTTCTGTTCCCTTGCTCTAGTGACTTTGCAAATGCATCCTCGTTAGAGAGCTGACCTCTCCACCTCTTCACTTGACCCGTTTCTCCTCATCCTTCAAGACCGCACCTTAGACGTCTGGCCCACTTTTCTGCTGCACTCATAACAAAGATCTGTGCAAGTCTAATGGCAATGTCACAACTTGCGTTCTCTCCTTAACCCACTGCAATGAGGCTGTGCTTCTCACCACTGGAGAACTGCCAGATCTAATTATGGCACTTCTGTTCTTACCAGCAGCATTCATGACAGTTGCCCATGCCCTTCTTGAAACATTTTCTCAGCCGGGCGTGGTGGCTCACTCCTGTAATCCCAGTTTTTTGGGAGGCCAAGGCGGGCAGATCATGAGGTCAGGAGTTCAAGACCAGCCTGACCAACATGGTGAAACCCTGTCTCTCCTAAAAATACAAAAATTAGCCAGGCGTGGTGGTGCACACCTACAATCCCAGCTACTCAAAAGTTGGAGGCAGGAGAATCATTTGAACCCCGGAGGCAGAGATTGCAGCAAGCCAAGATCGCACCACTGCACTTCAGCCTGGGCAACAGAGTGAGAGTCCCTCTCAAAAAGAAAAAAGTAAAGAAAAAGAAACATTTTCTAGTTTCTTTAATGAGGGCATCCTGGCTGCTTCCTCCCAGGCCCCTCCTAGCTCCTGCTTCTCAGACTCTCCTTATCCTGTTCCTGTCCACGCGCTCCAGCTGACCTTCCATGATGTCGCCTACTCCTACAGCCACATCCCCAACCTGGACCTCGTTCCAGAACCTCAGGCTTGAGTTACATGGCCAAAACAACTGATTCCCCACACACACCCAAACATGCTTCTCCCTAGCCTTTCCTGTCTCTGTCAGCGGCAGGACTGACTGCCCAGTGACCGCATAAAAAAATCTAGGTGTACTCTCAGTTTCTTTTGCCCTCGCCCTAAACATCCAGTCCAATCTGTCAGCAAGTCATGTCGCTTTGAACTTCAAAACACACCACAAACCCATTCACTTCCCTCCATCCCAATTCTTTGCACCATCTTTTCTTGCCTAATGGAATTGACTCCTGAAATTGCCCCCCACCACTTCCATTTTTGCCCCAGTGCAATCTATTTGATGCAGAGCACCCAGAGTGACCTTTTAAAAACAGGAACTAGATGCCAGGCACAGTGGCTCATGCCTGTAATTCCAGCACTTTGGGAGCCTAAGGACGGCAGATTGTTTGAGCCCAGGAGTTTAAGACCAGCTAAGACAACATGATGAAACCCCGTCTCTACTAAAAATACAAAGATTAGCTGGCTGTGGTGGTGTGGACCTCTACTCCCAGCTACTCTGCAGGCTGAGACAGGAGGGTCGCTTGAGCCTGGATTCTGAAGTTGTAGTGAGTCAAGATTGTACTACTGCACTCTAGCCTAGGTGACAGAGCAAGACTCAGTCTCAGAAAAAA
>NW_016107454.1:677103-689315 GCF_001604975.1 Cebus imitator
AATCCTGGCACAGAGTGCAGGCACAAACCTACAGATGTCATGATTTTTTTTTAAAAAAAGCTCACTACTGGTCGGGCGCAGTGGCTCACACCTATAATCCCAGCACTTTGGGAAGCCGAGCTGGATGGATCACGAGGTCAAGAGATCGAGACCATCCTGGTCAACATGGTGAAACCCCGTCTCTACTAAAAATACAAAAATTAGCTGGGCATGGTGGCACGCGCCTATAGTCCCAGTTACTCGGGAGGCTGAGGCAGAAGAATTGCTTGAACCCAGGAGGCGGAGGTGCGGTGAGCCAAGATCGCACCATTGCACTCCAACCTGGGTAACAAGAGCGAAACTCCGTCTCAAAAAAAATAATAATAATAATAACAGTAGCCTGGGTACAGTGGCTCATACCTGTAATCCCAGCACTTTGGGATGCCAAAGTGGGAGGATCACTTGAGATCAAGAGTTCCAGACCAGTCTGGGCAACACAGCAAGACCCCCTCTCTACAAAAAAAAAAATTATATTAAAGCTAAAAGAAAACAGTAGTTCTAACAATAATAATAGCAATGTACGCTGGGTAATACTTTAAGATTTGATCCATATTATTCTGTTTGCTCCTCATGATTATACTATGAAGGTGGTATGATTTATTATCCATGTTTTAAAGATGAGACATGGGAGGCTGAGGCAAAAGTTTCAGCCCAGTCTGGGCAATGTAGCAGGACCTCATGTCATTTAAAAACAATGAGACAACTAGGACACAAAAAGCTTAAGAAACTGTGGTCACACAGCCAGCAATGACAAAGCTGGTACCGTGCTCAGGGAGCCTAGCGCAATAGTCTGTACACATACCTGCTAAAATCTAGTATAAGCAGTCATGATACAGTTTCATCCCGTCACAGAATGGACTTCATCTTGAACTTGGAGGACCGCTTCCAGTTCCCCTGCCACCCCAGGCCACAGCAGCGCGCACAGCAGTGCATCTACCATCTGTGAGACTCTGTCTTCGGTAGATGTCCTTTTTTCCTGTTAGGTATGGAGGAAACAGTTTTATGCCATAAAAAACAAGCATACCTTAGAAAAGCCAGACGATCGAGAGGGCCTGCAGAACCGCCGAGGCAGCCCAGCACTTGCTCCTGGCAGCAGTTCACGCGGCAGAATCAGATGAGAACAGCACTCGATATTTCGCACAGACATTGCCGGCCCAGGGAGTTACTCCTTTGAAGGGGAATCTTTGGAACTTGAACTATCTCTTCCAGAAGAATAGCCAGCAGCAGCCCAAAAATATGTTTCATGACCAGAATTTATCACCCCAATGTAAGACGCTTGGGAAGAATCTGTTGAGATGTTTTGGAAGGCAGATGGTCGCCATCGCCTCAGACCTGAGCAGACTGTCACCGTCTGGGTTTTGTGAAGTGCTCTCAACCCAGAGGCGCATTAACAACCCATGTAGGGATACAGCAGAGCCACGGAAGACCAGGAAAATCCAAGCTGCTGGAATGTGGAACACAGAGAAGGCACTATAGACAGGGGCGGCAGGTTTTCTCTGGAAAAGGCCAGATAGTAAACCATTTAGGTTTTGTGAGGCAGCAGTCAAAACTGAGGATGGTACGTAGGTCCTTACACAACGACCACGTGAAAGTGTAAAATCCATTCTTAGTTCATGGAACATACAAACGGGCAGCAGACTGAATCCGGCTCACAGCCTGGAGTTTGCCAGTGCCTGCTGTACAGTATTAATAATAGTTACTTTTTATCTGATGATCAAGTGTACTGTACCTCCGGCCCATGGAAAGAACTGCCAGGAGTCTGGGATGTTTACTGTCCTTGCAAGCTAAGAAGTTATCCTGTCCCAGATTCATGGGTGCTAGTAGAAGACGTGAGATTCCTGGCTCAGGGACAAAGCACGGCCGGTCACTCGGCTCAATAGTGGTAGCTGGGGCCACAGTGTCCACATTTCTGCACAGGTTCCTGAACCCCGGTCCCCAGCAGAGGACCTGAAGAGGGATGGTACCTGCATTCTCCGCGGGTGGCGTTATAGGGGAGGAACTTTGAGCTTGGGAGAACCAAAATATTTTCCGCCAGATAACTGGTCATACTCAGCTATTCAGCAGAAATTCTTCCTGAGTACCTCCCAATTTGTCAGAGAATGTTAAAAAGATGTCTACTCAAAGGTCGAAATTTAATAAAAACCAGTCATTTTTACAGGTTCATTAAAGACATTCTTAAGAGAAGCTTATTTTATTTTTTTGTTTTTGTCGTTTGAGTGCAGGTGTGTGAAAAACACAGTGACCGCTGGCACCGTGTGTCCCACGGCGTGGCTCTCCTGGGCATGCACAGCCGAGCCTGGCACTGACTACACCGTGAGTGCCGTGCTCCACACAGAGAAGAGGGCAAGCGCCACCCTGGCATTGTCAGAAAAATAGTTTTGACTTGAGACGTCCCAGTGCTGTAAGAATCACGGCTCTCATCTTTGTCGTTCAGGGTACTTTACGTTGCAGGTGACAGAAATCCAACAGGTTACCTAAACAAACAAACCGAACAAAGATATGCTGGCTCACAAAACTGAGAAGGGTTGGAGGGGACCGTGCCTGGCGAGTGGCTGGATTCGTGACCAAGAGCGCGTCGGCAGCTCTGTCCCTGTCTCTTTGTCTCTGTCTCCTCTGTATGTGTGTCTCTCTTCGCTTAGCTCTCTTCCCTCCCTATCTTTCTTTCTCCCCCTTTGCTCCCTCCGGCTGTCTCTCTCTCTTCCTCCCTCTATCTCTCCATCTCTCTCTCCTCCATATCTCTACCCTCTTTCCTCTGCGCATTGGCTGAACACTCAGCTACTAAAAGGAGCTCTCTGCATAGGTCGGGAAACAGCCGCCAGTAGCTCTGAGACTGCACCTGCTTGTGATTCAAGGCAAAAGAGGTCTCTTATGTAATGGCTGGATAGCCGGTCTCATGGGAGAGTCCAGGCTGCCCAGCCCCTTAGATCTTTGTGGGAGCCCGAGGTGCAGGCTCCACTACCCAGGGCCTGGCCAGGTGCCCAGCCTGGGAGGTGCTCTGCCTGGCAGCCCCTCAGCCCCGAGAGCAGCTAGGGAGAGGGGTGGTGGAAGGGCAGCCTAACACGCCGGATGTCCATGGCAAATACTAAGCAGCCAAGGTGTCCTACTGCTGAGTGTTTCCAACAGCTTGCAAATGAAGGAGATGAGCAACACCAGGCCTTCAGGTCTCACATGCTCCTGGCTGTTCCCTGCTGAACCCAGCCTGAGTGCCACCAGGGCCAGCTTGATTCGGTGGAGGAGCCTGGGTCTACACCGCTCTCCTGGGAGGGCTAAAACTGACTAATGTCTTCTAAATGGAGCAGCCTGGAGGACTTGCTGGGAAATAGAGGAAATGGTAAGGGAGCAAGGGCATAATAAATAATGGAAGAGAGGTTGATGGCTGGAAGCTGCTGAGGAGCACCTGGGTCAAGAGGTTGTTTCAGGAGCATTTGACAGCTGACAGCTACCATGTAGTATGTCTGCAGGGAAGCAGGGGCCCCTCCGTAAATAAGCCTGGGGTCAACAATAAGACCTGAAATGACAGCCAGTGAGACTGTCCCAGACCCCACAAGTCAAGGAAGACTGGCAGGACCACAGAGGACACCTCAAGTGGCAGGAGACTGTCACAGGTTCCTGTATCAGAGTCAAGCCTCATACTGCACCTCAAAAAAAAAAAAAAAAAAAAGGGAAAAAAAAAAAAAAAAAAAAAACACTTCCAGAATATCCTTCCAAATTCAGTTAGCAAGTCTTGATAGTTATTGAAGGTAAGTAACAGGGGTGTTTGTGCAGTCATCAAACCATTCTCTTGTGTATTTCAAACTTTTTGAAAATTTCCAATTTTTAAAAAAACTTAGATAATCTATAGGCCGGGTGCTGTGACTCAAGCCTGTAATCCCAGCACTTTGGGAGGCTGAGGCAGGTGGATCGCCTGAGGTCAGGAGTTCGAGACCAGCCTGGCCAACATGGTGAAAGCCCATCTCTATTAGAAATACAAACGTGAGTTGGGCATGGTGGTGGGCGCCTGTAACCCCAGCTACTCTGGAGGCTGAGGCAGGAGAATCACTTGAACCTGGGGGGCAGAGGTTGCAGTGAGCCAAGATCGTGTCATTTTACTCCAGCCTGGGTGACAGAGCAAGACTCTGTCTCAAAAAATAATAATAATAAAATAAATTAAAAAGCTATGTTACCCATAAATCAAGAAGCAACCCATATGTGCCTGTAAACTTTCTTAGTTGAAGAAAGGGAGTGTGGGTGTGGATTTCTTCACAAAGAAGCAGCACTCAGAAACAGCTGCCTGCAGGCCACAGTCAGCAACATTGTGTTGAAACTGATTAAAAGGGAAACATTTCTCTTGCTCTTCATACAGCTTTGAAGTCAACATGGAGGCTTTTTCCTGGGAGAAAATGCAGGCTGATTGACAGCATTTCAGTGAATGACGCCAAACCCCTGTGCCCCAGGATGGAGTCTAACCACACGTCCCCCCCCAGGGTATCTCATTCTGCATTTGTCATCATCTTCAAGGTCACACTGTCCCCAAAACACTCCAGCAAGATGTCTCCCAAAATGTGTCTCATGTCATCTAAGTTATGAGATGATTAGCAAAAAGGGTTTTGAGGTTAAAAAATATGTAAGCAAACTCCACGCCTACTCTGTCCTGGACGGCAGGAAGGCTTGTGATGAAGACACTGTTTCGGGACACAACTGTTGGCTGTTTTGGGAGAGGCATCTGTTGACTCCGAAAATGTCCCACAGAACATTCTTTGGTGAATGTTAGGAGCTGGGGAGGCCCAGGCAGGGAAGCAGAAACCCAAGAAGGCCAAACAGCTGAGTTGGTTTAGGAATCAGGGCGGCGGCGCCACACCCCTGGCTTAGTCCTCCCGGGCGGGCTGGCAGCCTGGGCTCCACACACCCTGACCCAGCAGAGTGGGTCTGGACACACAGGGAGAGCGCAGGGCTCAGGGGCACCCCGCCCGCCCAGCCTGCACCTCTCCCCAAGTCTGCAGGGTCCCACAGAACCCCGCAAAAGAGAAAAATCACACCGGGGAGAGAGCGTGGCACAGGGTGGGGAGTACAGTGCTGTGTGTGCGGAAGTTGGTGTGTGGTGTGGTGTATGTGGTGTGGTGTGTAATGTGTGTCTGTGGTGTGGTGTGTGTGTGTGTGTATGATGTGGTGTATGCGTGGTGCATGTAATGCCTGGTATGTGTGGTAAGTGTATAGTATGATGTGTGTTGAATGCATGTGGTGTGTGTATGGTGGGGTGTGTATGGTATGGTGTATTGTATGTGTTGTGTGGTATGTGTGGTGTATGGTGTGTATGGTGTATGTGATGTGGGTGTAGTGTACTGTGTCTAACCATGTGATGGTGTGTGTGGTGTGTCGTGTGTGGTCTGTGGTGTGTGTATAGTGTGTTGTGTGTAGTATGGTGTCTTGTATATGTGTGGTGTGCATATGTGTTATCTGTGGTGTGGTGTGTGTGGTGTGTATAGTGTGTTGTGTGTATGGTGTATGGTAAGGTGGGTGTGTGTGATGTGTGTGTGGTATGTATGTTGTGGTGTGTGGTGTGTTGTATGTGTGCGGTATGGTGTATATGGTGTGGTGTGTGGTGTATGGGGTGTGTGATATGGTGTGTAGTGTATGTATGGTATGTTGTGTGGCATGTTTATGCTATGGTGTGTTGTATGTGTGGTGTGTGACATGTACATTGTATGGTGTGTGTGGTGTGGTGTGTGTGTGGTGCATTGTGTGTGTTGTGTGGTGTGTGGTGCATTGCATATGGTGTATGGTGTATGTGGTGTGGTGTGTTGCGTGTGGTGCATTGTATATGATGTGTAGTGTGTGTGGTATGTGTGGTGCATTGTATGTGGTGGGTGTTGTGTGGTGCATTGTATATGGTGTGTGTTGTGTGTTGTGGTGTGTTGTGTGTTGTGGTGTGCTGCATGATGTGCTGTGTTGTGTGGTGTGGTGTATGTGATGTTACGGTGTGGTGTGTGGTGCATTGTGTGTGGTGTGGGTATACATGACCCAGCATTTCCTCCCTCTCCCTCTCCTGTGGGCTCAAGGACATCTAAGTAGGGTGTCCTTCCCTCTGTCTTGGTCAGAGTTTAGGGCAGATTCCATGACAACCAGTCCTCTTTCACCATCTCTTTGTAGAAATGTTTTCTCGCTTCTGCCCGAAGCAGAGAGCACGGCAGGCCTTCCTCCTGCAGGTCTTCAGGTAGGTTTGGAGGACCAGTGCACAGAGAGGTGGCAGGAAGGAACTCCCACTGCAAGCTACTCATGGCAACAGCGGGGGCGGGGGGTCCCACCGAGGTCATTGCTACTAATGAGCCGTCGCAGAGGCCCTTCTGAGGGGCCAGCAACACTGCCATGTGAAAAGGACGTGTGTGGCATTGAATCAGGGCAATGTGGCGGCCAAGGAGCTGTGGTTGAATGGTCCAAGAATCTCCCAGAGCCTTGTAGAAAAAACTTAGGGCGCTGCATTGTAGGACACGTTTGTTTATATAAAACCAGGTCACCTTTCACATTCTTTCCTGGTTTGACTCATTCTCTTGTTACCAGTAATCTCAACACAATGCCTGCCCTGCAGACTTTAAAATCGAACAAAAGGAAAACTTCTCACAACAGAAAGTGAGGAACTCACACCTGCAGGCAGACCCTCAGGCACATGGGAGGGTAGCAGGCTTCCGCTGAAGGTGAGTGTGAGGCTGGTAAGTGAGAAATTGGTTTACTGATCAACTGAAATTCATATTGCAATTTTCTGTCCTTTTAGAAAGTCATATAATCTTCTGTGACTCTCCACTAGAAACTAATGAGCTTCTTTTGTAAAGAAAAATTTGACAATAATGTTGAATTAGAGATGAATGAGCACATGAAGAAATAAGAAGCCCCTGATAGTGTGTTAGAAAATTAAAAATTGAATAAAGTTCTTTATAATCCAAGAACAAACCAATGAGGAGAAAGGTCACTGGATCCTTTTGTAAACGTGGGCATTGCTCTCTCAGGGTGGGAGCGCTGGGCCATCACCCACACCACCCAAACCCACATTAGACCGTGTCCAGCCCTTTGCAGATACGCGTTGGAACTCTGATTCCTCGGCCCTCTGGGCAGCTGCACAAGGCCCGAGGTGGCCTGAGCCCCTGAACCAGGAGTAACTCTGCTCAGGGTTCCCGGGAGGGCCCACTGAGCTAAGCAGGACAGATGGCCACTGATGATGCATATGCTGGGCAACAGCCAGCCAAGAACATCCAGACACACAGTCCCACCCCCAACTTCAGCAGCTGGCCCCAGACCACGAGGCACCTTCAAGATCAGGGCCTGGGGCTGCTGGAAGCTTGAGGTCAAGGCAGAGGAAAGAGGAGGACAGCCCAGATGGGGGCTTCCGGAGATGGCTTTGTGGGTCTCTGGGGCCCAGCTCCAGGCAGTAGCCCAAAAGCTGTGTTTTGGAGACCGTTTGAGGCCAAAATGCCCTTTTAGACAGTCGTGAAGCAGTTGCAGGATGAGTGACTGATAATGCGGTGTGTTTTGCAATGGAGAGCTTCGATGCTATGAAAAAGTTCCTGATATGGAAATGCTCGACTGGATATAAAATCTAATTTCAACTTTACATTTGTCAATAAAAAGAAAGGAAGATGCTAGTGCAGAAAAGGCAAACAAAAAAAAAAAGAAAAGAAAGGAAGGGCTATTTAACATTTGCATCTATTTTTGCATATAAAGTTTCTTATTAATGGTAACTGTCAATAATTTGAGGCTGAGCGGGTGGCTCACAGCTGTAATTCGAGTGCTTTGGGAGGCCAAGGCAGGACGACTGTATGGGCACAGGTGTGAAGACCAGCCTGGGCAACACAGTGAGACCCTGCCTTTACAAAAAAAAATACAAATTAGCTAGGTGTGGTGGTGCATACCTGTAGTTCCAGCTACTCAAGAGGCTGAGGTGGGAGGATTGCTCGAGCCCAGGAGTTCAAGGCTGCAGTGAGCTATGATTGCTTCACTGCACTTCAGCCTGGATGACAAAGTGAGGCCCTGTTTCTAAAAATAATAATAATAATAATAATTTAAAGAGATCACCATTAAAAAGCTGTGGTTGGGAAGTCTATGGCTGTTTTAATTATAAACCTGATAGGAAAAGTTATGTGTCCAGAAGTTGCTCATGAAATGTTTTGAAGAGCGTTTGTTTGGAGGTTGTATACAGGTTTCATACTCACGGTCTCCCCTAACACTTGGCACTTTATTTTTGTTATAAGCACAGCTGCTGTAGCAGCCCAAATGCCAGGTTCATGCACCTGCTGTGAGGCTGACGCCGAACACCGAGACACAGGTGCCAGAGACGGAGAAATGCTTATTCCATTTGGCCCAAGCGAGAAGACAAGAGAGCAAGATTTCTCAAATCCACCTTGACAAAGAGGTGAAGAGAGTTTTTATGCAGCTGGTGAGTCCGGAGGGGGTTTCAGGGAATGGAGGGAAAGTCTGCGTTTCTTCCATGTCGGCTAACACCTCCAGCAGCCAGACTTCTGGCGTCAGCGCCTGGTCCCAGCACCTTCGAGGCATTTGTTCATGTGCAAACATTTTTTATGACCTGGATGTGATCTCCTCCGGCTTGACAAAGAAACAGTAGATCGGCAGTGTACAGTGATGATGTGGGAACAACAAATACTGGGCACAAAGTGCATGGTTCCCCTGTGCCAGCCAGAGCAGCGCGATCAGAACGTTCATTGTTTCAGTCGCTCACTGGAAAGTGCTGAGTGCTGAACTCCCAGGGGCCCAGTTAGCAGCCTCGGTCAGTTGACAGGAAAGGTGCTAAGGAAGGTGTCCTGAGGGGATTTCGTCATTGTGTGAACATCACAGTGTGCACCTGCACAGCCTCGCTGGCACAGCCCCCGGCACGCCCGGGCGATGAGGTACAGCCTGTGGCTTCTGTGCTGTAACGCTGAACAGCACGTCACTGCTCTGAATCCTGCAGGCAGCTGGCACACAATGGTAAGCATCTGTGTATCTAAGCACAGAAAAGGTTCAGCAAAACGCGCTATTCTAATCCAATGGGACCACTGGTGTTCGCGGCAGTGTGGTGTTGACAGAAATGTTGCTATGCAGTGCACGACTGCATGTAAGGAATATTTTTTAATATAATGAACATTTTCACCGAGGCCCCCAGAGATGCGCCCAGCCCCCTCCACTTCACCACAATGTGCTGTGGAAATCATATTTTCCAGGCATGCCCTGACATCATAAAGGCCGGGAAGCGTTACATGGAGGCCCTGTTCCCGCAGCCGGGACTGATGGGCAGAGCCAGGTAAGGGCCAGCCCTCCATGCCCACAGGGAAGCCAATTACTGCCTCAGGGGTGGGGAAAGGACGTAGAAAATGTCACCCAGGCCTTTTCTCCAAAAAGCCGCCAGGCTACTCTCTCCTGACCCCGCCCTCTCGGAGCTCACCTCTGCTGGCGTGTCCTGGGACCAGCAAGCATCTCCAAGCACTGACTCAGCCCAGCCAGAGGTCTGGCTCTGTTCCAGGAGCTGGGAACCAAGAAGGGAGCAGAGAGATAAAACCTCTGCCACACAGAGTTTATTTTCTAGATAGGAAAACAGACCAAAATAGATACGAATAACGCAAATAGAAAGCAGGCCACCGGTGTGCTGGTAAACGTGTCACAGACGCTCTAGGGGACGGCGGGCCTGACCTGCACACTTGCTGATTTCTGTGTGTGAGTCCTCCCACTCCAGCCACCTCCGGACTCCCTGTGTGAAGGCGCTGGCCACAGGGCGGGGAAGGCGCTCGCAGCTGCTCTCGTGGGCTGCTACAGCCGACTCGGGCACATCTGAAAGTTCCACATGACAAGTTACAGAAAGAAGGAAAGCAGGCTGAGTTGCAGTGTTTACGGGGAGAGATACGGGAGGCCTCACTACGAAAGTGCCATTTGAAGCTGGGCATGGTGGCTCACGCCTATAATCCCAGCACTTTGGGAGGCTGGGGCGGGCGGATCACGAGGTCAGGAGTTCGAGACCAGCCTGGCCAACATGGTGAAACCCCATCTCTACAAAAATAGAAAATTAGCCAAGTGTAGTGGCACAGCCCCATAGTCCCAACTGCTCGGGAGGCTGAGGCAGAAGAATTGCTTGTACCCGGGAGGCAGAGGTTGCAGTGACCTGAGATGGTGCCACTGCATTCCAGCCTGGGTGACAGAGCGAGATAACGTCTCTAAAAATAAAAAAAGAAAGTGCCATCTGATGGAGAGCTGCTGTGGAAAACATGATGCCTGCTCTGCCAAGAGCCACAGGACCCCGAAATCTCCCACCACTTACATCCAAAAGAAACAGAAAGCAGGGACACGCGCAGGTAGGGCCCTGCCCAGCTCACAGCAGCATTCTTCACAGCGCCCAAAAGGCCGAGACAACGCCGGATCCCGTGAATGACCACTGGATAAACGAAGTGTGGGCCCTCTGATAGCGGCAGAAGACCATTCCTAGGCAGACGGGGCGGGTCCCCAGTGAAACCTGCACCTTCAAGCCAAAGGCAGCCCGAGGCCAGAAAACCAGCCACCCCTTCCAGGTGAAGTCCACAAACTGGAGTGAGAACTTCCTTGATGCCTTTTAGCCAATCAAATGGTGATTTTTCTAGGCCCGCCCATAGACAATCAGCACCCACTCACCCACTGTGAGCCCATAAGAACCCTGGATTCAGCCACACAGTGGGACCACCGCCCTTGGTGGGGACTACTGGCCTTCAGGTAAGGGCTGCCCACTTCAGGTCCCCTCTCTGCTGGGGACCTCTCCGTTGTGCAATACAAGTTTTTTCTGCCCTGCTCACTCTCTGGTTGTCTGCGTAACCTCATTCTTCTGGATGTGGGACAAGAACTTGGCACCCGCCAAATGGTGGGTGTGAAAAGGGCTGTAACACCGTAACCCTCTGTCCTGCTCGCTGAGCAGTGGGGGAGAAGACGCCGCTGGGTGCCACACACCCCTGTTTGCTGAGGTTGCGGGCAGCAGGAATGAACTAGAGCTGTAGTGCCTTGCCAGAGCCCACACCTTAACCTCCCAGAACCAGGGCTGGAACAGGCCCCCGCTCGCCAAGCCACAGGTGGCGGGAGCAGTCGAGCAGCAACAGCCTGGGGGCTCTCCGGTTCCTGGTGTCTCTGAGTTTTTGGGTGCTGCCATGTTCCCCTCATCCAGACACTGGTGCCCAAGGCAGAAGCAGGTCGTGGCACAATTGCTGGCGGAGCGTGGGTCCTGTGGCGAGTGGGATCTGGGCCGGGGTGCAAGCCGAGCACAGCCCGCTGGGCCCAGTGTGCAGGGTACCTCCAGCAGCAGCCTGGAGCCAGGTGGAGCAGGGGTGGCGGCAGCCATGGAGGTCTCTGGCTGGTGAAGACACCAAAAAAGTCCTGTGCCACATCCATGCAATGGAGTGTTCTTCAGCCTTAAAAGGGAATTCCGACACCTGCTCCCACATGGAGGAATCTTGGGGACATCAGGGTCAGTGAAATTAACTAGGCACAAAAGGACAAATCCTGCATGATTCCATTTATATGGGGTCACTAGAGGAGTCACATTCATAGAGATGGAAAGCAGATCGGCTTCCGGGGGCTGGCGGGGGGTTGGGAGCCCATGCCCAACAGGAACAGAGTTTCCATCTGGGAGGATGAGACGCTCTGGAGCTGGACGGAGGTGCTGGTTGTGCAACCGTGTGAGTGTAGCTAATGCCGCTGAACTGTACACTTGTAAACGGTGAAGATGGGCTGGGCATGGTGGCTCGCACCTGTAATCCCAGCACTTTGGGAGGCTGAGGCAGGCAGATCACTTGAGGTCAGGAGTTTGAGACCAGCTCAGCCAATATGGCAAAACTCTATCTCTACTAAAAATAAATACACACACACACACACACACACACACACACACACACACACACAGCCAGGCATGCTAGCGCATGCCTCTAGTCCCAGCTACTCGGGAGGCTGAGATAAGAGAATCACTTGAACCCAGGAGGCAGAGGCTGCAGTGAACTGTGATCACACCACTGCACTCCAGCCTGGGCGACATAGTGAGACTTTATGTTATGTATATTTTACCATAATTTTAGAAATCAATAATGTTTACAAAGCAAGTTCCATCTGACTAAAGCCCAGGCAGTGGAACGGCACAGCGCTGAGGAACAGCAGGAAAAGCCACATGGCTGGAGCTGGGGAGTGCAGGGGAGGGGAGGGGAGAGGAA
>NW_016107454.1:689849-711010 GCF_001604975.1 Cebus imitator
GGGAAGTGCAGGGGAGGGGTGGGGAGTGCAGAGGAGAGGTGGGGTAGGGGCGGGGGACACCTGAGGGTGTTGGGGGGACCTTTGCATTTTATACTGAGGGACAAGGAAGTCATAGGAGGATCCTGAGCATGGGAGTGGCGTGATCTGACATGGCTCGAAAGTGCCGGGCTGGGTGACCGGTGGCTCCCGCCTGTAATCCCAACACTTTGGGAGGCTGAAGTGGGTGGATCATGAGGTCAAGGGATCCAGAGCATCCTAGCCAACATGGTGAAACCCCGTCTCTATTAGTAAAAAATACAAAAATTAGCTGGGCATGGTGGCTTGTGCCTGTAGTCCCAGCTACTCCGGAGGCTGAGGCAGGAGAATCAAATCCAGGAGGCAAAGTTTACGGTAAGCAGAGATCCCGCCACTGCACTCCAGCCCCGCCACAGAGCAAGACTCCATCTCAAAAGAAAAAAGAAAGAAAGAAAAGAAAGTGTCTTCCTGACTGCTACCTGGAGACAGGAGTAGGGAGAGAGAGGTGCACACCCGCCGGGCGCACAGGAGCAGGCAGGGAAGGCGCAGCCTGGGTGGAGGTCAGGGCTGATCACACTCGAGGTGTGCTGAACACTGGTCCAGAAGCCGGTGCCGGCACACCAAACACGGAGCAGGGGCCGGGCGTGACCACTTTGGGTCCCAGCCACGAGGAGGCCAGCACCAGGCCCTGCACTGACCACAGACACGTCACTGCCCCAAGATGGGGTGGCGTGCTGCTCAGAAGGAACGTGGCCAGCAGAGGGAGGGCCCAGAGACCAGGGCAGGCTCTGCCTCTCACTTTACGTACTAGAAAAGGAAAGGACTTGTTGAAAAGCACTAACTTCGTTGCACTCACAGAGGAGAGAAGGTTAAAAGAATGGCATGCGTGGCTTTCTCTGGTGAGTCACGAGCCAGCACAGTGAAGAGTGTGGGCCTCGAGTCGGAAAAGCTGACTCGGCTGCGTTTCCTCCCTGTAAAATGAAACAAATGGCCCTTGACAAAGACCCTCCCTTGGACCAAGCTTGTGTCCACTCCTCCGAGTCCCTTCTCGGACCAGGCTGTGACCTTGGCTCTGTCCTGCTGAGCCTGCCTGGGGAGACCCACCCTGCACTGTGAGGACTGCCCTGACTCCTGATGTTTCCTCTGAGGAATTTCTGTCCACAGGCCCCGCCCTGCTCTGGGCTGCCAGCTCCCACCCGTCCCTGTACTCGGAACTGACCCCCGTCTGTCTCCCCTACTGCAGCACCCCACTGGGGTGAGCCCTTTAATAAGGCCTCTTCACACCCTAACAAGGATAATTCATTTTTTTCTTTACCAAACACCCTTAGCTACCATCGCAGCCTGCTCAGGCTGCTGTGACATACACCACAGCCTCAGGGGCTTGAAACAACAGAAATCTGGTTCTCACAGCTCCGAAGGCTGCAAGTCTTGAGGTCAAAGTTCCCACTGATTGTTTCTGGTGAGACTCCTTCCTGGCTTGCAGAGGCTGGCGCGGCCTTTCCCAGAGAGTGCTCCTGGGACGGGAGGCAGCACAAGCACTCCGGGGTCTCTCCTCACAGGGACACCAATCCCAGTGGGTCAGGGCCCCACCCTTATAACCTTCACCCCAGTACCTCCTGAGAGGCCCCTCTCCTAACACAGCCACAGCAAGGGTTAGGGATTTCACATGAATTCTGGGGAACACATTCAGTTCATAACAACTGTGATCCCCCTAAATTCTCATCTGGGTAATGTTAGGTTAAAGCGTGTTGTCTACCTAAAAGGAGCACACTACATATTCTATGAATCTCAGACACTCAGCACGTGGCGCTGTGTCACAGTGTTTGTTCCACAGAGGGATGTGGGCTGCAAAGACTGGGGTGTGATCTGAACACCTCAGCTCAGCACGCGTCCACCTGGCCACCGGGGTTTCTGCTGGGGAGGGTTCCGCAGGTTACACACCCATGCCCTTTACTTGGCCTCTTTGAAGCAGATCTTTCAAATATTTTCACCAAATATTTTAAAACAGGTATTACAACATGATTCAAAGATCAAACTGATTTAACTGCGATAGTTAAAGCAGCTTTGGTTCTTGATTGCCCATCAAGAGACAGGAGTTGACACAAGGTGACTCTGATCTTGTGTTGACGTAACTATTTGTCAAAGAACAACTTTCATCAAAATATGCCTCCAAACTGAGATTCTTTGGTGACATGGGAAGCCGCCAGTATATGGCGGTAGGGTTTTGGACAAAGACAAATGTCAATGAAATGGGAAACAGGGCTTGTGGCTCCGATCCCAGCATGTTGGAGGCCGAGGCTGAAGAACTGCTTGAGCCCAGATGTTGAAGACCAGCCTGGACAACATAGTAAGACCCATAAGACCCCAGCTCTAAGAAAAATAAAACTTAGCTGGGCATGGTAGCACACACTTGTAGTCCCAGCTACTCAGGAGGCTGAGGCTGGAGGATCACTTGAGCTCAGGAGGTAAGGCTGCAGTAAGCTACGACAGTGCCACCTGGGTGACATAGAAAGACCCTGTCTCAAAAGAAAAAAGAAAGATTAAAAAAATTTTTTTTTGGCTGAGCATGGTGGCTCACACTTGTAATCCCAGCATTTTGGGAGGCTGAGGCAGGCAGATCACCTGAGGTCGGGAGTTTGGGACCAGCCTACCAACATGGAAAAACCCTGTCTCTACTAAAAATACAAAATTAGCTTGGCAAAGTGGCATATGTCTGTTAATGTGTCACCCAGCTACTCAGGAGGCTAAGGCAGGAGAACTGCTTGAACCTAGGAGGCGGAGGTTGCGGTAAGCTGAGATCATGCCATTGCACTCCAGGCTGGGCAACAAGAGTGAAACTGTCTAAAAAAAAAAATTTTTTTTTTTTTTTTTTTTTTTTTTTTAAGATAGCATACCGGCTGGGTGTGGTGGCTCACACATGTAATCCTAGCACGTTGGGAGGCTGAGGTTGGTGGATCACCTGAAGTCAGGAGTTGGAGACCAGCCTGGCCCAACATGGAGAAACCCCATCTCTACTAAAAATACAAAAAAATTAGCCAGGCACGGTGGTGGGCACCTGTAGTCCCAGCTACTCTGGAGGTTGAGGCAGGAGAATAATTTGAACCCAGGAGGTGAAGGTTGCTGTGAGCCGAGATGGTGCCACTGCACTCTAGCCTGGGCAACAACAGCAAAACTCCGTTTAAAAAAAAATTATATGTACATATATATAAAATAACAAAAAATTAAAAATCATACAAAGACGCACACAGCAGTCTCATCATTGCCCGATTCCCACCCACAGCATCCTCTCCGCATTTCCAGCGCAGTGGAGTAACAGCTCAGTGTTTGTGAATTGTTATGCGTCCTGAGGCACAGGGCAGCCTGCTGAAACACGAATCAGTACTTTCTGTTTTCCACTTAACAGCACCCAGAGATCCTTGTCTGTGGGTACTTATGAGTTGTCACTCTTTCTAACGCTGTTTATTCCACAGCCGCTTCAGATGCCAGTATTGTTTCCAGTTCTCTGATATTAAAAACCTGGTCGTCTTTTAATGTGTGCAGGTGTATCTACAGCATAAATTCCGCGGAGTGGGGGCTGGTGGGTTTGAGCATCGCATCTGTAGTTCGGACAGTGGGCCGCGCCTGCCTGGTGTTGAGGGGTGCCAATCTGCACGCAGCACCACAGGGGAGCACACGTTTCCAGGCAGCCTCAGCAACATGTGCACTGTTGCTAATATCATACAGAGAAAACGACATCTTGGTGTTTTAATTTGCATTCTCTCGTGAGTGAAGTTAGGCATCTTTTCATTCCTAAAGGGCCCTGTTTTTCTGTAAACAATTTGACTAATCCATTCTCCTGAGTTATTAGTTGTTTTACCAATTTCTAGAAGTTCTTACATACTAGGGAAATTGGTCCTTTGCGATACAAGTTGCAAATTCTTTTCCTAATTTGCTTTTGCTTACGGCTCTTCAAAACTCTTTTGTATTAAGCTTTTACTTATAGTCTTCTTTCATGGTGGCTAGATGCTAAATCCTAGGTTAAAGGCCCTTGCTTACTATTGAGGTACTGCCTTTAATATACACGACACTGTGCATATTTAGGTCTAGAGAACAGAGCTCTTCTGCTGGGGGTAGAGAAAGCAGCCCACTTGCCTTTTCCCACTGCATTGACCACATTTGTCTTTGTCTAAAACTACCGTATACTGGCGGCTTTCCCTATCACCAAATCATCTTAATTTGGAGGCATATTTTGATGAAAGTTGTTCTTTGACAAACACTTAGATCAACACAAGATCAGAGTTGCCTTGTGCCAACTCCTGGCTCTCAATGGGCTATTAAGAACCAAAGCTGCTTTAACTAGCTGGCCAGGTATTCACCCAGCAAAGAGTCAGTGTCTTCTGTGTGCTGCGAGGCACAATGCGGGCAGATGCAGCCAGCTCCCAGTATTACTCATGAGTGTCTGTGAGCGCAGGAACCACGACTGACCACCATGATCACCGGTATGTGTTTTGTTCTGATGACATCCTTTTACTGAGTTCTGAACGTCAACTCATCACACGAATAGAAAGGGGGCTTTAGCTGAGTGACCTATTCCTTCTTGCTCCAGAACTACTGGAATATTAGAATTAGGAAAAAGACCAAAAATCAACACCAAGGTCCTCCTTTTCAGACACACAATCTGAGGCCCAGACCTGCTCAACCTGAAATAAACAACATCACCTGAATCAGGAAAGCAGTGTTCACTGGTTCCTACTTAGTTACTTACCCAAGCTGATTACTAGCAGGAGGGCTTTTTTCTTCTCAGTTTGTTTGACCTCTGACCTCATGCACTTTTGTGCCTGTCCTACAAGACAGCAGAGGGGCGTTCTTCAAGCTTCGGCAATGGCATGACACCGGGAGGGGAGTGCTGCACAGAGAACACTTCTTCCACAGCCTGTTTGTACAGCATGCACATCCTATTTTGGAAGCAGCACCCGTTGAAGGCTTATATATTCCACAATATACAGCACAATCTGATATGTAACAGTCACTCAAGTATTTTCTGAATTGGAGCTGATGAAGATGTCATTATATATCATTGGAAATTTCTAAAGATATTAAAAATGCAGCTGATATTTTGATTCTCAGTAATGTATTTCCTTTTAATAAAAAGAAAATTGAGGAAATTGCCCCCTAAAACTTTATGATTCCCCCTTAACTGAGCGGCTGGACCTTCGTTCCTCCAGCTTCACCTGTGTTCTGCGGCACTGACACCGTCTGTATTTGTGAAAATCCCACAGACTGTCAAGATTTTAGAGGCACAACGTTTCATCTCTGTATTTCCAATTCTAGTGTAATTTTTCATTTTTTAAAATCACAGATTCTCAAATGGCAGGGGCAGCAGTAGGAGCATACTTCTGGATCTTCTCAAATCCTCACCTAAAAACAGAACTACTAAACAGCAAAACCAAAAACTGACAGACATTTGTAACAGAATGAGGTGACAGTGTTGCCGAGGATGTGGAGTGAGCTGGAACTTTCCTGCCTGGCTGGGGGGATGGAAAATGTAAAGTTCACACTTGGAAAAGTTCCGTTTCTTAAGAAGCACACACCTGTCATGTGACCCAGGCATTCCGCTCCAAGGCATTTACCCCAGAGAAACAGAAGACAAAGACGAGGACATAAATGTTCACGGCAGCTTTCCTTGCTTTATTTGTATTTAGGCAGAAATTGAAAACAATCGAAATGTTTCAGTCCACACAACACACAATGTGGACTGCTGATACACACGGTGAATGCTAAAACAATTATGCTGAGCAAAAGCAGCACCTTCCCCCACAGTACTTGTTCTATGATTCCACTCATATATAATTCTAGAAAATATAAATTAATCTTTAGTGAGAGCGAGCAGACCAGTGGTTGCCTGAGGATGGGGGACACGGAGGGACAGTTTACAAAGTCTGTCAAAATACTGTTGGTGGTGATGGACGTGTTCTGCTGATAGCTTCATGGGAATATGCATTGGTCACTTTACATATGTGCAATTTATTATCTGTCAGTCACACCTCAATAGAGCTGTTTTAAAAAGCAAGGTGGGGCTGGGTTTGGTGGCTCACACCTATAAGCCCAGAACTTTGGGAGGCTAAGGGAGGAGGATCCCTTGAGGCCAGGAGTTTAAGACCAGCCTGGGAAACAGAGAGAGACACTGTTTCTATTTCAAATAACAAAAGTGGTGTGATAACAACATTTACAACTCAAAAAAAGTGGTGTGATAACATTTACAACTCAAAAAGAAATAAAGAAAGAGGTAAAAGAGACTCCAGAGACAGTGGCAAACACTGAAAACAGGCAACTTAGATTTCAACACACAGATAACAGGGATCACCAAAGAAAAAAAAATTGGCAAGAAAAATATAACACTACAGTGCAAGCAATCTTAAACCAGATTTGAAAGTACACATAGAAAGTGCACATCATACACCTGCAAATACGGACCAGGACAACCAACACCAACATGTGATACATTCAAACACCACTGCTGACTTGAGAGAAAAAGGAAAAACCTTCGGGCATCTAAGCAACAACAGCATACGACTTGTCAAGGGAAGCAAATAAAACTCATCAGGCTTTTCATGCATCACTGCATGCTGGAAGAAAACAGAATAAAACAATTCAGATACTCAAAGAAAATCTGAGCCTAGAGTTTCATCTCCGGCAAAACTGAATTCAACATTAGAAACTCACTGACTACAGACGGGTTATGACGACTGAACACACAGAAATGAGTCAACGGCGGTAAAAGGGAGCGATTTTTCTGACAATGTGGACACAGTGCTGTTTTCATCATCCCAACTAGTGCTACGGTATTAGTATTTTTAAAAATACTAAATGTTAAAGTGGAATAAAGTGAGTGTGATTACGGGATATTCCAGGGCATCGTCCTGTCTTCTGAGTGTGGGAGACACAGACATCTTATGAAGAGGCTGTGTACGGGCCCCAGAACGCTGAATTTGTATTGGGAATATCAATACAGGTTCAGAAAATATTTTTTCTTTAAATGTGTGTGTGTAATGTTTGTATTTTTTTAAAGCTCTGTCCAATAAAAAGTCTGGAAACGATGACCAAACCTATAGCAATGAGCATCCTAGACTGTGGATCTGAATTACCATCACCACCAGGCTCTTAAAAATAATGGATTCCAAATGTTAAACAGAATTAAGTTTGGCCTAAAACTGCCTCTGTACATAGTGACTTTGACTTAGAACTTCACCGAACGTATAAACAGACTGTGCCCTGATGTAAGAGCATACTCCTGTAACAAGCTACAGAGTCTCACCGATCACAGGCTGAAAGGCTGCAAACATGGTGGTGCGAAGCGGAGGCGGCATTGCAGTGAGCCTGGCCACGTCCACGTGTCT
Organism: Cebus imitator; assembly: GCF_001604975.1. NCBI lineage: Eukaryota > Metazoa > Chordata > Mammalia > Primates > Cebidae > Cebus > Cebus imitator. The sequence continues at coordinate 697,241 of NW_016107454.1, forward strand.
TTCCCTTCCTCCAGCTGTAACTGCAGCCTGCACATGATGCGCGAGGGAGCGTTCGGAACCGCTTTTGGTCCTGAGTGCTACCTGGCTGAAGCAACTATTTTCTGCTCAATTAAACTGCGAAGTTCTCTAAGGTTTTTTCTTTTAAGAAAAGTTTGGGGCAGAAGCTGTACAAGATGGGCCTAGAGCGCCTGCACATGCCAGATCGCAGGCGCTATCACTGACTGCGCATGTGGTCTGTGCGTCCACGAATGCGCATGCATGCATGCTTATCAAAACTCAAGAGCCCAGCTGAAGAGGCTCCCTCTCACTGACCAAAGGAGAGAGTCCAAGTTAAACACAGATAAATATTACAATGGATTGAAATCCATCAAATATGCTTAACTCCACAAATTCTGTTTTTTTAAAGACAAGGACTTGCTGTCACCCAGGCTGGAGTGCAGTGGCACTGTCACAGCTCACTGCATCCTCAACCTCCTGGGCTCAAGCAAGCCTCCCATCTCAGCCTCCAGAGTAACTGGGACAACAGGCAGGCACCACAGCCTCCTACTTTTATTTTAGTTTTCTGTAGAGACAGGGTATCGCTATGTTACCTAGGCTACTCTCAAACTCCTGAGCTCAAGTGATCCTCCTGCCTCAGCCTCCCAAAGTGCTGGGATTACAGGCGTAAACCACCATGCCCAGCCTGTGAATTCTTAATACATATAAGTAAAAAACCTTAACAGCTCACCATCTAAGGATGACAGAGAACTAATGCATTATCTTAAAAACTTACTGTGCAAGAGCAAAGAACCAAGCATTTATCCTGCCCTTCCTATGTGAACTGTACCACTGGGTAACCAAATAGTATACAAAAGAAAACACTTTCGTAGAAAACCATTCCAGTGAATAAAGGCAAACAAAAAGACAGAATGAGAATATTACCATTTTGCAACCCCAAATAATTAACAGATCTTGGCCCTGAGTATCAGCTGCTGTCAACATGGACAAGGACTCCCAAAGAGAGCCCCTAACTGCCTAATCTCCTGCCAAAGGGCTCAAATCTGAGGCTCACAAAGCCTCTAGACCCAGCTGCCAATCCGCAGGACAGAGGACAGAGGATCATGCTGAACTGCACCATGGCCACGCGGTCAGCGAAATCTACACTGTGGGAAGCGACAGGACAAACGGCCCAGGCTCTTCAACAGATAACGGCAGGGAGAACAGCGTGGCAGATAGGACTGCACATGGAGACTGATCGAGTTAAAAAAGAAAGCGGACAAGACTAAACTGCCATCAAGAAACCAAGAAAGTCACTCTGTCAAAGTCAGGAATACTTCTGCAGGCAAGGAGCGGGAGAAGGGGGCTGTGGCTGGAGGGCACTTGGAGAGCCTTCTGGGGTATCCGGCAAAGCACTACTTCTTCCCTGGGTGGTGGACACAAAGGTATTCACCTTACAATCATAACATTCAATAAGCTATGTATTTGTTTTATTTCCTGTATATTTTTATTTTGTGATAAAAAGGTTTAAAACTAAATAATCATGTCAAACTTTTTTTTTTTTTTGAGACGGAGTTTCACTCTTGTTACCCAGGCTGGAGTGCATTGGCGCGATCTCAGCTCACCGCAACCTCCGCCTCCTGGGTTCAGGCAATTCTCCTGCCTCAGCCTCCTGAGTAGCTGGGATTACAGGCACGCGCAACCATGCCCAGCTAATGTTTTGTATTTTTAGTAGAGACAGGGTTTCACCATGTTGACCAGGATGGTCTCGATCTCTTGGCCTCGTGATCCACCCGCCTCGGCCTCCCAAAGTGCTGGGATTACAGGCTTGAGCCACCGCGCCCGGCCGCATGTCAAACTTTTTATTTATTTATTTATTTTTGAGAGAGTCTCGTTCTGTTGCCCAGGCTGGAGTGCAGTGGCGCGATCCCTGCTCACTGCAACCTCTGGCTCCCAGGTTCAAGTGATTCTTGTGCCTCAGCCACCAGAGTAGCTAGGATTACAAGCACGTGTCACCACACCCAGATAGCTTTTGTATTTTTAGTAGTGACAGGGTTTTGCCATGTTGGCCAAGAAGGTCTTGAACTCCTGACCTCAGGTGATTTGCCCGCCTTGGCCTCCCAAAGTGCTGGGATTATAGATGTGAGCCACCATGCCCAGCCAGGGTCAAACATTTTTTTTTTTTTAATTTGCACAGTTTTTAACAGAAGAAACAAATTTTTGAAAGACTTCTTTACACATCTCGGTCTTTACGAGTTGTAAGTGTTCCTAGAGAATGGCCTAGCAGCTAGGGTTGCCTACAGGCAGGCTTTGCCCTATACCAAGTGCCCTGCAAGCAGGCGCACGGGGCTGAGACCCAGCACACATCCTGCCCGCTGAGCTGCCCGCCCAGGCCCCAGGCTGCACGTTTCTCTAATGTACCCACAGGCACAAGTACCCACAGGCACAAGTCACTAAACAAGCAGAAGCAGGAGACTCACTCCTATAAACCGGACGGTAAATGGATGCTTTCAGAATACTCCCAGACTTCTGAGTTGCATCTTTTAAGCAAGGTTTTTTAGATTTCTTATCAAAATCAATATAAGCTGCGGCATTTTAGGCCATTTGCCTTGCTTGCCTGCAATAAAACAAGCAAAACGTATGGAACCCAGTAAGTGTAACGCTGAAACCTCACATAACTCTCCAACCTCAAAGATGTTGAATTTATTATATACTTAACGATTTTTTATAAAATTGGGTCACAGAATGCCACTGCGCCTCCCGGATTCCGTGTGAAAGCCGCGTCTGCCCATCCACTGCAGCAGTCTCACCTGCAGGCTCTTTTCCACACCAGTAAGTACAAGCAGCGAAACAGCCGCTGGCTCAGGTTTTCCTAAGGACTCACGTCACGTGGGTCAGTCTTCCGATTGTTTAGCTCCTTCTCTGGCTAACCTATCAGCCTCTTCATTGCCTGTAAATCCTGAATGACCAGGAACGTGCATCTGTTAAAATAAATGTTTTCCTTTTATTTTTACTCATCTTTACATAAGCAACACACGACTATATTCTCATTATAAAAGCTCAACCATTCAGAACAGACTGAGTAGCAGAAGCTCAGCTCAACGCTCCTCTCCCCAAACATGATCCTGAACAGCACGCTGGAGATTCTTCGTGCACTTATGCAAGGGGTGTATTTACAAACATTCCATTTTGTTTTTCTACAAATTTGATTTTACCGTTCATAATGTTATTTCCTCCCTCACTTATCAACTGGACTTGATAAGCTTTCCAGGGAATACACAGGTATGTACAGATGGGTGGACAGATATGTATGCGACACACACACACACACTCCCTTGCAGCACCGTCTTCGTATGACTACAGTCTACACTTGTGTTGCCAAAGCAAATTTACATGCCAGGCCACCAAACTGTTATCAGTGCTTCTGGGAAGGCCGAACAAGGCAGGGTTGAGACGGTACTTTAATTTGTTCTGTATTGCTTGAAAAAAACTTTTTAAATAAAAATGATTGTTTAAAAAAGTGCTTCCATCTTGGAGTAAAAGTTGTTACCAAGGCTTTCATCACATGTCCTTACTAGTGTTTTAAACAAGATACACTGCAAGTTAGCTTTAACATATGACACATTCCAAAGAAATGAAGAGGGGCACATATACCTGTCACAGTAATGCCCTGTGCCCGGGTTGGGAATTACTTTGTGCTCTTAGAATATAAGGACTGTAGAACTCCCTCAAACCACACTGCCTGTGTATATGCCTAGTGATACTCTCATTAAAACTGTACTACTTGTAGTGGCTCATGTCTGTAATCTCAAAGCACTTTGAGAGGCCGAGGCAGGTGGATTGTTTGACGTCAAGAGTTCGAGACCAGCCTGGGTAACACGGCAAAACCCCATCTCTACTAAAAACAGAAAAATTAGCCAGGTGTGGTGGCACATGCCTGTAAACCCAGATACTTGGGAGGCTGAGGCACAAGAATCACTGGCACCCAGAAGGCAGAGGTTGCAGTGAGATCACGCCACAGCTTGGAGTGACAGAGCGAGACTCTGTTTCAAAATCCAAACCAAACCAAACCAAAAAACTATTACTCATACGGTGATTAAAAGAATCAAATGTGTGTCTGTGGATGGGTTTTTTTTTTTTTTTAGACACAGTCTCGCTGTTGCCCAGGCTAGAGTGCAGTGGTACAATCTTGGCTCACTGCAACCTCGACCTCCCCAGCTCACGNTTGCCCAGGCTAGAGTGCAGTGGTACAATCTTGGCTCACTGCAACCTCGACCTCCCCAGCTCACGCCATCCTCCCACCTCAGCCTTCTGAGTAGCTAGACTACAGGCATGCGCCACTATGCCTGGCTAATTTTTTACTTTTTCTACAAACAGAGTCTCATCATGTTATCCAGCCTGGTCTTGAACTTCTGGGCTTAAGTATTCAGCCTGCTTGGGCCTCCTAAAGTGCTAGATTATGAAGTGACCACTGTGTCCACCCTCAGATATGTGTTAGTATACATTATGATGTTGATTTCCTGGAAGTTGTTGTCTTTAAACCACTTACAAATACCATTAATCTCTGGTAAATTTAGCTTATCTGGTCAAAATTGCCATACGATGTTAACATTTGAGAAGATACTCACCCACTGGATGTCCATGCCCTGGGTGAGCCTCTCCAGTGCCACAAAGTCCTCTTTGTTGATCACCTCTTTCCCTGTACTTGTCTTCCACCCATTTTTCTTCCAGCCTTGAACCCAGTTAGTTATACCTACAAGAACGCCTGATCACTGGTGAGTCAATCTTGAGCGTCCTGTCTTCTTCACTTTCCTAGTCTTACCTCTTATAATCCATCCCACGTGTACTCTGAGTCACCAGCCCTGACTCTTATACTTCCTTAGCTGGCCTTAGCTGCTTTGGCCTTTGGCACAGCCTGAAATACCGCCCTCTTCCCTTTCCCCGAACTCGTATTCTACCTATAGCTGTCAGCTTAAGATGTCACTTCTCCCAGGAAGCCCTCCCCAGCCTCATAAGCATCCCCTAAGGGCATTTCCCAAAGAAGCAGTCAACACGCCATCTGAAGTGACTTAGGCACACACAGACTTAGAAGTGCCACTACAGCAGAGCCACTTCCATGTCTGACGGCATCTCTGGTGCCTCACAAAGAAATAGGCATGTGGAAAACATCGGAGCAGCAGAAGAGACACTCCGAAATCCCCACTCTGCTTAGTACCTGACAAAACAGTGTCATCCCCCTATTTCCATTTCGGTCTTGCCCTGTTACAATATCTCCTATCAATTTCCCTTCATGGTTACTGGAAAAACAGAAGAAATCAACTGTGAAAACTTACCATTTATAGTAAACATACTGTCTGTATACAGAACCAATTTACTGATGTTTTGAGCCTTTGCTTGTTCAATGGCTTTGCAGGCTGCCTTAAAAAGACAAGTCAAGAGTCATTCCACAGAAAATGTTCAACTTTGACATTATTGATGCTCAAAGTCCTCAAAACGGAAACATCCCTTCTGCACTGTGATGATTATACTCTCTGCATGAAGCACTACGATCACAATCCTCCTGCAGAGACACCAATCTGAAATAAGTTTTTGGAATTTTTCTACAAAATTCCTATTTTTCAGAATTGTCATTAAACCCAAGCCTCTTCTCCAAATATCTTATATATATAAATAGGAAAAAAAATTAGCTGATTTATTTGATATGCTCACACTCAATGCTCAATAATGAGTGGCTTCAATATATCTGATAACTTACATGAATTTCTGCTCTTTGGTTTGTCTGTCGCCCAGGAAGTCTAATGCCTATATTTCTGTTTCAAAACAGTACAAAAGAAAGTAAAATTATAAAGTGAATTCTCAAAGTGATTCTTCTTAATGGATAACAATAAATTAGTGTGTATTTTTATTTGAAATATAAAAGCATCAAATAAAAGTCAAACTAACAGAGAGACTGCCAGAAGCAGAGAGGATAAAAGGTTTCCACACTCGGGTACCTGCTGAGTCTCTGGGGTCCCACTAGGACAGAGCAAGTAAGAGCTAGTTCTCTGCGGCCCCTGAGTTAGGACCTGTGGCTCCAGCAAAAAGAATCCCAGGAGAAAACTCAGGAATAAGAATGGAGGGAGTAAGACCTCAGACTGAAACTCCTAAAAACTTCCAGGAAATAAAGGTGGAAAATGAAATCAAGAAGCCAGAAAAACCCTCAGATAAGTTATGTAAAATCTGGGGTCACTAAGGCATTTAAAATTAAGAGATCCAGGGTTTCCTAAAAAACATGAGCAATTTTTGGACCAGGCGTGGTGGCTCACACCTGTAATCCCAGCACTTTGGGTGGACAAGGTGGGAAGATCGCATGAGCCCAGAAATTTGAGACCGGCCTGACCCACATAGTGAGACCTCATCTCTACTTTAAAAAAAAAAAAAAAAAAAAGACTCCTCCACAGGGCAGGAAAGCAACACCAAAGCCAGGCGCAGTGGCTCACACCTACAATCCCAGCACTTTTTTCAAGGCAGGAGGATCACTTGAGCCCAGAAGGTCAATGATGCAGTGAGCTGTTTCTGGCACTGCATTCCAGCCTGGGCAACAGAGCGACACTCTGTCTAAAAACAAAACAGAACGAAGTAAAGCTGAGGTACCAACGTTCTGAAGAGCAACGCTGCTCAGCACCAACACAATCCAAGCTGTTGGATTGTAGCTCTGCTACCCCCTGCCCAAGCTATTTATCTGCAGGTTTTCCCAATAGTCAACCAATAAGCAGATCCGCCTCATCTCACAAGCTGTGGAACATGATTCAGGAAAACTCAGCTTCCTTTGATTACTTACAACGGATGGCCCGGCCCCCAGTAAACGCCGATTCCTGCTCGTGGCCTCCTCCGCCCATTACTGGAGCAGCAGCCATCCGTGTATACAACAACCGAGTCTCCTGTGGGAAGAGAAGTAAACACTACTGGGCTGACCTTACATGTTCTGTCTAGGAAAACGTGCTCAATTCCTTACAAGAGGGCACCCAGCATTTATGCTCAGAGTCCACTTACATTTTGGTCTTGCAGGCCAGGCAAGTTCAGGGTAAAGGCAGATACTTTGTAAACTAGAGCCCGCTGCAGTAAGAACTACTGTTCACACCCCACACTGAGGGTTCAAATGACAATGACTCTGTCTCCACAGCAGGGCCACCTTCACTCCCACGGAGCCGTCCTTCCAGAGACAAGCAGAGCCTCAGCATGGCGGTGATTCTGCCTGCCAGAGGGCCCAGTCTCCTGACCAGTGCTGCTCCCATTTCTTCCCTGGCACATTCGCTACTAGTTTAGTGTGGTTCCCGTCCGTTTCTTTCCCTCTAGACAGATGGTGTGATTGACACACCAGGACTGTAAATAACAAGGTGAAAAAGGACTGATGGGACCGCTCTGAGGCCCCTGGTGACCAGTACACTTCAGCAGTGTGGTGGAAGCAGAGGTCAGGTTGCAAAGTGTTAAGAGCTGGGCAAGAGGGCAAATAGAGGTCGGACGCGCAGGAAGTGGAAGTGCTTGTCCTAAGAACGGCAGACTGCACAGAGTGGCAGCACAGGGGCAGAGACGAGGACATGCTCCTCATGGGAGTGGGTCAGAGGGCCGAGTGGAGTTTGGGTGTCGGGCAAGGCTCCTTAGTTCAGCTGGAACATGACTGTATCAGCACGACTACAAACTTTCTGCCCAGCCACTGAACTGCTGGAGCCAGCACTGCCATTTGCCATGTTCCAGGCTACTGAGCCTCAAGCATGGTCAGTGGCCAGAAACAGCTCATTTCCCTGCTACTCCACAAATCTCTGCTTTAATTCCTACTAGTAAATCACCAAATAAAGAATACTTGTGTGGTCTTTTCTTAGATAACTGCAAAACTTATCTATAAATAATACAGCTTGGCACAACGTTTTCTACTGGTTTCCCTTGAATTAAATCAGAACCTACAAATATACTGATTTATATTTTTAAATGCTACTTATTTGTTTTTTGCACCTATGTGTAAAAGACACGAAGGAGCCTTAAGCTCACTACTACCCCGCTTCTCAGGATAAAACAGAATCTCCCATTTTCCAAAGATTGCGAATAAAAGCTTAAAGTGCTGTTGCTAATCCATTATAACAAGCAGCTGTATGTGGGGCGTTTCTTATTTGAAAAAGCTGGAGCCTTTGCGTTTTATCTTGGTAATGTTAAGTGCCGCATGCATAGCGAATATATTGGTATTTCAAAAGATTACAGTTACTCATTTGTACATAAGGGTTTTCCTAAGAACAGCCAAAAGTTTAATTCTGCACCACTTGATCAATTACAAAGTAATGACCTTAGTGATTTCTAAATAATATTTACACGTAACAATGAAGATGAAAAACATCAGCTCAAACTTCCCCCATTAAGTGGGAAATATCTTTTACACATATATTTTCATGATGTAAAAATCAGGGAAACCCAAGGAAGATGTACCCATGTAGGAAAACATGTCTCTGCTAACTGGAGGCGCCGGCTCCACACTGGGCTTCAAGTGCTTTGCATATGGCTCTGCGCCCTCATCTCCATCCAGTGGCTCACGGAGTCGCTTGCTGGCTTTCGTCTGTGATTCTCGTCCATGTTGATTTTCCTGCCCTGAAAGAGTTCACTTGTGAGCTGCAAACAATGAGCATAACACAAAAGGCTAGAGGATGAAGAAATCCAGTAAGTTATTCAGCACCATTAAATCAGACTTAAACACCCTCTGCACGTGGCCCTACAACAAGGGAATGACTCCATCCACACCATCTCAGACTTCCACACTCTTGAGAAGTCATTCCGAATTTTCCAAGATAAGTTTGATAAAGACAATGTGAGGACAATAGCAAGGCTCCTGTTGAAAATAAAACCTGGTTCTGATGGAGATAATACCAAGGGTTCTTGTCCCTTTAGGGATGATGGACAGTTTGAAAATCCAAGGGGCTCTTCTTCCAGGAAAAACATGGACTAAAATTGTGTATATAACATCAGTGGTTATACAGCTAGTGCTTGACTTACGACCATGGTTGGGACCGCAGACCAGTCATAACACAATTTGGCCATAAGTTGAGTAGGCTATATGCACAGTTGAAATGGTGCACGCAGAGATGGTAGTGCTGCCGGAAGCTGGTCCGCACTGTCGTACGCCCAACTGGGCAACCTTTGCGCTGCCAGACGCGGAGCAGTTGTGGCTAGCGACTGTGGTCGTAAAGTCGAATGGTCATAAGTTGCATAGGTCCTAAGTCGATCAATACCTGTATATCCAGCTCAATGCTAGACACAACCTGCCTCTCTCTGACTTGTGCTTTGTCCAGGATTGTTATGATGACTCAAAGGAGCAGTTGTTCAGTGTTCAAGCATCTCAGTTGCCTCTAGAGAGACTGTTGAACATAAGATGATTAAAACTATGCTCTGCTCAGTCTTAATGTGCTGTAGCAAAAGTCTGTAAGTAGCATTCATGTAACATCACTTCAGGGTGGATTCAGAAATATTTTTAAAATCTTGTGCTCTAACGTCATCAGCATGCTCATCTGAGTCTGCATATTGCGCTTTCAACTTCCAATTATATTGGGCATTAATCTTATACTGAGCTTTAAACTTCGAATAACCATACTTTCTATAACAGATAAAACTGGAAGAAATTGGCCGGGCATGGTGGCTCATGCCTGTAATCCCAGCACTTTGGGAGGCCAAGGCAGGTGGATTACTTGAGCTCAGGAGTTCAAGACCAGCCTGGCCAATATGGTGAAATCCCATCTCTACTAAAAAAAAAAATACAAAAATTAGCCAGGCATGGTGGCACGCACCTGTAATCCCAACTACTCGGGAAGCTGAGGCAGGAGAATCACTTGAACACAGGAGGCAGAGATTGCAGTGATCCGAGATTGCACCACTGCACTCCAGCTGGGCAACAGAGCAAGACTGTCTCCAAAAACGAGAGAGGAAGAAATTAAGATTGTGTAACTCTGTCCTCAATAGAAAAGAAACACCACAAAGGTGCACGCCAGGAAAAGAACCACATTCATTCCTATAAAATTATAGTCCAATCAGTCTAATAACTGAGCAAGTATTTTTTTTTTTTTTTTGAGTTGTCTTGTCCTGATGCCCAGGCTGGAGTGCAATGGTGCAATCTCGGCTCACTGCAGCCTCTACCTCCCAGGCTCAAGCAATTCTGCCTCAGCCTCTTGAGTAGCTGTGATTACAGGTGCACGCCACCAGGGCTGGCTAATTTTTGTATTTTAGTAGAGATGGAGTCTCGTTACGTTGGTCAGGCTGAACAAGTATTTTTTGAAAAGACAAGGAATGACGGCATAAAAAGCTGAACAGAACAGGAGATCTGAGTCCTGACTTGTCCCTAATACTGTAAGTAACATGAGCCACTATTTTTAACTGTTCTCAGCCTGTTCCCTAATTTGCAAAATGAAAACAATCACAGTCTTCTCTATGTGCCTGGAGGGTAGATCAAACATAGATCAAATGCCATCTGGCACATGAAAGCCTTTGAATAGGTTAAAATGTCACACTGATGGGACATGAGAGGGGACTACCTTCTGAAGCTTCCGGGCTTGCAGATTTCCTGACAAAGGCCCAGGCCTCATCCTCTGTGGCAAACTTCTTAAATCTGGCAGCAGGAAACCGGTCCACCTGAGCCTTGCACTCATTCCTGGAAAAGATGCAGAATGTTATTGCCTTCTTCCCTCCCTAACTTATCCCCTTCGTAATTAAGATTTGTAAGGTTGGAAGTACAGTTGTCCCTTGGTATCAGAGGGGGACTGATTCCAGGAATGTCCTCCAACCCCATCAGATACATCACAGGATGCCTAGGTCCTTTGTATTAAATGGTGTATTTGCACAAAACCTATGCAAATCTTCTTGTATGCTTTAAATCACCTCTAGCTTATAATACCTAATACAATGTATACAGTTGTTGTATTGTCTTTTCATGCATATTTAAAAACTGTACCCTATTTTTATTTTTTCCAAATATTTTTGATCTAGGGTTAGCTGAAACTGAGGATACAAACTGGAGATGGAGGACCAATTTTAGTGTGAAAAGGGCAAAGGGTCACACCTTACAGTTCATAGTTTTATCTTGCGCGTCAGACTCTACACCTGTGTTATGTACGCCAGCCAGCACACCAGCACCGCAGGCTTTTGTCAAAGTCAAAGCATAATAAAATACTGGGGTCTTTGAAAAAAAATTATTAACCATTTCATTACGGCAAAAAGGTCAACTTCTGAGATGCTTCTTCCTCACTACTCTAGCTGGCGTGCATAGGGAAACACACGTAAGGAACTTTGATATTTTGTAAGGGAAAGGGTTCTGGTGGTAAAGACGGAACACCTGGGCTCAAGTCCTTCCTCTGTCAGTTACTCAACCTGTGAACTTCCTGACCAGTGTAACTACACCTGAAAATGAGAATAATCCCACTCACCTCCAAGTGTTGTTACAAGGATCCACTGCAAATACTAGCTTATACAGAATTTACCTTTTTAAAATCGGAAAGTTAGGTACTGAGTTCCAGTCCCAATTTAGCTGGTACGGAAACTTCCGGTTATGTGGCTTGGTTCCGATTACGTGTCACTTTTTGTTGCACTTTAACTGCAACAAAGATGAGGGATCAAGCACAGGGTTTATTAGGCCACCCCTAAGCTTTATGTGGCGTTTCTGATATTCCAAACGAGGATTCAGGGCGGTCCAGCCCCTGACTATGAGCCTCCTGGAACCCCGTCGGATGAGGAGGAAGGCGGGGCGGCTCCCAGACCACCCACAGCCACCGCGCACGGCACAGGCTCGGACCGCCGGGCTCCCGCCGCCGGGGTTCGCTGAGCCCCGGCCTCTCTCCGCCCCGGGGCCGGCAGGGAGGCGCCTCGGCAGGCCGGCCACTCACCAGGTCAGAAAGACCCCGGTCTTGCGGCCCCTCCTCACGGCATAGAACATCCCGAACCCGCGAGAGGCGGGGCGACAGCGCACGGCGGCCAAGGCGACTCTGTGGACCAGAAACAGAAGCCGGCTCATCGCTCACTCCCGTCACCGGGAAGCATTTCGGCTCCCGGCTCAGCGCGGGCAAGACCCCGCGCGTTCACCATCGCATTTCCGTCGACGGCGCGGGAAGATGACGCGCGTCTGGGCGGAGTCAGGGCGGAGCCTACGGAGGGGCGGGGTCGCAGAGCAGACCCGGCCGCCGACCAGCCGGAACTCGTCAGCTTCCGGTCGGTCTTGGAGGAAGCTGGGCCGGGGCTGGGATGGGACCGAGCCTATGGGAGCCGGGCCTGAGGCGCACTTGGCCGGGCTGAAGCCCGGGGCCCCGCAGAGGAGGGTTGCGATGGACGCTGTGGGGCCCCTTCTCTCCCCTCCCCGAGGCCGCAGTTCGGGGGCCACGCCCCGGCGCGCTCGCGTCACCGAGGGAAGCCCTTCAACGCCCGGGCGCCCAGCACCCACGTGCGGTGGCCGCGGGTCCTAGGGGGCCCCGGGAATGCGGATCTGCTCTCAGGGCTGGGGCCAAATGAACGAACGCACATTTTGTAATTGGCAGAAGGATGTAAGGAATCATGAATTAGAATAAACACAAAGGAGGGCCAGAGGGGAGGCCGCGGAAGCCAGGTTCCTCTCCCTGTCTTGGGCCCACACCCCCGAAGGGGCGCGTCCTCCTCCCTGCTCCGCTGCACATGGGTGTTTAACGAGGGGATGTCCAGTGCCTCAAGGACTACGACCTGGGAGAAAACTGAATTGAGAAGGCAATTCACCGGGCACGGTGGCTCACGCCTGTAATCCCAGCACTTTGGGAGGCCAAGGTGGGTGGATCACCTGAGGTCAGGAGTTCGAGACCAGCCTGGCCAACATGGCGAAACCCCCGTCTACTAGAAATACAAAAATTAGCCGGGCGCGGTGGTGGGTGACTGTAATCCCAGCTACTCGGGAGGCTGAGGCAGGGGAATGGCTTGAACCCGGGAGGTAGAGGTTGCAGTCAGTCTAAAGCATGTCACTGCACTCCAGCCTCGGCAACACAGCTAGACTCTGTCTCAAAAACAAAACAAAACATTTCTGCCTGTTTCTCAGGGTCCATTCAAGAATTGTGCCCACAATATACCAGGCACTCGTCCAGACCTGCATCGTCCAGTGCCATTGCCCTGCCTGCACGTGGCTTTGAGGTGTGCTCTATGATACACACCGGACTTTGGAACTCAGTGTGAAAAATAAAAAGAGTTTAAAGAGGGGTGGGGGTCGAGGGGAGGGAGAGCATTAGGACAGATAACTAATCATGCAGGGCTTAAAACCTAGATGGCATGTTGATAGGTGTAGCAAACCACCATGGCACACGATTACCTATGTAAGAAACCTGCACGTTCTGCACTTGTATCCGAGAACGTAAAGTAAAATTACTAAAAAAAGAAAAAGATAGTAAAAGCCAACATGGCATTCATTACTGCCAAAAAAAAATTTTTTTAAACACATCGTTAATTTTGTGTATTGATTACAGGTTGAGCTGATAATATTTTGAATATATTGGATTAAAGAAAGTGGTTAGGCGTGGTGGCTCACACATGTAATCCCAGCACTTTGGGAAGCCCAGGCAGGTGGATCACCTGAGTTCAGGAGTTCGAGACCAACCTGACCAACATGGTGAAAACCCTGGCTCTACTAAAAATATAAAAATCAGCTGGGTGTGGTGGTGCATGCCTGTAATCCCAGCTACTCCGGAGGCTGAGAGGAGAATCGCTTGAACCTGGGGAGGAGGGAGGTTACAGTGAGGCAAGATTGTGCCACTGCACTCCAGCCTAGGCAACAGTGTCTCA
>NW_016107454.1:711290-713802 GCF_001604975.1 Cebus imitator
GAGACGGGGTTTCACCATGTTGACCAGGATGGTCTCGATCTCTTGACCTCGTGATCCACCCGCCTCGGCCTCCCACAGTGCTGGGATTACAGGCTTGAGCCACCGCGCCCGGCCTAGTTGTTGCTATTTTTCTTTTCAAATGTGACCACCAGAAAAGTTTAAATGGCTTGTGTGACTCATCATTGAACAGAGCTGTTCTAAACACAGGTAGGAACGCAGAGCTTCAGGTGCAGGACAGAGAATGAAATAATAGACCCACAAGACAGATAAGCGACGGATTATGACTGTTATGAGAGCTGATGTGGGCAAGAGTGAGTGCCATGTGGGGCCAGGCGTTGGGTTCTTTTCCCAGGAGTTGAAAAAGGTGGCGTTCCCTTTATTGGCATCGCTTGTGACACGGGGGACCATCCCTCTGTCTGAAGAGGTCGGTCAGGAACATTTCTTAATTTATATTTTAGGTTTGAGCGTCCATGTGCAGGTTTGTTTTATAGGTAAACTCGTGTCACAGGGGATTGGTGTACACATCATTTCATCTCTCAGGAATAAGCCTAGTACCTGATGGGTATTTTTCTGATCCTCTCCCTCCCCTCATCCTCCACCCTCAGGTAGGCCCCAGTGCCCTCTGTTCCCCTCCTAATACCCCTGCGTTCTTACTGTGTAACTCCCATGTATAAGTGAGAACACGTGGCTTTCAGTTTTCTGTTTCTGCCTTAGTTTGCTTAGGATAATGGTCTCTAGCTCTATCCATGGTGCTGCAAAGGACATGCTCTCGTTCCTTTGTATGGCTTCATAGCATTCCACGATGTATATATACCACATTTGCTTTATCCTAGTCTACTGTGGATGGGCATTTATGTTCATTCCATGTCTTTGCTATTGTGAATAGTGCTGTGGTGAACATACACAAGCATGTGTCTTTATGGTAGAATGATTTATATTCTTCTGGGTATATACCCAGTAATGGCATTGCTGGGTTGAATGGTAGTTCTGTTTTAAGTTCTTTGTGGAGGCCGGGCGTGGTGGCTCACACCTATGATCCCAGCACTTTGGGAGGCCGAGGTGGGTGAGTTATGAGGTCAGGAGTTCAAGACCAGCCTGAACAATATGGTGAAACCCTGCCTCTACTAAAAATACAAAAAATAGCCTGGCAAGGTGGTGCGTGGCTGTAGTCCCAGCCACTCGGGAGGCTGAGGCAGGAGAATAGCTTGAACCCAGGAGGCAGGGGTCACAGTGAACCAAGATCACACCACTGCACTCCAGGCTGGGCAACAGAGTGAGACTCCATCCCCTCCCAAAAAAAAGTTATTTGCGGAATCACTAAGCTGTTTCTGCAATGGCCGAACTAATTTCCACTCCCAATATTACATTGTCTATAGCTGAGAAAGCTGAAATGTAGAGATTACGCCACTTGCCCTCAGACATGTAGACAGGAAGTGGCACAGCCAGGACTCAAACCTGCCTCCAAAGCCCATCCTCTTAAACCTAAGTCATGATTTTCAAAGTGTGGTCCTCGGACCAGCAGCAAAAGCACCACCTGGATGCTTGTTAGTCTTGGAAATTCCGGGCCTCACCCTGGGCCTCAGCATGGGGAGCCCTGGGGTGGAGCCTGGCGGTTTGTGTTTGGGTAACCGCAGCTGACTCTGACTCCTCCATCAGGGTGGAGGCCATCGTGCGTGATGGTCCCACCCTGTGGCAGCCGGCCTCCCTCCTTCATTTCTGTTATTCCATCTCCTTACAACAACCCTATAAGGCCAGCAGGGTAGAGGTTGATTTTATTTAACAGATGAAGAAACTGAGCCTTGAGGTTTTATGACTTACCCAAAGTCATCACATTAGTTTTGGAACTGAAACTTCACCGGCAGATCTTTTTCTAGTCTGAGGCTGTAACTAGTACCAACAAGGACTCTGGGAGCAGTAAGGTCAGAGCAGGAGCTAGTGCCTCATTTCACTGCCTTTAGTGAAGGAGGAGAGGGAGGCCCAGAGCGCGGCTTCTCCTCCATGGGGTCTGAGCCACAATAGCGGGGCACTTACTCTGATGTGCTGATGAGATTCTGTCTTATCTCCTGCAAGCCATTTGTGCTGTACTAGGATTCAACAGTACAGTTTGGAACCTTAACTGCCCACACCATGAGAGCCAGTCATGCAAAACCCATAGGAAATCTCAGGGCAGAAGTAGTTTGCCATAAGTGTCCCATTTCCTGATTTTTTGTTGTGGTGACTGGGTCTTGCCCTGTCACCGAGGCTGGAGTGCATTGGTGCAATCGTGTGCACTGCAGCCTCAACCTCCCAGGCTCAAGTCATCTTCCCACCTCAGCCTCCAAAACAGCTGGCATTACAGGTGGGCACCTCCTGTATAATTAAAAAAAAAAATGTTTGGAGGTTACAGGGATCTATGATAGCACCACTACATTCCAGTCTAGACAACAGAGCAAGACACTATCTCTTAAAAAAAGAAAAAAAAGGGAGGCCGAGGCGGGTGGATCACGAGGTCAAGAAGTCGAGACCATCCTGG
>NW_016107454.1:713912-715294 GCF_001604975.1 Cebus imitator
CCTGAACCCAGGAGGCGGAGGTTGCGGTGAGCCGAGATTGTGCCATCGCACTCCAGCCTGGGTAACAAGAGCGAAACTCGGTCTCAAAAAAAAAAAAAAGAAAAAGAAAAAAAATTCTTTGTAAAGACAAGGTTTCACTCTGATGCTCAGGCTCGTCTCAAACTCCTGGCCTCAAGCAGTCCTCCTCTGTGGGTCTCTCAAAGGACTGGGATTATAGGAGGGAGCCACTGTGCTCGGCCTCCATTTCCTGATGCAACCTGGTCACATTCCATTCATTTTTCAGCAGTCCCCACACCTTCACTGCCCTGATGCCTAAGGTTGGGCAGTGGGAACTTCACTCTGGTGCAGGCCGTGTGGGCTCACCTTATCCACAGAGAACTTGGAAAGAGTGGTCAAGCCTGGCTGAGTGGCAGAGTGCTCTGTTATTATAACTAAGCACTGGGAATTCTAAACACTGTCAGGGAGAAATACTCTTCCCCGAAAAAAAAAAAAACAACAACTCTCTTGTTGGTCTAAGTCTAAGCAAAAAGTTGCAGTTACTGCTGGGTTTTAGTTATATGTCTCTAATTTCATTTTAATTCCTAATATTGTAATGAACATTTCTTTCATGGGAGTTAATCCCAAGGGCTCCCCACTCTGCACTTGGCTCCAACACATGTTCGGTCAGCCACAAGAAATTTATTTGGTTCAGAAGCAAAATGCTAGCTTCAGGCACAGTTTGATCCAACTGGCGGGCACCACGACCTCCTGCATGTAAACAGCAGGTTTGAAGCAAACCGTGGTAGCACTCTGACTATAAAGACAAACCAGGAGAACTTGCTTTACTTCACTTCATTCCATGTGATCACCTGTGTTTAAAATGTGAATCCGTGAAACAGGGCAGTGGGGACGCAAAGTGAAATATTTTTGTTATAGTGCAGATTTTAGCTCATGTATTACATATTTTAATGAATTTGAATAATGTCTTTAAAATCGAAATATATTTTTTTGACCAGGTACATTGGCTCATGCTTTGGGAGGTCAATGCAGGAGGATTACTTGAGCCTGGGAGCCTGAGACCAGCCTGGGCAACACAGTGAGACCCTGTCCCTACAAAAAAATTTAAAAATTAGCCACGTGGTCTGGGCGTGGTGGCTCACACCTGTTATCCCAGCACTTTGGGATGCCGAGGCAGGTGGATCACAAGGTCAGGAGTTCGAGACCAGCCTGGCCAAAATGTTGAAACTCCGTCTCTACTGAAAATACAAAAATTAGCTGGGCGCAGTGGCACATGCCTGTAATCCCAGCTACTCAGGAGGCTGAGGCAGAAGAATCGTTTGAACGTGGGAGGCAGAGGTTGCAGTGAGCCGAGACTGCGCCATTGCACTCCAGCCTGGGTGACA
>NW_016107454.1:716989-718841 GCF_001604975.1 Cebus imitator
AAAAAAAAAAAAAAAATTAGCCAAGTGTGCCTGTGGTCCTAACTTCTTGGGAGACTGAGGTGGGAGGATCTCTTAAGCTGCAGTAAGCCGTGATTGAACTACTGTACTCCAGCCTGGGTGACAGAGTGAGACCTTGTCTCAAAAAGAAAAAAAAGGAAATTTATTACTTTTCAAAGTGTAATTTTTTTTTTTTTTTGAGATGGAGTTTTGCTGTTGTACCTAGGCTGGAGTGCAATGGCACGATATCGGCTCACTGCAACCTCCACCATCTGGGTTCAAGCAATTCTCCTGCCTCAGCCTCCTGAGTAGCTGGGATTACAAGCAGTTGCCACCACGCCCAGCTAATTTTTGTATTTTTAGTAGAGATAGGGCTTCACCATGTTGGCTAGGCTGGTCTTGAACGCCTGACCTCAGGTGATCCACCCACCTTTTCCCCCCAAAGTGCTGGGAGTACAGGTGTGAGCCACCGTGTCCCACGAATTGTTGGTTTTAAAACCAAAGAAGAATTAGGAAAATGACGATTACTCCTATTACATGGCTATAATTGACAATACCTTTTTAAAAATTTGTTGCTTATTTGTAACTGATAATTAACTGAGCATGAAAATACTTTTGTTGAATGGACATGGGTGCTGAAATCATCCACTCTGGGTGTCAGACATGCTTGGAATGGATAGAGATTAGACACCTGGTCCCTCCACATCTCATGTTGAAACCTGATTCCCGGTGCTGGTGCTGCAGCTTGTTGGGACATCTTTGGGTCGTGCGCCTCTTTGTGCTGTCCTCTTGTCCCCTCGGTCAGGAGTGAGTTCTCGCTGTTAGTTATTGCCAGAGCTGATTGTTGAAACGAGCCTGGCACCTCCCACACTCCTCTCTTCCTTCCTCTCTGGTCATCTGATGCCAGCTCCCCTTCCCTTTCTGCCATAAGCAGAAGCTCCCTGAGGCCTCACCGGAAGCAGATGCTGGTGCCATGTTTCTTGTATAGCCTGCAGAATCTTGAGCCAAATAAGCCTCTTTTCTTCATAAGTTACGCAGCCTCAAGTGTTCCTTTATAGCAACACAAACAGGCTCGGACAGAACGTCACTGCTACTGCCACAACCCCCGTGTGAGTCCTTCCATGTACATATCTGCTCGGAATCTGCTCGTTTGGGAGAACTCTCCAGTTTACCCTGAGACTGAACAGCAGTGGAAATGCCCCTTGCGGCCCTGGGAAGCAGTGGCACATTACTGTGCTGATGGCCTTTAATTGCAGTCTTCTGGGGACAAGGTGCTTCCATGTTTTACCCCGGTAAATGACAGGCCCTAAAGTAAGCTGCGAACAAGGACAGTGCCAGCAGAAGTTTGATGCCTGGCGCTCTTTTCAGTAAGGCGTTGTGCGGTGACTTACCCACTCCAAACCTAAGTTTCCTGGCTGGCAAAACGGGGATAAAGTTCCTGGTGCACAAACGCCACAGAATTGCTGTGGAGGTCAAGGTGGCATCGTCGACGTAACAGCCTGGAGAACGAATGATGAAGACAAAGGTTGGTGTAGGAGCCGTTCTCACCCAGTCCTCTCCTGCTCGCTGCCTCTCCCTCAGCTGGGACGTTCACATGCTTTGACTTTGGATTCCAGCTCCATGGTTTGCTGGTTGTGTACCTCTGGGGTGTTGCTCCAAATCTCTGCTGTCTCCTGTGAAAAATGGAGAGAATTGCCCAGGTGTAGCGGCTCACACCTGTAATCCAGCACTTTGGGAGGCTGAGGCAGGCGGATCACCTGAGGTCAGGAATTTGAGACCAGCCTGGCCAACATGGTGAAACCCTGTCTCTACTAAAAATACAAAAATTGGCCGGGCGCGGTGGCTCACGCCTGTA
>NW_016107454.1:719371-732206 GCF_001604975.1 Cebus imitator
AATTAATGGTAATAATAGTGTTTCTTTTGATGAGATATATCGAAGGGGAGCAAATTACCAGTTTATGATAAACATCAAGAGTGTGAATATTTCTGTATTTTAAATGTTAATATATGAGCAATTACCTTCCATACACCCACAGGTCACCCATGTTTAAGGATGCTTTACTGCCATATAGGAAAAGTGGCCTTGACTTTACAGAACAGGCCAGTGGCCTTGCTTGGGTAAGCATGCGCTAGCCTAGGAGTTCACCCTTACTACAGCCTTGCACATTCATCTCACTTGCATTGGATGCTGATGATAATATAAGGCTCGGCCACTGTGAGCGCAGGGGAGAGGAAGGGCCTTCTGTGAAACGCAGTCCATTAATTCTTGACCAAGCAGACAGGTCCATAAATTCATCTCACATGCAAGGACTCATTAGGAACTTTCCTTCTGTCACCCTGTTATTCACATTAAGATTCGGAGGGGAAGAATGACTCGGAAGCCGGTGGCCTCCCTCACCTCTCTGACCTCTCGGCTTTCTGCAGCACAGAGATTATATATTCCAAGCACAGCATCCTACATAATAGAGAAGAAATTATATATATGTAATATATATATATTTGTAATGAAGAAAAAGTACTATATTTTAACAGGTAAAGAGATCTTAGCTTTTTAACTGCCACCCTCCAGCCCCCAGCAGTGTTCTGTCCTCGGGTCCCTTGGTCCCTCCAGGGTGACACTGTATTGTAGGTACTGTGCCGAGTACCCGGCACTGGAAGGTATCTTTGTTCCTTGATGCTGCATCTCTGAATCCCCATCTGTGGCTATCTGGTTTGTTGCTGCTCAAAGTGTGGTCCCCAGATCAGTATCATCAGCATTGCCTGTGAGCTAATCAGAAATGCAACATATTGGAGCTGCTGCGGACTGAATGTGTGTGTCCCCTCAAAGTGCACATGTGAAATCCTAACCCCCACAGTGAGGTTGTGAGAGCGGGGTCCCATGATGGGATGAGTGCCATTACGAAAGAGGCCCCTGGAGAGCTCCCTCAGCCCTTCTGCTACATGAGGACACAGTGAGGAGACGCTGTGAGCAAGGAAATGGTTCCTCTTCAGACACTGCATTTTCTGCCACCTTGATCTTGGGCTTCCGGTCTCCAGGGGGTGAGAAATGAGCGTCTGTTGTTCATAAGCCACTCTGTGTGTGGCAGTTTGTCTCAGCAGCCCAGATAGGCTGAGACAGTGTCCGTCCCCACCAAGTCCAGAACTGTGGAATCAGCATCTGTGTCCCACCGCGATCCCTGGGTGACCTGCTGTTTGTACACTGAAGCTGGAGACACACTGATTCTTAGAGATCATTTAACTCATGAATTTAATCCTCTCATTAGCAGAAGACTAAGTTGAGGATCTGAAAGATTAGATGATTGATCCAATTATAGTTATGCCTGTTCTATACAAATAATATTCAGAGATAGCAGAACCTTAAGAATCACTTGTTTGGAAAAGTGCCCTCTAAATAAAAAAATCTGTGGTGGGCGGTGGGGAAGACCAAAACTAGGTGGTGGGAGGATCGATGGAGCCTGGGAGGTTGAGGCTGCAGTGAGCTGTGAATGCACCACTGAGCTCCAGCCTGGGTGACAGAGTGAGAGCCTGTCTCAAAGAAAAAGAAAAAAGAGGGCAACCCATTTCTCCGGGACCCCTCTCTGCAGTGGAGAGCTCTTCTCTTTCTTTTGCCTATTCAACTTCTGCTCTCAACCTAAAAATAAAAGACAAATGTTTAAAATATGAGCAGAAAAATCACACAAAAAGGTATAAAACGCTTCCAAATGGTCCTTAAACATGTGAAACACATGGAAAGATGCCAACTTCACTCCAAATTAGAGAACACAAATTACGCTGCAGTTTCATTTTTCACCTGTCAGATAGACGCAAATTAAAAAGTATGATGACAGATTCTGTTGGGAACTCTGTGGTAAACAAGAATTCCCACATGACACAGAGTGCTTTTCCAGGGGAAGGTGGCGATGCATAAAAAAATTATGCCTTTACCTTTTGAGGCTGAGATCCCACTTGTAGAAATTTACCCTGAAGGGGCTCCTCCAGCACGAGTTTCATTGCTGGGGCATTGTTTACAGTTACAAAATGTTGGGTGTGATTCGGATGCAGTCCAAGTGTCTCCACAGAGCACGGGCTGGGTGAAAATGATCTAACCACCCAGTGGAGAGGGATGCTGCGCAAAGCCATGGTAAAAGATCACAAGGGTGACCTCCTGAACCAACGTGGAGGGATTTCCAGGAAATATGGTTAGGGGAACACAAAATACAAAACTCAGATGCTGCTTCTGTGTAAGAATGAAGGGGAGGTAAGAAAACATACATTCAAGCAAAAAGAAACCCAGGAAGGATGAACCAGAAAGCAAGGTGGTGTAGAGGAAGGAAGGCAGAGGCTGGTGGAGTGTGGCCTTCTCAAGGGAGTGACCTTCTCAGATGACTTTTTTCAGAAGCAGAGTGTTTCACATATTCATTCAGAAGTCAACAAGGGAGGGGTGCAGTGGCTCATGCCTATAATTTCAACATTTTGGGAGGCCGAGGTGGGGAGATCATATGAGGTCAGGAGTTTGAGACCAGCTTGGCCAACATGGTAAAACCCTGTCTCTACTAAAAATGCAAAAATTAGTCAGGCGTGGTGGCACATGCCTGTAGTCCCAGCTACTTGGGAGGCTGAGGCAGGAGAATCGCTTGAACCCAGGAGGCTGAGGTTGCAGTGAGCAGAAATCGTACCACTGCACTCCAGCCTGGGCAACAGAGCTAGACTCCATCTCAAAAAAAAAAAAAAGTAGAAATCAACAAGGATGGAGAAGAAAACCAAAATGGAGTGAAAACTTAATTCAACAAATATTATTTCAGATTTCAAATGAATCACATGACCACACAGGGCAGGGGATGAGGAGGTGCCTTGAAGTAAATCGTAGTAAGTCAGGTCAACCTTCATCCTATGATTGTGACTGTATCAGGTCAAAGACACAAAAAATCCTAGTACTGAACTGCAGTGGGTGAGGAGTGTGTTTTCACAGCGCACAGTCAGCAATACTGAAGCTCCCTGTGGTGCAATCAAGGGCCGAGAGAGTAGATACACTGTGGAAATCGGGGAGGGGTGCGGATCCTGATTCTCACTGTTGGAGGAGGGAATTACAAATATGGGAAGGGGGAAGGTGAGACCACACATTGGGTGCTGGAGAACGGGGGATAACAGACTGAATGCATGATTGCTTTCTATTGTTTTAGATGTAACAAAACAAAAAATAAAGACTGAAACACCCAGCTTTACTGAGCTATAATTTATATACCATAAAATTCACCCCTGGGCCAGGCAAGGCAGCACATACCTGTAACACAAGCACTTAGGTACACTGAGATGGGCAGATGGCTTGAGCCCAGGAGTTCGAGACTAGCCTGGACAACGGAGTGAGACCCCGTCTCTACCAAAATATACAAAAATTAGTTGGGCATAGTGGTGCATGTTCACAGTTCCAGCTGCTGGGGAAGCTGAGGTGGGAGAATCGCTTGAGCCCAGTAGATCGAGGCTGCAGTGAGCTGTGATCATGCCATTGCACTCCAGCCTGGGTGATGGAGCAAAACCCTGTCTCAAAAGGAAAAAAAAAAAAAATAACCATCCCTGTGGGTGTACAGTCCAATGGCTTTTAGTAAAGTCAGAGCTGTGCAGTCATCCCCACCACACGGCTCAAAACGTCACCATTCCCCAAAATGTTCCCTCTCCAGACACCATCACTCCCCCGCGGGCCTCAGCGACTTCTGTCTTGCTTTCCCGTACATATTTGCCTTTTCTGGATTTCCTGGAGGGAAATCACTGTAGATGGAACCACATAGTATGAGGTCTTCTGTCCCTGGTTTCTTTCACTTTGTATAATGTTTTCGAGGTTCGTGCTGATGTAACTTATGTTAGTAGCTTATCTGTCTTCATTGCTGAATAGTGTTCCATCATACGGCTGTACCACAGTTGTTTATTGACCAGTTGATAGACAGTTGATAAATGTTTTTGGCCATTATGAGTAATGGTGGTATAAACATTCACATACATGTTTTTGTGTAAACATGAATTTTAATTTCTCTTAGCTGGATATGTAGGAATGGATTATATAATATTCCTATTGGCTTTGGGAAGCTGGAATTAGATTAGCATGAAGGTAGTGAGTATGCATGTATATACACAGTCTTCTGAGAAACTGAGCTCTCCATTTATGTTTTCTCTAATAAGAATAAGAATGTTACTGATATACATATATAAGTTCTGAATTGAGGCTGGGCCCGGTGGCTTATGCCTGTAATCCCAGCACCTGGGGAGGCTGATGCGGGTGGATCATCTGAGGTCAGGAGTTGGAGATCAGCCTGGCCAAGATGGCGAAACCCTGTCTCTACTAAAAGTACAAAAAAAAATTAGTCGGGCCTGGTGGCAGGCACCTGTAGTTCCAGCTACTCGGGAAGTTCACGCAAGAGAATTGCTTGAACATGGGAGGCGGAGGTTGCAGTGAGCCAAGATGGTACCACTGCACTCCAGCCTGGATGATAGGGCGAGACTCCATCTTGAAAATAAAATAAAATAAAATAGAAAATAAATTGAATTGTGAGTTATAAATCAGAAGATGATTTGGGGCAAAATTCAAGGCTCCGTATTCATTGCTAATACATTTCACATGTTCTTTGCTAATTATGTGAAATTCTAAAGTACTTGATCACTCCTTGAGCCTTCTGCAGGAAAATGAAAAATTTTGTCTGGTACTGGGTAAAAAGAGAAGAATGATCTCTGATGTCCAGCAGCCGTGTGGAACATCAGCTGGACCTGGTGTTGTGGCAGCTGGCCTAGCACCCACAGCAGTCCCAGCTTTCCTGTTTAACATAAATAATTTAGAAGAACGTCAAGGCTGGGTGTGGTGGCTCATGCCTGTAACCCCAGCACTTTGGGATTACAGCCACCAGCCTGGCTAACATAGCGAAACCCCGTCTCTACTAAAAATACAAAAAAATTAGCCGGGCGTGGTGGTGGGTGACTGTAATTCCAGCTACTCACGAGGCGGAGGCAGGAAAATTGCTTGAACCCGGGAGGCAGAGGTTTCAGTAAGCTGGGATGGCGCCGCTGCACTGCAGCCCAGGCGACAGTAAAAAACTCCATCTCAAAACAAAACACAACAACAAAAAAAGGTCAAAAGCAGATAAGGCTACACTACCCCATGACTGATGAAGACAAAAACGAGACCACTCCAAAATCACGTCTGAACCCAGGCAAAATATGAACATTGTCGAAGCGACAAAACGTCCTACTCTCCTGGTTAGCAGGAGTGACGGCTACTTCCCTAGCAGCCGCAGCTGAGGGCTGGTGCTAGTCTGCTCTCACTAAAAATGAAACTTGAGACACCCAACCACAGAGTCACTCCAGCTTTGTGACAGCATCCAATGCAAAACAAAGTCCCCCTTCCTCAAGCCCTCCCCCAAATTCCCGACAAAAACTGGAATCCTATTCGTGTTTCCTAACACCTCCTTAGCAGACGTCCCACGGCTGCTCAGGGTGTGTGTTTTCCTTCCTGCAATGAGTGAAAAGCAACCTGCTCAATGACAGGTGTGTTCACGGTGCAGTCTGGAATCAGCCAGATCAAAGCATCAGGCAAATCATTTGGCCTTGATATGACCATGTATGCTAGACTGGAAAGGAACATTGTATGCTATAAAGTGAAAGACAACTTGTAGCTTATATGAACATCAAGAAAACTATAAAGCTTGAAAGATCAAAACAGGAATTGGGATATTTAGAGGCTTTTATGACTATGTGAAATACCTGAATTCTGATCTTCCTGGAGATTTAAAAGCAGGAGGCAGTTAGCAATTCAGCTAGCAGTTATTTCTGTGGCTGTGGTGGAGCTGTGTACTGGTTTATTGTGGATGGGTAACTCCAGATGGTAGCTAAATGAATCCATTTAAATAATTTTGGAGATGGAGCTGTTGAAGTTCTTTCCATCACTGAAAGGTAGAATAGAACCCCAGCTACTCAGGAGGCTGAGGCAGGAGAATTGCCTGAACCAGGAGGCAGAGGCTGCAGTGAGCCGAGATTGCGCCATTGCACTCCAGCCTGGGTAACAAGAGCCAAACTCTGTCTCAAAAAAAAAAGAACCTTCTCTCTTCTAGTAGCTGAAAGCCATCCCCTTTTGTAAACTTAATTCTCAAACTGAAAATGAGCCAAACTGTTGACCTAAACTACCAGAGAACCAACAGACAGCAGAGCGGGAGATGAGTAAACTGCGGAAAATGCAAACACACTGCAGATCGCACGAGAAGTTTTTGAATTTTATTAAGTAATTGTATGGGTTATATTAATATTGAATTGGTGGCTCGTGCCTGTAGTCCCAGCACTTTGGGAGGCTGAGGTGGGCAGATTGCTTGAGCTTAGGATTTTGAGACCAGCTTGGGCATCAGGGTGAAACCCCCCTCTAAAAAATACAAAAAATTAGGTGGGCATGGTGGCACACATCTGTAGTCCCAGCTATTTGGGAGACTGAGATGGGAGGATCACCTGAACCTGGGGAGGTTAAGGCCACAGTAAGCCATGATCATGCCACTGCCCTCCAGCCTGGACAATAGAGCAAGACCCTGCCTCAAAAAATATATATATTGAATTTTTTTTTTAAATTTGAGACAAAGTCTCACTCTGTTGCCCAGGCTGGAGTGCAGTGCAGTGGCACAATCTTGGCTCACTGCAACCTCTACCTGCTGGGTTCAAGCGATTCTCATGCCTCAGCCTCCCAGGTAGCTGGGACTACAGGCATGTACCACAACACCTGGCTAATTTTTGTATTTTTAATAGAGTTGGGGCTTTACCATGTTGGCCAGGCTGGTCTCCTGACCTCGAGTGATCCACACACTCTGGCCTCCCAAAGTGCTGGGATTACAGGTGTGAGCCACTGCAGCCTGCCTGAATTGTTACTTTGAATGTATTCTCTCATACTGTCAGATAAAGCAAGTAAGTAATTGTATTTTTGTGTTTATCAAGTTTTTTATTACAGGAGAAAAAGAGATGCTATGATAGAGCTGAGGCTTTCAGAAGGAACTGTCCTGTTAGAAGTGGATTGAGAATGTCAATGTGAACTTGTATCTTTTACAAAAAAATTATTTAAAAGCATCTTTTTAAGCTCTGTCCACTGAAATGGCTTATGAGGACCCCCACAATGCTTCCTGCTGCGAAGATTCTGGTCTCCAGTACTATTTTTTGGAAAAAAAAATGTTTCAGCACTTCTAGGAGAAGCGCCTCATTCTATGTCTCAGGCAGAAAATTACAAGAGGAGCCTGGAACATCTTATGCCAGTAAACAAGACGATGTTCAGACATTCACGGAGATGACAAGACTCAGGTGCTTACCTAAGAGGGGCCCCTCTTGGCCACAACTGCGACAATCTGAGCATCCAGGGAGAATAGTGGCCAAGGCTGATCGATGTACAGCAAATGAAAGTACACTCCAGCGTGGGAGCAGCCCGGGCACAGGGGCCCAAAGGACTGCTATAGAATTTCCGGGAGTTTAAATATCCTCTAGAGGATTCCACTGGTTACTTGGGGTATGCACTATGTAAATGAGGAGGATGAAGTAAAATTATAAAGTCATATACTTTGGAGAGGGTATTTCCTGTAACGGCTGAAGTGTGAATTGGCCTTATGTTCCTGCCTCCAGACCCTGTTTTCCTCCCTTACACAGATACAAAAAAATCCTCAATGATTACATGTAGCATTTTGGAAAATAATTATATGTCATGACCAAGTGGAGTTTGTAGTCCAGCATATTAACAGGCTAAGAAGAAAAACTCACATCATCATATTAGTTCATAGACACAAAGCATTTGACATACTCCAACATCCATTCATGATTTAAAAAAAAAACTCAAGAGATGCAGGAATAGAGAATTTCCTGAATTACATAAAAAATATCTGCAAAAACCCTAGAACTAATATTATCCTCAATGTTTGAAAGTCTGAGTGCTTTCCCCTAAGATGGGGAACAAGGCACGGGTGTCCTTGCTCACCATTCCCATTCAACAAAGCACTGGAAACCAGAAAGAACTTTAATTTTTTCTCAATTCATAGGTTCACAGAGAAAGATGAACCGGATGACCTTTTAGATTGCTACTTTTATAGAGCAGCAGAGATAAAAAGCCAGGTCGAAAAGTGAATGTGGAGTAAGGAAACGCAGCTAGTTCCACAAGGGGCCTCAGAATGACTGCCCATGAGACTGTAGATGCAGCTGTAGTTTCCTTTCTATTTGGAAAAAACCTCAAGTTATCCCTTAATTTTCCAAGGAGATAGTCACTTGCCCTTTTTAAAAAACATTGTTAGAGAAGCATGGGCTGGGAGCATACCTAGCATTAAAAATGTGCGGCGAATACCATCTCTGTTCAGTAAAGATGGCTGGGAATCCTGAGAGGGCACCTAGTGTAATGTTTTTGCATTTTTCACAGTGCCTGGCCCAACGGTAGAAAATAACTCTTGCATGACGTTTGACAGAAGAGGAAACTGAAGCTCAGATTAAATTACTTGTCCACAGCCGG
The DNA here is from genome assembly GCF_001604975.1 of Cebus imitator. NCBI lineage: Eukaryota > Metazoa > Chordata > Mammalia > Primates > Cebidae > Cebus > Cebus imitator. The sequence continues at coordinate 727,952 of NW_016107454.1, forward strand.
ATCATTCAGAATGCTTTCCCTCCTGTCGGGAATACTCCTCCCCAGGCGATAGACCCTTCGGCTCTTCCTGTCTCAGGTTAATGCCATCCTGTTCCAGGATTCCCGACTTAAAGCATAAGTAATTCCTCCCCAATCTCTCATTTTACTGTTATGTAAGTTGTTACAATTTGTCATGATATATTTAGTCATACCGTTTATGTAAGGTCTTCCCCACTAAACTGTAAGCTTCAAGAGCGCAAGAGTTCACTCGGTTTTACTTAATAATTAGCACCTAGTACAGTACTAGCATAGAGTGAAGGCCTCATGATTTTTTTAAAAATTTAGTTTTAGACAGGGTCTTGCTCTGTCACCCAGGCTGGAGTGCAGCGGTGCGACCTCGGCTCACTGCAGCCTTGAGCTCTCAGGTCCGGCTATCCTCCCGCCTCTCCTCCCGCCTCGGCCTCCGGAGTAGCTGGGGCTGCAGGCGCGCGCCACTGGGACAGGCTAATTTTTTTGGTGGGGTGGGGGTAGGCCTGGGGTCTCGCCATGTTGCCCAGGCTGGTTCCTTCCTGAGCTCAGGTGATCCTCCTGCCTGGGCCTCCCAAAGTGCTGGGATTATAGGCGTGAGCCTCAGCGCCCCGGCAAGTTAGCCTTTTTAAACGTCCCGTCTCCGGAGATTGCCGAAGTTGGTTTTCTTCGATCTCCTTCTCTCGCCCAGGACCAGGGCTGGGACGAGGCCGGTTCCCGCCTGACCACCTACAATGAAGACGGGGACCTTGGGAGCGGCTACCGGAACGCTCGGGAACGGCACCAAACTACGGAGCCTAGGACGGAAAAGCGTTACCAAGACACTCGTCCCCGAAGCTACTTCCTGGGACACTCTAGCCTGCGATCGCTTCTCAATGGTTTTCCGCTTTTCGCCTTTCTCCTCGCGCCGTTTCCGCCTCTTCCCTTCCGCCGCCGGATTTTGACGTGCTCTCGCGAGATTTGGGTCTTTTCCTAAGTCGGCGCTCGCCAAGGTACGTTGGTCGTCAGCTGTCGGGTCGGACTTTTTTGCCTGCGTTGAAGAAAACGCCTTCTGGAGTCAGCCCTGGAGCGGCGGGCCTTGCTCACCGGGGGGAGATACAGCCGATTACCCGGGCTGTGTCCTCCGATGGCTTCTGCGGGGCGAGCGGGGCCGGGCCGGGGAGCGGGGTGCGGTGCGGTGCGGTGCGGTGCGGGCAGGAGGGCGCGCCAGCGGCGCCTGCAGCCCGGGCCGCGTAACGCTGACCGCTGTGCCTCCTGTTCTCCCAGGAGAAAGCCATGTTCAGTTCGAGCGCCAAGATCGTGAAGCCCAATGGCGAGAAGCCAGACGAGTTCGAGTCCGGCATCTCCCAGGTGAGAGGGCTCCCCGGGGTCCGGGGTGGGCGGAGGCGCCCCGCCCGGGAGGGAAGGCGGCCGCGTGTGTGCTGGGCCCGGGGTGCTCGGACGCGCGCTGAGGGTCGGCCCTGCTGTTTGCTGCTTAGGCTCTTCTGGAGCTGGAGATGAACTCGGACCTCAAGGCTCAGCTCAGGGAGCTGAATATTACGGCAGCCAAGGTAAGCTGGGGCTCCCTCGGCCGGAGGGGAGGTCGCGGCGCGTCCCCCGCGCGCTGCCTGCGAGGGTTGTTGGCAGGCCTTGGGCTACGGTTGATGGTGACTTGCCGCCTGGCTGCCTCACCTGAACTCAGGCTCCGCCGTGTTGTTGGGGAGTGACACCGCCCCGGTGCAGGGAGTGGGGTTGCAGGTCCCCTGCACTGTAAGCTGTTGCTGTCAACGTGCAGGGGAGAAACGTGGAGCAGGGAAGGCCTGGGCCCGTTTGGGACCTTATTAGCCCTAACTGAATGGTAAATACAGCAAAGAGCTTTGGGGAGCTCCTAGGATGCAGATTCTCTACACTTAGCCCAGAGTTGCCGCATGCGGGCCTGCAGAAGTGGCAGTGATTGACCTCAGGCCTGCTCATTCTCCTTCCTGGAATAAGGAAATACGAAGATTGGTGAGAGATGAGAACATCTCCGAAGGTTGCACTGAACATTAACTCAAAACTAGTATTCGTTTGTAGTGCAGCTACGATGTCAATGATGAGGTCTTTCTTCTTAGACTCTAATTTGACCACAATGTTTTTTACTTTCTGAAGCAGTTAACAAAGGGGATTTTTTTTTTCTTTAGGAAATTGAAGTTGGTGGTGGCCGGAAAGCTATCATAATCTTTGTTCCTGTTCCTCAACTAAAATCTTTCCAAAAAATCCAAGTCCGGCTAGTACGCGAATTGGAGAAAAAGTTCAGTGGGAAGCATGTTGTCTTTATCGCTCAGGTATCTGTTACGCTGTTACATGTTTCTGTTCTTGAATTTTGCTAAAATGGCTTGTGTTTAGACTGCACTGGTAGTTGTAGTCATGAAAACAATCCCTTCGTGAATCCGAAAGTCTGCTAGGTAAGTTGCATTGGGTAGAAAGATAAAGTACAGGCAGGGCGCAGGGGCTCATGGGCTCCTGCCAGTACTGGGAGGTGGAGGTGGGTGGAGACCCTGTCTACAAAAAAACAAAAATAAGTTTTAAAAAGAAAAAGTACACTTTTAATTAAGAGTTGAAACAAGAAATCTGTAAAGTGACAGTCTGCTGTGTTCTGAGTTATAAAAATGATTTCCTGTATTTAAAATTAAATTTCACAAGTGTGGTGTGTTGCTTACCGAGATGTTCAATCTAAGAAACCTGTTAACAGTTCAGACCTGGCTTTGCCATGAACTGAAGTCGATGGGGAATGAAGTGCCAGGATTGATCAGGAAGAAAGAAGTAGTATTTATTCTGGCTCAGTAGGCATGGGGAAAGGCACATCTGGGAGGTTTTTTTTTTTTTTTTTCCCACTGGCATATTAATAGAAGCTATGGATTCTGAGTTATTCAAGAATCGGGAAGTAACTCCATAGAAGGATTTTCTCAGTAAATTGTTTGGTCTAGGTTGTGCAGTTTTCTCGAACTTTGAACTTAGCCTGCCACTCTTCTTGCTTTTAAAGCAGTTTGACAGTTTTAGTTTTTTGTAAATTTAAGGTCTTAATTTTGTCACATGGTGATTTTTACTTTATAGAGGAGAATTCTGCCTAAGCCAACTCGAAAAAGCCGTACAAAAAATAAACAAAAGCGTCCCAGGAGGTGAGTATTTTAGTAGTTTCAGAAATGTGTGTACCCCTCTTATTAACAACTCAATTTGTGTAAGTTTTAGTTTTAAAAACAGAAGATGGTGGGAATATTTGAGTAACAGCATTTGGTTTCCTCTATAGTTGCATGTGATGTGTTTTAGAATTCTAGATGTAAAACAAATGTATTCTCATAGTCATTTTATGTCTAGTAGGTCAGTGCTGTCACAAGATCAGATGATTTCCTCCGATTGTTTGTGAACTGGATAGGAATGATGAGAAGGAAATCATTAATTCTGTGTGATGAAGCATGCTAGACATAGTGGACGTGGGCTTGGATTTATCTTTGATTTTTATTTTTGCTGTGGATTGGAAGCGAAAAATGTAGGTGGATTTTGATGACAACATCACAGGTTAAAACATCACTGCAGTTGAAGATGCCAATGGAAATGATATGTGAACTTGATTGACTTACAGGTTATCTGGCATAAACTCAAATATTGGTAGTTATCTTTAAGTAGATCTTTTGGTATTTTGTTGGGAACTATTAAATCCCTGGGGACTCTTCCCTAGGGATGAGTTTGAGAAAACAAATGTTGTGGTTATGCCTTTACCCTATGAAATGTGTAATTTGTATTGCTATCCTCAGTGGATGAGAAAACTGGTCCCGGCTTGGAGAATTTGCTCATTGCAGCTAAACCTAGTAATGCTAAGAAGATTTTTTTTTAAAAAAAATTCAGTCTGGTTCTGAAAACCACTAGAAAATAGTGTTGGGAATTTGGTAATGTGTTTATTGTATTGAATTATGTATGTGGAAAGGTAGGTGCCAGGTTTTCTAGAACTAGAATTCTGTGACCTAGAAAATGTAATTTTTAAAAATCATGACACTTAAAGAGTGTTTTGGAAACTTAGTTCTGAGAACCTGAGTTAGGAAATGAGTATAAAAACAGCCACTTGGGCCGGGCGCGGTGGCTCATGCCTGTGATCCCAGCACTTTGGGAGGCTGAGGTGGGTGGATCACCTGAGGTCAGGAGTTCAAGACCAGCCTGACCAACATAGTGAGACTTTGGCTCTACCAAAAGTACAAAAATAGCCGGGTGTGGTGGTGGGCACCTGTAATCCCAATTA
>NW_016107454.1:732262-736552 GCF_001604975.1 Cebus imitator
CCAGGGAGGTGGAGATTGCAGTGAGCTGAGACAGTACCACTGCATTTTAGCCTGGGCGACAGAGCAAGATTCTGTCTCAAAAAAAAAAGGAAAAAAAAAAAAACTAGTCCTTTTGCTTTCTACACAGCTAAAGGACTGTCCCTCAAATCTATAGCTTTAGTTCTCTCTCAGTACAAATCTGTGTTTTCCAAATTTTCTCAGATGAAGGCTTCACAGTGTTTCTAGTGGGATCCAGCGTGTACATTGAAAGCCTTTCCTCCTTCACACTAAACCTGGTTGGTAGGTCATAGTGATTCTACCACTTTTCCAATCTGGCTTCCCACTTGCAGATTTATTTTCCCTGTTCCATACAGCTACCTTTATCTAACTCAGGTTAAATGCCGAAATTGATCCAGGTTTCGGGTATAGTAGGGTTTTCCTCTGAAGCGCTCCAGTCTCTGCAGTTTGTCGTAGTTGACGTGTGGTGCCATTGCTCCCCATTTAAAAAGATAGTAGATAACATTGAAATCTGGTTTCCATATTGGGTGCTTTCCTAATATCGTAAGAATGTGCTTAATGAATGAGTTGCAATGAACAGTCCAGTTGTCTTGATATATTTGCTTTCTGAAAGGTGATGAGGGCTCTGGGGAATGGACTTTTTTCCAGTTTTTGTCCTTTGTGGCTGTGGAACATTAAGATGTTGGCAGTAAAATTGAGAGCCACCAGAAAATGTTAATGGTGTATATGGATGCTGCCAGATAGGAAATACAAATGAGTAGACTATAGTGTTAACTGTTAGCTACTATGGGGTGAGACCTGGACAGACAGCCATGTCCAAGGCAGCTCCGTAAATGCTGACGCTAAGAACTGTCTCGACTTACTCCTCATGTCTCTTGGTACGTGGTAGCTGTCCCAAAAGCTTGCAGTTAATTGAAACTCCTCATTTGTTAGGTAGCAGGTAGGTAGGTTTTGAACTTGATAGAGATATTCAGATGAGGAGCAAGATTGCACTGGCAGTTTTTGTGACGCTGATGGGTTGAAAATCAAAGACCCTCATGAGCGAGGAGGGGCAGCTATCCTGGAGCTGGTGATGGAGCAGCGCCTTGGGATGGAATGTTGCCTCATTTGATCCTAGAGAACATGGAGTTCTGATGGTATCTTGGAGGTCTATCTAGGAGAGCTCTTGAAGGGTCTTTTATAGGTAACTTATGTGATCATATCAGTTTTTTAGAAAGATGACCTTGACATTGGAAGAGGGGTGGTTTTGGAGATGAGCAAAAGGTTATTGTAGTGATTTAGTTAAGAAATCAAACAAGTGAAAATAAAGATGTATAAAAGGCCTCACTAATCTCACATTGAGGTGGTCACTCATATTGCCTCGGTGAGTTTGTAGCTTACCCCAGAGTAACATTTAAAATTGACGAAGCTTTTAAAATAAATCAGTAAGCTGTTACCCTATTCTAGGTAGGCAAAGGCTTTAGTTTGGTACATGAAGTAGAACAAGCTTACTTGAAAACAAGGGTTAATTTGACTTTAGGAATCTGGGATTTGCATTTTCATTTAAGAGGTGCCCTCTGGAATTGGAGGGCGGGCATTGCTAGGCTACTTACTTTTTAACTATTATTTTAGCCGTACACTGACAGCTGTGCATGATGCAATCCTTGAGGACCTGGTCTTCCCAAGTGAAATTGTGGGCAAGAGAATCCGCGTGAAACTGGATGGCAGCCGGCTAATAAAGGTTCATTTGGACAAAGCACAGCAGAACAATGTGGAACACAAGGTAACAGGTCAACACGTTCTCATGGAAAGGTTCAGCCACAGTGAGCGGACCGTAGTGTAACCTGCCTCACACACCCCCAGAGCAATGACTGTATACTCAGGGCCAGCGCTTTTCACCCGCACTTCAGCCTGCTCTCCTTTGGATTATGTGTCAGCTTTTAAATGGAGATGTTTCAAGAATTGAACACTTGAAATTCTCTGTACCTTTTGGAAGCAGAACAGTTCTGTGGTCTGACATTTAGTTAGGCTGTGTATTCTTGGTAAGTTAGGGGTGGGTGGTGATGATGGTATTAGTTGTCATAACTGATCAGGACATAACCATGTGGACGATCGCTGGGGTCCCCTCGTGGCTTTGTCCCTGTGGCATGGAAGAGCAGAGTGGTGTAGAGTCCTGGCACGTAATGTTGGAGAGAAGCTTGTTCCCGGTCGGAAGACTGTTGCATGCATGGCCTGAGTATTCCTTATCTTCTCAGTACTTGGTTGCTGAGGAGGAAAACCATACAGGGCACAGTTTCACAAAACGATTAGGTTTTAAGCTGAGTGCGTATTTTTCAAAGTTTTGTGATGAATTCTTTCTTTTCTTGTAGGTTGAAACTTTTTCTGGCGTCTATAAGAAGCTCACGGGCAAGGATGTTAATTTTGAATTCCCAGAGTTTCAATTGTAAACAGAATGACTAAATAAAAAATATATTCACAGTACTCTGTTTCAGGCTTGTTTTTCAAAATTCCAAATTCATATATGCACAGCTGTCTTCAGTACCAGTAGCGTCCTGTGTGGGCTGGAGGATTTCAGCGGGAGGGTGTCTGCGAGGAAGCTTGCTGCCTGTGAGGTTCTGCTTGTAGTAGGGATGTGACATGAGGTGTCATTACATGATACTGCAGAAATAGCTGAATACCGGTACTGTTGCATGGTTCAAACTAAAAATATAGCAGGCACTTTTTTTTTTTTACTGTGATATAAGTAAAATTTATCGTTTACCCATTTTTAAGTTTATGGCTCAGTAGCCTAAGTACATCTACAAAGTTGGGAAACAGATCTCTGGAACTTTTTCATTCATCTTGTAGAACTGAAATTACTCATTAAACAACAACTCCACTTCTCATCCCCTCAGATTCATTGAATTTTTTATACGCAAATCCATGTTAGGTGTTAAATGGACTTTCGCGAGTTAAATGTAAGGGTCTGATGAACAGATTTGGTATTTGCTAGATGGTGTGCAGAATTGAGTAGTCCAGTTCCCCACTAACTTAGCTTTCCAGTTCATCAAACGAAGGCATTGGGTGAAACGAAATCTCTGAAGTTGGGACCCTGGAGGAGCATTAGGTGACTGTGATTGTACCAGGTCTTTGTGGAGTGGAGCAGACGCCTCGAGAGAATTACTGCCTCAGTTTCGGCTTTGTGCTGAGTTGCTTTCAGGTATGGAGAAGCCTTGAAATTACCTTGTAAAACTTACCTTCCTGCTTATATAGGGTGAAGAAGTAATCTTACTGAACAGCCGCAAATAACACGTTTGCATCAAATCACTCCTTCAGGTAGACTAATTCCGGGAAGCCTTTGAGGGGACATGATAGTATTTTCCCAATTTGCAAGTGAGGGCCAGACTCCTGCTGCTGTCGCAGAGGCAGAATGAACGTGGCGCAGGCATACTGGATGCTTCAAACCTTGGGCAAGTGCTCTTGTTCATGCTTGGCTGAGGCCTTTGTAGGTGAGTGGGTGAGTGAGGAAGGTGCCCTGGCAAGCCGTTACCAAGGCTGGCCCTTTATCCTCAGTAGTCCCTCGGTCCCCCCCCATTTCTGCTGTCTACGCCCTGCGCCTGTTGGGGTTGCCTCGGTTTCTCTGGAATGAGGTATTTACTTAGGCCCGGCTTCTGCAGACCTATGCTCACCCTCTTCCAGCATGGAGCTCCACCCACTTTCCTGGCCATCTATGTTTAGTGGTTTTTGGGAGTCTTCATGCCTGTCATCTCATCTAGCTTATTGGTCTTAAGAAAATGCTGGAGGAGGGCAACAGGAACATTTCAGTTTGTGTGCCCATAATCCTGGGAACTGATCTGATTTGCTGCAGGTGATGCATATTTCAACTTGAGCATAATCCTAAGTACTTTTCTGTTGGTGCCGCCATGCTAGCCTCAGTTTTCTGGCATATAAAGTGACATTACCTACTTCATGAAATGTATTAAATTTTTGTAATAGAGTTCTTTTCAAAGCAGTAGCTAATTAGTGCCAGAGGTTTTTAAGTATGTCCTTCATTAAGCTGGACTCACCTCAGCTCCATAAACAGAGTCCTCAGAGGGGCCGTGAAGATGATCCTTTTAACCTCACAGAGGGTGGCACTTCAGAGGCGCCTTCACCTCTGACCAGCAAATTCAGTCTTGGCTTTATCAGCTTACACTGCAATTACACAGAAGCAGTTACAGGGGTCTTTGGGATGGATTAGGTGGTTGAATGTTTGGCTCTGAGGAGGCTGGGGTGTGGTTGTGAAGCTTGTCAGTATCATTCACAGATTCACTGGTTTAGGGGACAAGATTTACA
>NW_016107454.1:736647-748104 GCF_001604975.1 Cebus imitator
CGGGTTCAAGTGATTCTCTTGCCTCAGCCTCCCAAGTAGCTGGGATTACAGGTGCCTGCCACCACACCCAACTAATTTTGTATTTTTGGTAGAGACAGTTTCTCCATTTTGGTCAGGCTGGTCTCAAACTCCTGACCTCTGGTGATCTGCCCGCCTCAGTCTCCCAGAGTACTGGGATTATAGGCATGAGCCACCATGCCTGTCCATGAATTTTTCCTTTAAAAAATGTTCTGGGCCAGCAATGGCTCAGGCCTGTAATCCCAGCACTTTGGGAGGCCGAGGTGGGCGGATCACCTGAGGTCAGGAATTTGAGACCAGCCTGGCTAACATGGTGAAACCCTGTCTCTACTAAAAATACAAAAATTATCCAAGCGTAGTGGCAGGCGCCTGTAATCCCAGCTACTTGGGAGGCTGAGGAGAATCGCTTGAGCCCGGGAGGCGGAGTTCGCAGTGAGCCGAGATTGCGCCACGGCACCCCAACCTGGGCGGCAAAAGCTAGACTACCCAAAAAACAAAAAACTTGTGAATTTTTTGATTTTCCTATGACGTGAGTAGCTATCAATAGTATACCTAGGAGACATTAAAAAATCCATCTCCAGGAAAAGAAGAAACTTTGACATTATGTGAGAAAACAATTGTTTTTTGAAATTAGTGTAAGGAATGAGCTTATGCTAAGATGTCCATTGGGAAATGCTTCCATTTTAGGTGAAAGTTACATTGACATGTAAGGTATCAGTAACAAACACTTGGAAATGATATTCTTACCTATTTAAGATGCTTATGAAGAGTCTCAGTTGGCTTTGAATCTATTAATAATCGCTTTCAATTACTTTGCAAGAACAAAGGTGACCAGAATACCAAGCAAGATGGAAAATTTTGGTTGATTTTCAACAAAAACTTGCACATTTGCTAGATAGGAAGCATAGCCAAAAAATATGCTTCTGTTTGCATCTATCTTTGTAAGGGGTCTTTAAAAAAACAAAACAAACTCATAATCGAAGTTTTCGGTCATGTTCAAAAGAACAACAGAATCAGTCGTGGGTCTCCGTCCCATCGCCCAGCTTGTGCAAGTGCTGACATGTTGCTAAGCTTCTTTCGTCTATTCTCACCTTTTTTTGCTGGAGATTTTGAAGCAAATTCTAAACATACTACTTAGGAACCTTTTAGCTGTGATAATTGTTAAAATCAAGTGCCAAACTTACAACTAGATTTTAAATTGTTACATCAAAGTATAAAAGCATGGTTTTCTAAACAGTCAATCATTGCTTTTACTAAAATTGATACCTTGGTGAACAAAAAGAGTTAGATATCATTAGTATTCTTACTCATTTTAAACGTCTGTTGTTGTTTTTTTTTTTGAGATGGAGTTTTGCTTTGTTGCCCAGGATGGAGTGCATTGGCATGATCTTGGCTCACTGCAACCTCTGCCTCCGGGTTCAAGCGATTCTCCTCCGTCAGCCTCCCGAGTAGCTGGGATTACAGACATGCACTGCCACATCCAGCTAATTTTGTATTTTTAGTAGAGACAGGGTTTCTCCACGTTGGTCAGGCTGGCTTCGAACTCCTGACCTCAGGTGATCCACCTGCCTCCCGAAGTGCTGGAATTGCAGGCATGAGCCACCGCGCCCAGCCAACTTCTGTGTTTTTATAGTATACATACCCTATCAGTACTGTGGTGCATTCTGAATAACTACACATTGGAGGTACTCCAAGTTTTACTTGGGGTGCACAATAGAACAGCTTGGGGACTAGTGTGCTAAACATGCACAATTTTTATGGGTAAACTTTGTCAAGAAAGCTTAACCATATCAAATATTTTTGAAAGGTAAATGTAAACTTTTTCACGATTGTGTAAAAGATTACGTAGTAAAGGTGCAAGCTTGAATATGTATACAATTGCTACAGGAAGTAATTGTGGTTTTTAAAAATCCCCCTTTTCCCCTCTATTTATATTAGTCCAGCCTTTTCTCCGTGATTCATACAACATAGTAAACAAACTAGTGAAGGTTTACAAAGTTACACATTTCTTTTTTTATTTTTATTTATTTTATTTATTTATTTTAAAGTTACACATTTCTTAATTAGTACATCACTTTGAATTTTTTTAGGCACTGAGATATTAGAACACGTATTAGACTTGACCTTTATTAAAACTTTTAACAGTACAATACAACCACAGTCTAGGGAAAGCCATTTCAATGATGAGATGGGCCTGGTTCTTAAGATTCCTGTTACTGCTAGATGAACTGTTAGAAATTATTTAACTCAGCTGGGCGCGGTGGCTCATGCCTGTAGTCTCAGCACTTTGGGAGGCTAAGGCAGGAGAATTGCTTGAACCAGGGAGTTGGAGGTTGCGGTGAGCCAAGACCGTGCCACTGCACTCCAGGCTGGTGACAGCGATCCATCTCAAAAATATAACAAACCAAAAAAAAAAAAACAAACAGAAATGAAATGCTTTAACTCCGTTGAATTTTCTCACTATAATCAATAGCGGCAACAGTGGGTGAGTGATTGTAATGAAATTAGTCTGAATGCCTCTTTTGCAATTACATTTTTACTCAAAATTCTATGCAGATAAAATCAAGGCCGTGCTCTGTAATAACACAATGAGGCTCCCGTTAAAGTTAGTATGCTGTTTATTGTCTGCATCTAAACTGGCCTGAGCTTCCTCTTGAAAGTGGAGCAAATCACTGCTTACTCTGTTTTTAAATCATTCTGTCAGAACTCCCTTACCATCTGCCAGGTGTATTCCTGTGCTCTCCGGCATTCTGCAAGCCTGTAATAGTACCTGAGTGTTCCACTTAGGGACGTGAAAGCAGCGCTGACCACGTCTTAATCTGATGTGGCTAAGTCTTCACCTGAAGCTCTGGGAGAGCTTGGCGGGTGGGTGGGGAGTCCCTCCCTGTGTTTGGGTTGTGGCCTGCAGACTAGGTGCTTCATCCTCTCTGGACCTTAGGCTTCCCATTATAAAATGAAAGGGTTGGCCTGCACTAGCGGAGTCTGAGGGTCCCTCTAATTCTAAAAGTCACTGACTTTACGTAATACAAGTTTAAAGAATCAGTAAATATAGACAAGTTCTCAGAGTATTTGGCACTTAGTAAAGATGAATGAAAGTGTTTTCCTGTCCTTGAAAACCAAATCAGTTATAGACTTTACTTTTCTTTCTTTTTTTTTTGAGACGGGGTTTCACCATGTTGGCCAGGATGGTCTTGACCTCTTGACCTCGTGATCTGCCCGCCTCGGCCTCCCAAAGTGCTGGGATTACAGGCGTGAGCCACCGCGCCTGGCCAACTACTTTTTCAAAGCAGAGTCTTGCTCTGTCTCCCAGGCTGCAGTGCAGAGGTGCGATCATGGCCCCATGCAGCCTCAAACTCCCAGCTCAAGCAATCCTCCCGCCTCAGCCTCCTGAGTAGCTGGGACTACAGGCACATGCCCAGCTAATTAAAAAAAAAATTTTTTTAAAGACGGGGTTCTTGCTAGGTTGCTCAGGCTGATTTTGAGCTCCTGGGCTCAAGTGAGCCTCCCTCCTTGGCCTCCCAAGTGCTGGAATTACAGGCGTGAGCCGCCGTGCCTGGCCTGGGGTTAACTTGATTTTCAGTTTCAAGGCCTGTGATGGAGCAGGAGTGGCTAGTGTGGCAGACAGTGGGGGCGAGTGGGATGGTGTCTGGGGACCCCAGAGCAGCTCCTGTGTATTCACTGAGCATCTGTCTATGTGGGTCAGGTGCTGGGGTAGACTCTTAAAGGGATCAGCTCAAATCCTTACAAGGGCCCCCTGAGGTAGGCAGTGGTTCCCAACATGAGGTCCCAGGCCCAGCAGCCTCGGCATTGCTTGGGAAGTGTTAGAAATGAGAACACTCAGGCCGCACTGGCAGCGGATCCCATCGGCAGGTATAGGGTGGGGCCTGGTGATGTGTTTAAGAAGTTTTCCACTGGATTCTGATGCAGGCTCGAGTTCAAGGACCTCTGATAGCTGACCCCCTGATGGTCTCTGGTGATACAGCGGCGACAGGCCCTGCCTGAGCTCATGCTTCCACGCAGTGAGGCTGTGCTCCTGGTGGCATGCCTGTGCTCCTGGACAGCCGTGTGCTGCTGAGTGGCACGGTGAGAGGGCAGTGCCCAGGAGGGGATGGAGGCGCAGCCCCACACTGCTGAAGCGGGAGGCCAGCGGGGCTCCGCTCTCTCAGGGCACTCGGGGACAGGGAGAGGTGGCTGCCTTTAATGTCCTCATGGGACACTGTCCCAGAGATTTGGCAGCACGTACTGTGTGACCCCAGTGAGAATTCCCATCCAGAGACAAGCAGGGTTTTCATCCGGCTCCTGCTGTCCAGATTTCTGAGTTATCTCTGAGAAATGTAAATACGAGTTGGGACGTGCACCAGAGCCTTGTTCTGGCCCCTGGCGTGGACCGGCTCCATGAGAGGGTCAGGGTTCACTAGGCAAGAGGCTGTTCCCAGCAGCCACGACTTAAACGCTTTCAAGAAAAACCTTCGGGGAGGGGAGAAAAAGGTGGGGGGAGGCCTGGTTCCTGTTCCCAGTGCAGGTGTGAATACGGCTGACAGTCTAACTGCACTTCCACTGTAGTCTGCTTGAAACGGGAAGTTAAATGATCACTTATTTATGTAACAGAGAGTAATGACCAGGTTTTTGGCATTAAAAAAAAAAAGCCTTTAATATTTCGGAAACACAGAAACAAATGGAAAACACCCACATCAGCTGTGAAGCAGAAGCCGGGCGGTCGGGTCTCAGGACGGTTGCTGGCTTGCTTGGTGACAAATGCAGCTTTAGCGTGGGGGCCCAGACTCCGATTGGCAAGTTCTTTGTGAACTGTGATCTTGGGCAAGCTCTCTCATTGTTGAACTCTGTACGGGGGTGAGGATGCCCTGCTCTGAGGGTAGCTGGGAGGCTCCATTTGTGAGTGATTGCGACTGATCCCAGCTGGCGCCGGGTTCTGCACGCGGTTCCCTTCTCTTTACCCCAGTTTGGGTCCTGCACGGGCAGAAGGATGGCTGCCCACAGGACATGGAGTGATGGGCCTGTGGGCAGATTCACCTGCTTCAGATCACAGGGGCAGATTCACCCCAAGGCCATCAAGATCCGGCTGGGGGCCCTAGCATTGAGTTCTGTGGTCAGATATTTTTATACACTTAGCACAAAGAAAACATCAAGCACAGTGAGTGAAGGCCGCTGTTTGGTCCTCCCTCGCAGCCTCCCACTGAGTGCGGCCGAAGCGGCCCGGCCATCTTTGGCTCGGGCTCAGCGTTCCCCCACTGTGGCACCGTTGGCTTTTAGAGCTGGAGCGTTGGGTGCTGTGGGGTCATCGCAGGCATTGTGGGTGCTTGGCAGCACCGCTGGCCTTTCCCACTAGAAGCCAGTACCATCTCCCCAGTAGTGACAACTAAAAATGTCTCCTGCATGTTGTCAAGTGTCCCCTGAGTCCGCGGGGTGGGAGAGCACACTGAAGTGGAGTCGGGGTTATATGATTTTGGATTTCAGCTGGATATGCTCAGTGGTTCACGGTGTAGGAAGAGGTCATGAGCTACAGTTGGTCAGCGGTGTGGTCATTTCAGACTAGGGTTACTCTGCACAAAACAAAACGAACCCCAAAAGGTGAAATGCCTGAAATCGTACACTTCGAATATGAAAGAAAACTGGCAAAGGCTTCCCCGAATGTGGCAACCTCCCGAAAATGCTCATGACGTTACCGGTAGAGGCTTGTGGAGCTGAAGTAAATTCTTTTGAAGGTACCAGTAATACAAAATTTAAATAACCATGAAAGGTGGAGCAAATACTGAGTCACCTTCTGTTCTTTCTATAGAAATTTGAGTTCATGGGAGCAGGCAATGAAAGGATATACTGCCAAATAATATAGAATCATAAGGGCTGGGCCAGGCACGGTGGCTCATGCCTGTAATCTTAGCACTTTGGGAGTTCGAGACCAGCCTGGCCAACATGGTGAAACCTCGTCTCTACTAAAAATACAAAAATTAGCCAGTAGTGATGGCAGGCGCCTGTAATTCCAGCTACTCAGGAGGCTGAGGCATGAGAATTCCTTGAACCTAGGAGGTGGAGGTTGTAGTGAGCCGAGATCGTGCCACTGCACTCCAGCCTGGGCAACAGAGTGAGACTGTCAACAAAAACAAAAATATAAGGGCTGTCAGGCAGTTTTTAAAAACTAAGCTTCCCCCCATCCTGTAGCTTGTCTTTGCATCTTCTTAATGGGATCTTCTGCAGAGCAAAAGGTTTTAATTTTGATGAAGTTCAATTTATCAGTTATTGCTTTTGGAGATTGTACTTTGATGTTAGAATATCAAAGGATGGTTTGCTGAGCCTTAGATCCTGAAGATTTTTTTTCTGTGCTTTTTTCTAAAAGTTTTGCAACTTTACGTTTTGCGTTGAAGCCCACGATCTGTTTTGAGATAGCTTTTGTGTGATAGTTATATTGGGGTTATCTTTTTTGCCTGCAGATGTCCCGTGGCTGCAGCACTGTTGGTGGCACACGCCATCTTCCCTCTACTGGTCGCTTTTGTACTTTTGTGAAAAAGCAGTTGAGTGTATAGGTGAAGATCTACCTCCGGGTTCTCTGTTCTGTTCCACTGTATAATGTCTTAGAATTGTGTAGATTGATTCCTCCTACTTTATTCTTTCTCAAAATTGTTTCAGCTATTCTAGTTCCTTTCTCTTTTTGTATACATTTTAGAATA
This sequence comes from Cebus imitator, assembly GCF_001604975.1. NCBI lineage: Eukaryota > Metazoa > Chordata > Mammalia > Primates > Cebidae > Cebus > Cebus imitator. The sequence goes on from NW_016107454.1 coordinate 743,349, forward strand.
GTCTATATATACAAAGATTATTATGATTTTGATAGAAATTGTGTTGTGTCCAAATATTAAAAAAAAAGTTGTGTTAAGCTTGTACTGTGTATTAATTTTGGGGAGAATCAACATTTTTTTACTCTGTTGAGCCTCCTAAACTATACTTTTAAATTATTATTATTATTTTTGAAACAGGGTACCACTCCGTCACCCAGGCTGGGGTGCAGTGGCACGATCTCAGCTAACTGCAACATCCACTTCCCAGGCTCAGGTGATCCTCCCACCTCAGCCTCCTGAGCAGCTGGGACCATGCTACTAGGCCCAGCTAATTTTGTATTGTTTTTGTTAGAGACAGGGTTTCACCATGTTGCCCAAGCTAGTCTTGAACTCCTGAAATAAGTGATCCTCCCACTTCAGCCTCCCAAAGTGCTGGGATTACAGGCATGAGCCACCGTGCCTGGACGAGTCTCCTAATCTATAAAGATGATGTGTCTCTCTGTTTATTCAGATCTTTTTTGAGCTTTTCAGCAACATTTTGTAGTTTTCAGCATATAAGTTCTATATATGTTTTGTTAGATTTACACCTAAGTATTCCTTTTTTAAAGCAATTGTAAATATTTTGAATTTTAGTGTCTATGAGTTCATTACCATTTTATAGAAATCTGCTTGGTTTTTCACAGTTTATTTTTATTATTTATTTTGAGACAGTGTCTTACTCTGTTACCCAGGCTGGAGTGCAATGGCATGACCTCAACTCATTGCAACCTCTGCCTTCTGGAGTCAAGCGATTCTCCTGCCTCAGCCTCCTGAGTAGCTGGGATTGCAGGCATGTACCACTACGCCTGGCTGATTTTTGTATTTTTAGTAGAGACAGGGTTTTGGCTTGTTGGTCAGGCTGGTCTCGAACTCCTGACCGCAGGTAATCTGCACACCTCAGCCTCCCAAAGTGCCGGGATTATAGGTGTGAGCTATGGTGCCCGGCTACTTGGTTTTAAAATGACTGCCTTGTATCCTGTCACCTGTTGCACTGATTTAATAGTTTCCAGGAGCTCTTTTGTAGACTCTGGGATTTCTAAGTAGACAACCATGTCATCTGCAACAAGGGACAGTTTTATTTCAGTTTCTGAATCTACACACTGTTTATCTCCTTTTCGTGCCCTGCTGTTGTGCCCAGAACTTCAGCACTGCATTGAGTAAGAGGTGAGAGTGGACATCCTTGCCGTGTCTTGATCTCAGGAAGGAAACATTCTGTTTTTGCCCACGAAGTATGATGTCAGCTGTGGCTTTGCTAACATCATACTTTGTCAAGTATGAGAGTTTTTATGAAAGATGTTCTTTATCAAGCTGAGAGTTTTTATCATGAAAGGGTGTCGACTTATGCCAAATGCTGTTTCTGCCGCGGTGATACACTCATGGGATTTTCTTTGTTAGCTTGCTAATGTGGTGGGTTGCATAGTGGAGCTCTGAATAGTGACATAGCCTCACATTCCCGGATGAAACCCTGTCTTGTCAGAGTTTATAAATCTTCTTTTATATTGCTGAATTCTGTTTGTGAATATTTTATTAAGGATTTTCTCATCTCTATTCATGAGGGTTATTGGTCTATAGTTTTTTGTTCTCTTTGGTTTTGATATCAGGGTAATATCAACTTTATAAATGAATTGGTAAATATTCCCTCCTCTTCTATTTTCTGGAAGAGGATGTGTAGAATTGGTGTTAATTTTTCTTTAAATGTTTGGTAGATTCTCCTGTGAATCCATCTGGTCTTGAAATGTCTTTCTGGGGAGTGTTTAAATTGCAAATTCAATTCCCTTCCTTGGTATAGGGCTATTGAATTATCTGTTTCGCACTGGGCATGCTGTATAGTTTGTGTTTTCAGGAAGTGGTTCATTATGTATAGCTTTAATAATATATTTAAAATAAAGAATCCATTATTTTTCCTGGATTTTATGATTTGTGTGGAATTTCTCCATTTTTACATTTTGATTTTATGATTTTTCAGTCTAAATCAATATTCACCTTTGAACCTAGCGTCTTACACTTGTAATTTTATATGTATTTTTTTCTTAAAGAAGGCTCCACCATCCCTCAAGATATGCAAGATTCAGGCTGCACAGAAGCTGGGTCTGTCCAGCCCCTAAGATTTGTTTCTGGCATTAAATGAAACCTGCCTCTGAATGAAGCTGAAATGCATGGAGTGAGTTTCCAACTCACCTGGGGCCAGGTCTCCACAGGCCGTGGTCAAGCTCTTACTGCCTTTTGAAGCGAAGTCCCCTAGGAACGAGGAAGGAAGTCGGTCGGCTGCGGGCTGCTGTCGGGTCGGTGCCAGGCGATGAGCGTCACTCTTCTGAACTTCCACAGTAGTCACGCTTGTTTTTTCAAAAAATGAAAAAAGAGAAAGCCAACAAAGAAACAGGATGGAGGTGTTTGGGTTGGGGAGTCACAGGGGCCTCCCCCGGAAGGTCCTGCCCCCTCCCCAAAGCCGGCCTCCGGGAGTTCCTGGCGTTCCCACACCCCACAGGCCACTCTGCAGGACCCTGGTGGACGCAGGGCAGACAGGAAGCCGCCCGGAGATAACGCTGCAGCTGGCCGGGCAGCCTGATTTGCTGGGCTGTCTGATGGCCCAGGCCGAGGCTTCTCCCTGCGCCTGGGACTGCTGCCGCCTCTCTAAATAGCAGCCATGAGGTGCCTCGGGGCAGTGTCCCCGCAGGCCAGCGACGGCCAGGACGCCCCGTTTGCCTAGTGTGTGCTCAGGTAGGGCATGCTGCTGCCTGGGACTGCAGCTGAGGGTTTGAAGGTGCTGAGACCCTGGAGAGGAAAGGCAGGCGGGGGTCCAAACGGGGCGCAAGGTGGGCTCGGGCTGGGCAAGGAGGATGGGAATTTGTCCCCAGATCCAGGCAAGAGATTGAATCTCAATAAATCTGGCACCAGAGTTCCAAAGTTTGATTAGTTCATGGCGGAAATTCATGGAGCCTGTTGATGAGATGGGTTCAGACTGGTGAGTTACTGGATGCTGGAGTCATCCTCCTGGGTGGCAGATTTCAAAGGGCCCGAGACCCAGAGGGCGAAGCCATCTCTGCTGATTCCAACCTCAGTGCAGTACTTGGTCGCACAGCCTGACGATTGCTCCTGTGCAGCGTCTGAGGGGTCAGGCAGACAGCAGCCGCCACCGCTCTCAGGGACCAGCAGCTCTGTGTTGGGGTCAGGAGTGGCTCTGTGTGGGGCTCAGGAACAGGGATCGGAGGGGTGAGGGACAGGTGGGTCTTGCGGTGGCAACTTTCAAGTTCAGATGGGGTCATTTCAAACCTAGTGGGGGCCTCCTGTCTCCAAAACTGGAAAGGAGGAAGGTTTCCTGGGCCAGCCGCCTCCTGCCTGGGTGCCTTGCGCTAGGTACTGGCTGTCTGTTTAGAGCTGGGTGATGTGATCGTTCTCACTTTAAAAATGAAACTTTAAAGCCATGGTGTGTGTAGCTGGAATTTTGGCTTGATGGGAAACACTTCGCCTGCAGTAGGCAGCGCAGTGCCTCAATCTTTCACAGCTACTGGATTTTATTTAGAATTTTGAAAAATCCATGTGCCGGGGAAGGGAGCACAGCAGTGATGTGCTGATGGCTGTGGGACGAGGAGAGGGCAGGGGTCCCCTCTAACTCTGTGCTCCTGGTAGGAAGCTAGGCGGAGCGTGTGCTCTTGTGGGGTGGGGTCCCAGCTGCCCTGGAGGGCACACTGTCACTGTAGGGAGGGAGATGCCTCAGGGGCTGGGCTGGGCGGTCACAGTGAGTCGGGCCTCCGCATGCTTCGGGATGTGGTTCTCAGGAGGTGTTTGTGGTCGCTGTAAGAGGCTGGACCTTGCTGTGGATACTTAATGAAAATGTAGAATACCCGGTTTGGCAACTGAAGTCATGATTTTTTTCCCATTGTCTGTTTCTTTCTTTCTTTTTTTTTTCTTGTGATGGAGTCTGGCTCTGTCACCCAGGCTGGGGTGCAATGGCGTGATCTCGGCTCACTGCAACCTCCACCTCCCAGGCTTAAGTGATTCTCCTGCCTCAGCTTCCTGAGTAGCTGAGATTATAGGCGTGCACCACAGTGTCCAGCTAATTTTTGTATTTTTATTGGAGAGGAGGTTTCACCATGTTGCCAAGGCTGGTCTCGAACTCTTGACCTCAGGTGATCCGCCCACCTTGGCCTCAAAGTGCTGGGATTACAGGCATGAGCCACCACACCCAGCCCCATTGTCTATTTCATTTTTAACATGCATTTCTTCTTAGGATTCCACGTTTAGCCCCCTCTCCCTGGCTTATCAAGTCTATCTTTTCCATTGATGGGAGGGTCTAAGTGTCTGAGGCCCGGGCTGGGAGATAGGGTGCTGTTCTTAGAGAGGTCTGAGGGAGACGTGGCTTCTCCGTTTATAAATGAAATTCCTCTTGTGGGAAGGCAGTCAGTGGGCGAGACCTCTGGGAAGTGGAGGCGCTTTCAGAGGCCTGGGTGCCCTCACCCTGTGCCCATCTGCCTGGGCTCCTGGCTGTGTATCTGAGAGCACCAGATGCAGGGCCTGGGCCTCCTCTGTGCCCATAGGTCTAGGTGAGGCCTGTCGCAGGAAAGTAGACAGGAAACCTGTGAATGGGTAGTGGGGCCGGGGAATGAGTGGAGCGAGGGAAGGCACAAGAAATCCTGGCTGGGGCTGCTCCAGGCTCGGTGGGTGAGTGTGAGTGAGTGAAGGCATGGGAAGGCCTGGCCTGACTGCTCCGGGCTCGGTGGGTGAGTGTGAGTGAGTGAAG
>NW_016107454.1:749150-750507 GCF_001604975.1 Cebus imitator
GGCCCGGCTGCTCCGGGCTCAGCAGGTGAGTGTGAGTGAGTGAAGGCATGGGAAGGCCCGGCCCGGCTGCTCTGGGTTTCTCCCACCTAATACTTACCTTCTCTTGGGAGATGGAGACCAGCCTTTGCTGAACTCTTAGGGCCTCTGTGCTGTGAGGGTGATAAAAGGCTTGCTGAACACCTGGTTCTATCTGGGCAGAATCATTTCTAACTACAGAGGAAATTCCCATGCCAGCCTTTGATTCCTGAGACATTGAAAAAAGACGTCTAAACCCAGTTTGCATCCTGCCAACGCTGAGAAGTGAGGCTTGCCTTGCGCAGAGTGTGTGGGGAGCAGGAGCTTCTCGCCGCTTTCCGGAGCTGCTCGGGCAGCAGCTGGGGGTGGACGATGCCTAGGAGTTCGGTGGACCCGCACGCCTGGCACAAACCTTGTGGTGCCCTTTTTACTTTTAATTTTTATTTTATTGATTTCATTTTTTGGGGGACAGAGTCTCGCTCTGTCACCCAGGCTGGAGTGCGGTGGTGTGATCTCAGCTCACTGCTGCTTCCACCTCCCAGGTTCAAGTGATTCTCTTGCCTCAGCCTCCCGAGTAGCTGGGATGACAGGTGCCTGCCATCATGCCCAGCTAATGTTTATATTTTTAGTAGAGATGGGGTGTCACCATGTTGGCCTGGCCTTGAACTGCTGACCTCAGGTGATCCACCCACCTTGGCCCCCCAAAGTGCCAGGATTACAGGCGTGAGCCACTGAGCCTGGCCCATTTCAACATTATTAAGAATTTCAGGACAATGAGAGCGGGGCGTAACCCATGTCTGCAGACTGCCTGCCTGCCTGGGAAAACCGCGTGGACATTAGATATGATGAAGATTCTGCAAACACAGAAGCGCCGTGAGGGAAGAGCAGGAGGCTCTATTTGCGATGCGATTGTGAACTTTCCTTCTGTTGTTTGTTCCTTTATTCACTCATTGATTTCTTCACTCAGTTTGGTGCCTGCTGAACTGCGGGCTTCTGAGTGCCCAGAGACCTTTAAGAAGCTGTAGCTTGCACAATTACTCGCACATGGACCCAATGAGGAAGGCAGGTGGGAGGATTGAAGTCAGCTGGTGGGATCCTGGGTTTCTGCTTTTCAGTCATCCTTATTCTAATATCTGCGTGGGCACAGGGGAGCAGGGTGTGGGCAGAAGCAGCAGGTGAGAGGTGTGGGGAGAGGAGGCTGGAGGGAGGCTGTGGGTGTGGAGGGGAGGCTGGAGGGAGGCTGTGGGTGTGGAGGGGAGGCTGGAGGGAGGCTATGGGTGTGGAGGGAGGCTGGAGGGAGGCTGTGGGTGTGGAATGAGGCTGGAGGGAGGCTGTGGGTGTG
>NW_016107454.1:750817-758163 GCF_001604975.1 Cebus imitator
GAGGCTGGAGGGAGGCTGTGGGTGTGGAGGGAGGCTGGAGGGAGGCTGTGGGTGTGGAATGAGGCTGGAGGGAGGCTGTGGGTGTGCAGGGAGGCTAGAGGCAGAGTGCCCAGTTGCATGGCCGGGTGGTGGAATTGGGGCTGATTGTTCGCCTCTCCATATTGCATTGAGGAATTGTAATATTGCACAAGGCTGTTGTGGGAATTAAATCAGATATGTGTCCACATTTGGTATACAATGTATATGAGCTCCTTTTCTCTCTGTCAAACCCTATTTTTAAAAAGTCCTTACAGTCATGACTGGAGGAGGAAGGGGCCCTTCCTTTGGTGCGTGGGGAGCTGAGAGCCGGGAGAAAGAGGAAAGCAGCGACAGCGAGGGGAAGCCCTGGCGTTCTGCCCCACCCTCACCACGCGCTAGTCACACAATGCAGGGAAGCGTCTTAATGTCTCTTTTCTTTGGCTTCCTCATCTGTGGCGTGAGCCTGATGGTGCCGATCTCTGTGCAGTGATGGGAGTTATTTTTCTCCAACTCAGTGGACACTCTGCACCTGGTCCTTCACAAGGCCGTTTCTACGAGGGACTCTGCAGAAGAACCAGGTCCTCGCCTGGTGCACGATGCCCTGCACTGCAGGATGGCACTGGTTGGAAACGGCCTCCCTGTGTCTCTTCCGTAGGAGAACTGACACAGAGGCACTGTGCGGGGCACAGGTGTTCTCAGATGAGGAGCTTCCAGCCCTTTCCCTGGACTCGGAGCCCACTCATGTAATCACAGGAGGATCAGTATCTGCCACTGGACGAGCATTTCCATGTGCCACACTGTCACGGTGCCACAGGCATTAATTTCCTCTGCTATCCCTTAGAATAGCCTAGCTCCATTTTATTTTATTTTGATTTGTTTTACTTTTTTTAGGTGGAGTCTCACTCTGTCTCCAGGCTGGAGTGCAGTAGCATGATCTTGGCTCACTGCAACCTCCGCTCTCGGGTACAAGTGATTCTCCTGCCTCAGCCTCCCGAGTAGCTGGGATTACAGGCACATACCACCATGCCTGGCTAATTTTTGTATTTTTAGTAGAGACAGGGTTTTACCATGTTGGCCAGGCCAGTCTCGAAATCCTGACCTCATGAGCCACCTGCTTTGGCCTCCCAAAGTGCTAGGACTACCAGCATGAGCCACCGTGCCGGCCGTTCCTATCTCCGTTTTAGGAGAAGAACGGGGCTTGCAAAGTGCCTGCGGTGTGGCCAAGGTACTGGGAAGTGGTTCAGCGGACATGTGGCTGCCCCTCACTCACTGCCTTCAGGATGCAAAGTCCCGGGAGGCCTCGGCCACGGCCCCTCCATGGTGCAGGAAGGCAAGCGCTGGCCTGCCAGCCCCACAGTCACGAGGGTGAGCTCCCCGCCACCGGCTGTACCCTTCCTCTCCTTCCAGCACCTGCCAGTGGCATGCACTCTGCCTTCATAAGATTAGATAATCCATATGCTACAACCACATAAAGTTGAGTAAAAAAGACACTGAAGACTATATATACTGTGCTGTGATATCTTATCAAAAGCAAGCAAGGCTGGGTGCGGTGGCTCATGCCTGTAATCCCAGCACCTTGGGAGGCTGAGAAGGGCAGATCACTTCAGCCCAGGAGTTCAAAACCAGCCTGGGCAACGTGGTGAGACCCCCATGTCTACAAAAAAGACAAAAATTGGCCAGGCATCGTGGCACATGCCTGTAATCTCAGCTACGAGGGAGGCTGAGGTGGGAGAATCCTCTGAGCCCAGGAAATTGAGGCTGCAATGAGCCAGGATGGCACACTGCCTGTCCCCAAAACAAAAACAAGCAAACTTGACCGAATATGGCTTAAGAACAAATAATGTAGGAATGCTGCTTAAACCCTGTCAGAGGAGGGGTTCACATTTGGGATGGCGTCCCTCAGGGGAGGCCGTGTGGATGGGGGCGGGGCTGGGGCTTCGGGGCTGGCCAGGCAGGTGCGCTCACAAGTGTGTGCTGTGTGGTTAGGCCTCGTCATCCTGTAGTTGTATACACACATTAACTCTGAATGAACTAGCAAGTGAGCATCAAAAATGGCAGCTGGAGGTATAATCCATTGCTGAAGCTGAGTGATGGGTACATGGAGGTTCATGGTCCTGGTTTTGTGTGTATTTGAAATTTTCTGTCATGAATGTTAGTAATGATGAGGGCCTCAACAGGACGATGCCGGGCCCCGTGATGGCTGTGTCACTGCATGGGGCGGGCTCCCACCCATGCCCCTTCTCAGCGGGAGCTGGGAGCCCCCACTTTCCTCCTGGCTTCCCCGTGCCTGCGCTTTGTGAAGTCATACCTACTTCCGATTCCTGCGGCTTCTTGCAGGATGTTTGAATAAAGGTGGGAGTGGGCAGTTTCTGAATTAGCCCCTTTTTCCACCACCTTTCCCACACACTCAGGGGGGCCCGGAGTGGCGGGAGTGGAGCCGAGATTTGAGCAGGGCCTCTGGTGACAGGCTGGCGTGTGGACCATCATGGCGTAGCCAAAGCTCATTGCTTTACTTTCTGTGACTTTGAGCTTTTTCTTCTCTTTTCTTTCCTGTGTGTGTGTGTGTGTTTTTTTTTTTTTGAGACAGGGTGTCCCTCTGCCTGCCCAGGCTGGAGTGCAGTGGTGTGATCATGGCTCACTGCACCCTCAGCCTCCTGGGCTCAGGTGATGCTCCCACTTCAGCCTGCACAGTAGCTGGGACTGCAGGTGTGTGTCATCACACCTGGCTAATTTTTTGTAGAGATGGGGTTTAGCCATGTTGCTCAGGCTGGTCTGAAACTCCTGGACTCATGTAGTCTGCAGGCCTTGGCCTCCCAAAGGCTGGGATTACAGGTGTGAGCCGCTGTGACTTTGAGCTTTAAAGGACCTTTCTCCCCTGAGCCATTCTTGAACACCCAGGATGAGAGGCGGCCTCGGCTTCAAGGCCTCTAAGTTTTCACAGAGTTAGGACAGGCTCTGTCATCTTCGGCAAGTGAAGCTCTCCAACCTGCACGCCCAAGCTCTGGCTCCGCCCTGCCTCTAACCCTGTCTCCCTTCCCCCTCCCTTCATTAACCCTTGCCTCAGTGGTAAAGGACATCTAACATGGGATGTTCCAGGCGCTGACGCTAGCGGTCTCCACGTCATCCTTCTGTCTATTACCATTAGAGGGGATTTTTTTCAGATTTGGGAGAAGGGTTTCAAATGACTTCCCTTCAAGCTGCAGGGCTGCCGTGGGCATCCTGGCCTCCACACATTTCTGGGAGGACTCCCCGAGCAGCAGGACTTCTAGCTGCAAAGGCGAGCTAGCGCCAGCCAGAGGTAGGGTCTCTGTAGATTCCACAGGGCCCTGGCTTTCGGGGCAATGTCCGGACCCTGCTGCCCTGGCTTTTGTAGCAGGGCTCTCACAGGGCTGTTGATGTGGGAATCCCAAAACTGCAGATGGCCTTTCTCTAGCGGCTGAGTAGGAGTTCTCTGTGTAGGAATCCAGACGGAACTCCTTGGGGTGGGCACGCTGTAGGCCTTCAAGCAAGGCTACTGGCTGGGGCTGGCATGCTCTTGGTGCCCGGTGCCTGACCCTGGCGCTGGAAGCCTCTCACTGGAGGCTTATGACTGGTGCTTGAGGGAGCCAGTGACTGAGGAGTACCCATGGGGGCCCAGAGGCCCTGCCAGGTGCCATGCGGGCTGCGCCCCTGGCCTCGGAGGCCTGCTCGCTATCACTGGCGGCCGGCTACTGCAGCTCCCATCACTGTTCATTTTTCCTCCTCTGTGTAGGAGTCTGCATCCTGCGCCCAGAATGAGGGGACACCTGGCCCTGGTGGGCGTTCTGATCAGCCTGGCCTTCCTGTCGCTGCCACCGCCTGGACATCCTCAGCCGGCCTCTGAAGACGCCTGCTCTGTGCACATCCTCCTCCCTGGCCTCAAAGGTAACTGCTCCCTGGACTCTGCGCCACCAGGCAGTGGCCTCCGGGGCGGCTCAGAGACTCCCATGCAGCTATGCAGTTCCACGGAAAAGCACAAAGCCCGGGAAGGTCTGCGCACCCCACTGGGCCTTAGTTGCCCCATCTGGAAATCAAGGATTGGGTGACATGGTATCTACACTGTCCCAGGCCATGGCATTCCCTCATTCTGAGGATAGCAATTTACTTGCAACTCAGCCCTCTCCAGGGGGAACTTTCGGGAAGGCACCTGCCGTTCGCGTTAGGCCTTGCCCACGCGGCCTCTGTCAGCCTCCCCATAAGATGATCCCATTTGCGCAATTTTACAGATGATAAGGAAATTGAGGTTCAGAGAATATTTGCAATTTGTGTAAGGTCCCAAAGTGCTTCTGCATTGCTTCCTGGGAACCCTTAATATTTTATTTTAAAAATTAAAAAAAATCCCTGGTGGTCTAGTGGTTAGGGGAAAAAATAAGAAACATTTTTTTTTCTTGTTGCTTTGCTTCGTGGCTCTGGTCGGGGCCTCTTTTCAGCTGTGTCCACCCTGCTGTTGGAACCAAGCGGACCGCCCTGCAGCCCAGCCCAGCCCAGTGGCTTCTGTGCTTTTAACTCTGATTGATGTGCTTGCTTTAGGAATGTTGAATTATGTTGGAAGCAACTTAAACTGCTGGATGTGTATGGCTCTCTAAGAAGTTTTGGTGAAAGTGCTTTGGCCCCTGACTTCATGGTAGCATGGGTGGGTTTGTGAGTGGAACCTTCAGCTTTAAGTTAGAAGCTGTGTCTGTGGGGAGCTGGACTTTGGCTGTGGAGGTCACGTCCCCATCCGACGTGGTGGGTGCCCCCGAGTCCCAGCCGTTCTCTTCCCTGCGCTTTGCCATGTCTGTGGCCTGAACAGGTGGGGGCCGTGGGTTGGGGTCCAGGGTCCCTTCTGGATGCAGCCTTTCCCAGGTGCTGTTGGGAGGGTCCTTCCCAGCCTCCACATTCTGGGTCCCCTGGATGTGCTGTCATTTCCCATATGGGTGGGGTCCCTTCCCAACCCTCGCAGCCTGGGAAGTAGGGCAGGTCTGTGTATGCCGGGTCAGCTGTGCTGCGTGATGGCTCACCTGTCCTCCCAAGCCTTGGCCTCCTGGTCTGTGAAGTTGGGGAGGTGATGCCGGCTTTGGACTCTGTGGGGATGCAGTGGTGGCCCCAGGAGTGGACACACAGTGACCTGGGACCCAGCCCCTGCTCCCTGCTCTGGGACAGTGACTTACAAGGCACTAACCCTGGGCAGGCTGCGAGCCTGCCCACGGTGCAGATCAGGTGCCTGTCCAGCATGTGTCCAGTGAGTCCGCAAGTGAGAGGTGAGCACCGGGGCGAGGAGAGCTTTAAAAGGTTGAGGACGCCCAGTGTGTCAGGAATTGGTTACCCAGCAGAGAAAATGTTGTGTGCCAGTGGACCTCGTCCCTGCCAGCTGAGCAAGTGCCAGAGCACCCCAGGGCCATTGGAGGTCAGAGAGGAGAGACCTCATCCAGGACAGTGCCGGCTTCTAAGGAAACAGACACATACGTAGTCACCATTCATTCATTAGACAAACGTCCATTGAGAATCTACCAGCAGGCTCAGGGCTGGGATGAAGAAGCCACTGCCTGTCTCCTCACAATCCCGCCATTCAGCCCCGGACATGGGTGGCGTCTGGTCTCAGAAACACAGCATGCGCCCCCTCCCCACGCTGTCCCCTTGTGTTTTGGATCCTGAAACTTCTGCCAAGTCCACATTTGGCTGAGGAATCCTCCTGGGCACGCGCCAGGCTCCGCTGACTGCTGGGGTACTTGAGATGACACTGATTTGCCATTGCAGGCCTTACAGTAATACATTATCTTTATGTTTAGAGAGAATGACAACTCCTTTTAATGGAAAGAAAGTCTTTTTTTTTTCATGGCCAAAAAAGTGACTGTAGGTGGAAAAACATTTATCTGTATTACCAAATGTGTTGCCCAGAAATTGGAAAGGTCATAGTTCTTCTTATAGCTTTTATCAAATTAATTTGTTTTTGCTTATTGTTTTTGAGAGGGAGTTTCCCTCTTGTTGCCCAGGCTGGAGTGCAGTGATGTAATCTTTGCTCACTGCAACCTCCGCCTCTTGGGTTCAAGAGATTCTCCCTCCTGAGCCTCCCGAGTAGCTGGGACTGCAGGTGCACACCACCATGATGGTCTAATTTTTGCATTTTTAGTAGAGACAGGGTTTCAACATGTTGTCCAGGCTGGTCTTGAACTCCTGACCTCAGGTAATCCACCTGCCTTGGCCTCTCAAAGTGCTGGGATTATAGGTGTGAGCTACTGTGCCCAGCTTACCAATTAATTTTAAAATCATTTATTGTCATTCCTTAAAACAACATTGATAAAACCAGTAATGGGGCCTGAACAGCATGCGCGGTGGGGGGTTTGCTCTTCTGACACCTGTTGGCCTTTCTGTGCCTGTCTCCCCCTCTGTAAAACGAGCCAGGTGGGCTGAGGTCCTGGCTTTCCCCTCTCTGACTTCCCATGGCCTTGGGGTGCCGTGGCACTCGCTGTGGCCAGCAGGGATGAGGTCGCTGGCGCACAAGTTCATGCAGCCTGAGAAGCAGGTAGCATACCGTCAAGCATTGTCCATGGATCTTCCTCCACTGACTGAGAATATGTCAAAGTATCTCAGGTTCTGCATAAAACAACTGATGTGTGCCTTCTTTGCTGGGTCAGAAATGACCCCAAATGCCATCTAGGCAAAAGATTTTGTTTGTAGATTTGTACATGATTTGCAGAAAAGCCAAGCAAATAGTGAATGCCAGCCACGTTTTCTTTGTTTCTCTGCACAAGGAGGGAGCAGTGTTGTGGTGATTGTGGAAAGTGAACCAGACAGTGGAAATGTGTGCCTCTCCTGGCAGAGAAGTAATGTGTCATTAAAACTTCATAGAGCCAATCATCCTGGAAAAGGAAAGGACGTGGGAAAAATGGCGTTGTGCTCACTGGGTCTACATGATAAAATGCAAGGAGTTTACAGTGGGAAGGCTTATAGGAAGCCTGCTCTGGAGTCATTACCTGCAGGGCCATATATCTTTATGAACCCTGGGACCAGTGGAGAATGAACACTTCCAACCCTGACAAATGGGCCAGGTGCAGTGGCTCATGCCTGTGATCCTGGCACTTTGGTAGGCCTAGGTAGGTGGATCACAAGGTCAGGAGTTTGAGACCAGCCTGGCCAACATGGTGAAACCCCATCTCTACTAAAGATACAAAAAATTAGCCAGGTTTAGTGGCAGACGCCTGTAGTCCCAGCTACTCGGGAGGCCGAGGCAGGAGAATCGCTTGAACTTGGGAGGCGGAGGTTGCAGTGAACCGAGATTGCACCGCTGGACTCCAGCCTGGGTGACAGAGCAAGACTCCATCTCAAAAAAA
>NW_016107454.1:758178-760800 GCF_001604975.1 Cebus imitator
AAAAAAAAAAAAAAAAAAAAAAAAAAAAAAAAAAAACCTCATCTCTAAAAACAAACAAACAAACAAACAAACAAAACCCTGCCAAATTGTGAGCAGTGCTTCAAAACAGCCTTGGTTCTTCAGATGCGTGGACAGGGCGAGTCTGCAAGGCGGAGGCAACGGGGACCCCAGAGAAACCAGGGCAGCCCTGCCGTGGATGGAAGGCCCCACTACTCTCTGGTCCTCAGTGCTGCTGGGCCTGAGCCAGGGATTTAAACACCTTTTTCTCATGACAACCAGTACGGCGTCTGCCAGGGTAGATTTCCTTCAGTCCTCATCAGAGCTGAGGAGGGCCAGGCTGGGCAGGCTTACACTGGGTTTTGCACAGGGAGGAAAGCGGTTTCTGACTCCAGGGTGGGCTCCCCACACTGCAGGCACAGCCATGAGGCATTTGGGGTTCCTGCCGCCCAGCGCTGGCCGAATTGCGCCCGGCTTGTTCAACTGCACACAGAGGTCCATTAAGCAGAGCCCTTGAGAGATGGTAGTTAAGTGGATTTTGTGATTAGCTGAGAGATATAAAGAAAATCCATGTTAAATCCTATTCTTTAGAAAGCCTTACTGTTTTTAATGACTTATTATTCTTTCTTTCCTGCTTCAGTAACCAGATTTGGTGGGATTACAGGCCAGAGCCACCATGCCTGGTCCTTATTTATTTATTTTTGAGGTGGAGTCTTGCTCTGTCACCCAGGCTGGAGTGCATTGGCACGATCTTGGCTCACTGCAACCTCTGCCTCCTGGGTTCAAGTAATTCTTCCTGCCTCAGCCTCTTGAGTAGCTGGGATTACAGGTGCCAGCCACCATGCCCAGCTAATTTTTGTATTTTTGGTAGAGATGGGGTTTCACCATGTTGGCCAGGCTGGTCTCAAACTCCTGCCCTCAGGTGATCTACCCGCCTCAACCTCCCAAAGTGCTGGGATTACAGGCGTGAGCCACTTCCCCCCTGCCCCTGCTAAATTTTTTTGTAGAGATGGAGTCTTGCTATGTTGCCCAGGCTGGTCTGAAACTCCTGCCTTCAAGCGATCCTCCTGCCTTGGCCTCCCAAAGTGCTGGGATCACAGGTGTGAGCCACTGCACCTGGCCAACAATTAAAATCTGATGAGAGACAGGCAGATGATGCAGGTGGAGGTCGGTCAGAAGCTATCATGACAAGCTTGTCCTTACTGCCTTCTCTTTAGGAGGAGAGGGGACAGGCGAGTAGTCATGCTGGTTAGTGACTCGTTCTGAGGTTTTGATGCCTGAGGAAGGCGTGGTAAAGACACACTGGCGCCAGCACATCCCAGCTTGGTCATGTCACTTATTCTCATAGCCGTGTCTTCACCTGTAGAGTGGACATAGTGCCTGCCTCACATAGGGAGAGGATTGAAATTATTATGCAAATAAGTCAACGCCGTGTACAAGCTCCAGGGCCTTTATTAACAGTGTGAGAAGACCCCGGCAGGCCTGCTTCGTTTCATGTTACTTCTCTGTGAGCACTGATGGAGAACCCACCTTCTTCCCGGTGCTCTGGGGCCCCAGGGTTGGGTGAGATGGAGCTGTGTCTTCTCCAGGCTTTCGGCCAGTGGGAGAGAGCAGAGCGCTGTCATGGAGGCGGTGTGAAATGCTTCCTGAAGGAAACATCCTTCTGCCTCATCTTGGGCACCGTTGGCCTCGGCATGGGTGGTGGTGTCGTCCCGTGGGCCCCAGCCATGAAGTCCCTGGGCTGCCTGCGCCCCAGCGTCGGGCTCGCTCTGCTCACACACCTGGCTGTCGTCAGTGCCTCCAGCCTTCCCACTCGCCTGTGCACCTGCTGGCCCTGTCCTCGGAACACGTGTGACAGCGCCTGGCCGCGCGGCTCATCCAGCAGCTCGGCCTGGACAGCTCAGGGGACGTTCGGATCGTGCCGTCTGAATGGCGGCTCCTCTGCTGACGTTCTTGCCTCATTTTATTCTTGCGTCCCGTGTTGCTAATGAGAGTCTTATGTCAATCTGATTCTCATTCACGGGCTCGCAGTCTTCAGAGCCTTCCCCTCCCGCGGAGCCGACGCAGTTTCCCTGTATTCTGGGCGTTCTGCGGTGCCGCTCCGACGCGTCTGAGCTCCTCTCTGCTGGTCCCGTGCGGTTCTCCGCGGCCTTTCACAGCCTCCCAGGCTTTCCTCGGCGCTGGGGATCTTCTCAACCATCAGGCTGTTTCCTCTTTCCGGAGCTGCTGCATTCGCGAGTTTCTCCTTCAACTCAGCTTCACAGCCTCCAAACAAAACGAAGCTGCAGTCTCAGCGCTGCCCTGGGAACACGCTCCCCGACCCGCTTCCCGAGGGTCCAGGCCTCTCCCACACCCGCTCCGCTAGCGTCTGTCCTCGGGTGCTGCGGGCGAGCGCCTGCCCCGGCCCCAGGCCGCTCTGGTCACCCGCCGCACCGCCAGCGTCCCGCGGCGCCGCCAGTGCGCCTCCTTGCCCTCCTCCTTAACGCTGGTGCCCTCGAACCTCGGGGTTTCGTAATGCCAAGTTCATCTTCTTAGTGGATATTTCAGACACTTTTCTTTTTACAAGATAGGAAAGCAAACTTGAGAGTTACTTGGAGCCTTCGGGTGGCGCGTGGGTGTGGACGG
>NW_016107454.1:762527-766646 GCF_001604975.1 Cebus imitator
GCACACCTCTGCACCGCGCCCATCTCTGCACCGCGCACACCTCTGCACCGCGCCCATCTCTGCACCGCGCACACCTCTGCACCGCGCCCATCTGCACCGCGCACACCTCTGCACCGCGTCCATCTCTGCACCGTGCACACCTCTGCACCGCGCACACCTCTGTGCCGCCCCCATCTCTGCACCGCGCCCATCTCTGCACCGCGCACACCTCTGCACCGCGCACACGTCTACGCCGTGCACATCTCTGCACCGCTCACATCTCTGAACTGAGCCCATCTCTGAACCGCGCCTTGTAGGGAGTTTCCACCAGTAATTCACACTCTGTCTCCTGCCGCTGGTGACTGAGCCCCAGAAGCAGGTGGACATGCCCACCTGGTCACAGCAGCCCCTATGGTGGAGGCTATGGCTGAGCAGGAGCCTGTGACCTGGGGGGCCCACGCTGTCCGGGCCAGGGGAGGCTGACATAGCTCGAGAGTGCCAACCAGATGGTGACACTTTCATGGGGGGCACCTGGAGATCCTGCTGCCCTTCTCATTGGTGTTAGTGTGGAGGAGAGCTGGCATTTAGATGGTGCTTGGTGGGCACTGTATGCCCAGAGGCAGACTAGGAGCACCCCTAGAGGTGAACTGGCAAGAAAAACACAGGCCCTTTCTAAGAGAGAAGGTAGGGCAGGGAGAGAAAGAGTCTTGGAAACAGAATCGGGGGCACCCAGGGTAGGGGCTGGGTTGCAGGTGGGGAGAGGCGGGGGGAAGGAGTCTAGCAGCTTTCAGGGACGGGGTCTGGGAGGAGAGCCCCTTCTAACTGTTCTTGCTCCACAAATCACTCTGGGATGCTGTGCTGACCAGAACGAGCTGCTAAATGGATGTGATTTCTTCCACAGGAGATGCGGGAGAGAAGGGAGACAAAGGCGCCCCAGGACGGCCTGGAAGAGTCGGCCCCACTGGAGAAAAAGGTACCTGCATCCCCAAGCCAGCCTGCAGAGCTCTGCGGATGGAAGCCCCGCTCCCGCTAGAGCCGGGTTGGGAGGAGGAGGCGGTGGTTCCAGAGAGGACAGGCCCTGCCTTCTGGGTCCCAGGGAGGCAGATGGCCGGGGGCAGGGAGGGGAATGCTCCTTCAACAGTACTCCTTGTGCTGACCTGTTTGTGGGGCCCCAGGAAAGAAAGTGTGCCCTAGGAGTCAGCACAGGCTCCTGGCCTCTCTAAGCATCGTCTGTATGACACGAATAACAGCTTCCAGATCATCTGTGGGCGCTGAGCGAATCAGTGTAGTTATGAAGGTGGCGTGGTAAAGGACGCACACAGGACCCTCATCGCTTTGCAGCTGTTTCCCTCTTAGTAAAGTCCCGTGATCCTGCCGGCCTTGTGGGACTGTGAGACGCTCATGGGAGCTGGATCCTACATGTGAAGGAAATGTGTCATATGTGCAGAGTAGCTGCACGATCATGCATGTGAAGGAAATGTGTCATATGTGTAGAGTGGCCGCACAGTACATGGCGGGGTGGAATACATGGTGACCATTATCTTCAGGATATACTCCTTGTTACTGCTTTACAGTTTTAAAAATGTGTTTTCTTTCTTTCTTTCTTTTTTTTTTTTTTTGAGACAGTTTCGCTCTGTTGCCCAGCCTGCAGTACAGTGGCCCAGTCTTGGCTCACTGTAACCTCCACCTCCCAGGTTCAAGCCATTTTCCTGCCTCAGCCTCATGAGTAGCTGGCATGTGCCATCATGCCTAGCTAATTTTTTTTTTCTTTTTATTTTTTAGTTGAGACAAGGTTTCACCATGTTAGCCAGGCTGGTTTCGAACTCCTGACCTCAAGCGATACATTTTTTTTCAAGTCATTAAAAATTGTCTCTAGAAATGCTTGCTCAATATGTACACATCATTCCATGAGAATATATGCTACACTTAGCCAATCCCCCAACCAGTCTTTTAACATTGGAGAGTTGTTTCCAATTAAAAATTATTATAACAACACAAATATAGTTAAATATGTATTTAAGGCCATGCACTGTCTTTTTGAAACATTTTTGAGGTATAATTTATGGACATTCCCATTTGGAGATTACAGTACAATCAGTTTTGACCATCACATCCACCTGTAGCTTTATCCTAAGCAAGAGCTGGAACATTCTTATTTCACGTAGCATGATGCCTTCCAGGTCTATCCAGGTCACAAATGGTAGGATTCTCTTATATTTTAAGACTGAATAATATTCCACTACAAATATGCCATGTTTTCCTTATCCACTCATTGGTCAATAGACATGTAGGTTGAAACTGTAGGTTTCTCTTCAAGACCCTTATTTCAGCCCTTTGGCTGTGCACCCAGTAGAGACACTACTGGAGCATGTGGTAGTTCTGCTTTTGATTTTCTCACGCAGCCTGTGGACTGTTTTCCATTCCCAAAGCGAGGTAGAAGGAATCCCCTTTCTCCACATCTTCTCCAATACGTGCTCTCTTTTGATGTTTTGTTACCAGCCATCCTAGCAGGTGTGAGACGATGTCTCACAGTGGCTTTGGTTTTTCTTTCCCTGACGGTGAGTGATGCTGGGCACCTTTTCATCTATCTGTTGGATACCTGTATGTCTTCTTTAGAGAAATGTCTATTCAGATCCTGTGACCATTTGTAAATTGGGTTATTTGGTTTTTGGCTATTGAGTTTTATGAGTTCCTCATCTATTTTGGATAATAACCTCTTCTCAGATATATGGTTTGCAAATCCTGTCTCCCATTCCAGAGGTGCCCTTCCGTGTTGTTGATCACTTTCTTTGCTGTGCAGTAACTTGTTAGTTGGGAAGGTTGGTCCCACTTATTTACTGCTGCTTTTGTTGCCTGTGCTTTCAGTGTCATATCCAAAAAAACTATGCCAAGACCAATGTCAAGGAACTTTTCCCTTATGTTTCCTTGTAGGAATTCTGTGATTTCAGGTTTTACATTTAAGCCTTCTATTTTGAGCTGATTGTTATGTGTGGTATAAGACAACGATTTAATTTCATTTTTCTCACATGTGAATATTCAGTTTTCCCAGTAGCATTGCTTCGTGCCTTTGTTGAAGATGAGTTGGCTGTGTGTGTGTGCATGGCTTATTTCTGTGCTTTCTGTTCTGCTCTGTTGTCTACGTGTTTGTTTTTCTGCCAGTGCCTGTTTGAGCAAGTATACTGGTTTGATTACCGTCTATCTAGATTACAATTTGAAATCAGGAAGTGTGGTGCCTTCAGCTTTGTTTTCTTGCTCAAGACTGCATTGGCTATATATGGCCTTTTATGGTTTCATATGAATTTTATGATTTCTTTTTCCATTTCTGTGAAAAGCGCCTTTGGAATTTTGATGGGGATTGCACTGAATCTGTAGATTGCTTTGGGTAGTATGGACATTTTGAAATATTAATTTTTTGAATCCATGAGCATGAGATATTTTTCCATTTATTTGTGTCTTCAATGTTTCATAGTTTTCAGTGTACAGGTGCACAATACTTCCTTGGTTAAATTTATTCCTAAATATGTCATTCTGTTTGGTGCTACAGTCAGGGAGATTGTTTCCCTAATTTTTTTCAGGTAGCTCATTGTTAGTGTATAGAAATGCTGCTGATTTTTGTGTGTTGGTTTTGTATCCTGCAACTTTACTGAATTTATTAGTTCTAAGCAATTTTTAGTGTAGTCTACGATTTTATTTATATGAGATCATGCCATCTGCAAATAGAGCCAGCTATTACTTCTCCATTTCCAATTTGGATGACATTTATTTCCCTCCCTCCCTCCCTCCCTCCCTCCCTCCCTCCCTCCTTCCTTCCTTCCTTCCTTCCTTCCTTCCTTCCTTCCTTCCTCTTCCTTTCTTGCTCTTTCTCCCTTACCTTTTCTTTCCTTTTCCCTTTCCTTTTCTCTTTCTTGCCTAATCATTCTGGCTAGGACTCCCAGCACTATATTGAATACAAGAGGTGAGAATGGGCATCCTTGTCTTGTTTCTGATTTTAGAGTAAAAGCTTTCAGCTTTTCACCAGTGAGTATAGCTATTTTTAATATCTTTTTCTTTTAACCTTTCTCCACTGCATTTCTGATTTTATTTGAGTTCTCTGTTTTTTCTTAGACTAGCTAAAGGTTTGTCCATTTTTTTTTTTTTTTT
>NW_016107454.1:766996-768726 GCF_001604975.1 Cebus imitator
CTTGACCTCGTGATCCACCCGCCTTGGCCTCCCGCAGTGCTGGGATTACAGGCGTGAGCCACCGCGCCCGGCCTTTCTGCTCTGCTCTTTGTTATTTCCTTGCTTCTGCTAACTTTGGGCTTTGTTTGTTTGTTTTTTTAGTCCCTTATGGTGTAAAGTTAGATTGTTTATTTGTAATCTTTATTTTCCTCCCATGTAGGTGTTTATTATTACAACCTTTCCTCTTAGAACAGCTTTTTGCGGTATCCCGTAAGTTTTGGTATGTTGTGTTTTCATTTTAATTGTTTAAAGATATTTTTCGATTACTTTTTTGACTCATTGATTGTTCAGGAATGTGTTGTTTACTTTTCTCGTGTTTGTGAATTTTCCAGTTTTCTTCCTCTTGCTGATTCCTGGTTTTATACTGTTGTGTTCAGAAGAGATGCTTGATGTGATTTCAGTCTCCTTGAATTTGTTAAGACTTGTTTTGTGGCCTAATGTATGATCTATACTGAAGAATGTTGCATGTGTGCTTGAGAGAAATGTGTCTTCTGCTGCTGTTGGAGGGAATGTTCTCTTTATGTGCATTAGCTCCATGCGGTCTCAAGTGGAGACTATGTACAACGTTTTCTTATTGATTTTCTGTCTGGGTGATCTTTCCACTGTTGAGAGTGAGGTACTGAAGTCCCTACTATTTGTGTATTGCTATCTATTTCCCCTTCAGATCTGCTAATATTTGCTTTACATATTTAGGTGCTCCAATGTTGAATGAGTATATATTGGTAATTATGTTTTCTTGATGAATTGACCCTGTATCATTACATAAAACCCTTTTGACTCTTGGCTACAGTTTTTGACATAGCCTATTTTGTCTGATATAAAATAAACATAGCTACTCCTATTCTGTTTTGGTTTCAATTTGTGTAGAATATCTTTTTTCATCTCCTCATTTTTAGTCAATGTGTGCCCTTAAAGCTGAAGTCTGTCTTTTGTAGGCAGTACACTACCTACAAAAGAGTTGAGTCTTTTGAGTTGAGTCTTAGAGTTGAGTCTTCTTCTTATTTTTTTGTTCGTTAAGGCGCACTGTGTCTTTTGATTGGATAATTTAATCCATTTGCATTTAAAGTAGTTATTGATAGTTAAGGATTTACATTGCCATTTTGTTAATTGTTTTCTGGTCACTTGGTAGATCATTTGTTTCTTTCTTCCTTTTTTCTGTAGTAGTGTGCTTTGAGTGCTTTGTCTTTATCTTTGGTGTATGTACTAGGTTTTTTATTTGCGGTTACCACAGGGCTCATATAAAGTGTTTCACAGTTATAATAGTCTATGCTAAACTGATAACAACTTAGCTTTGATCACACGCAAGAACACTACACTTTTACACCCACCCAACATTTTATGTTTTTGATATCACAATTTACATCTTTTTTTTTTTTTTGTTTGCACATCCATTAACAAATTATTGAGCCAGGTGCAATGGCTCACACCTGTAAATTCTGGCACTTTGGGAGGACAAGGTGGGCAGATCATGAGATCAGAAGTTCAAGACCAGCCTGGCCAGTGTGGTGAAACCCCATCTCTACTAAAAATACAAAAATTAGCCGGGCATGGTGGTGCGTGTCTGTAGTCCCAGCTACTCAGGAGGCTGAAGCAGGAGAATCGCTTGAACTGAAGAGGCAGAGGTTGTAGCGAGCCGAGATTGTGCCACTACACTCCAGCCTGGGTGACCGAGTGAGACTCTGTCTCAAAAA
>NW_016107454.1:770661-777892 GCF_001604975.1 Cebus imitator
AATGAACATTCGTGTGCACGTGTCCTTATAGTAGAACGATTTGTAATCCTTTGGATATATACCCAGTAATGGGATTGCTGGGTCAAATGGAATTTCTATTTCTAGGTCCTTGAGGAATTGCCACACTGAATAACTTTTCTTTACATTTCTTGTAAGGCAGATCTGGTGGTGGGAACTTCTTTAGCTTCTGTGTATCTGGGAGACTCTGTTTCATTCATTTTTGAAGGATGGCTTTGCTGAGTACATAATCTTATTGCCAGTCTTTTTCTTTCAGTTCTTTGAACATCTGATCCTACTCTCTCCGGGTCTGCAGGTTTTCTGCTGAGAAGTCTGCTGATAGCCTTATGAGGGTTCTCTTGTATGTAACGAGTCTCTCTTTCTGCTTTCAGAATTCTCTCTTGTGTTTGATTTTTGGAAGTTTGATTATAATGTATTTTGGTGAGGTTTTCCGTGGGTTGAAACTATTTGTAAACTTTAAACTTCATGTACTTTGATGTCTACATTGCTCCCCAGTTTTGAAAATTTTTAGCCATTAATTCTTTAAATAAGCTTTCTATCACCTTCTCTCTGTATTCCCCTAATGCAGCTTCCATAATGTGAATGTTAGCTTTCTTGGTGGTGTCCTTTAGATCTCATAGGCTTTCTTAATTTCTTTTAATGCTTTTTTTTCTTTTTCTTTCTCTAACGGGATATTTTCAAATGACCTGTCATCAAGCTCACATATTCTTTTTTTTTCTTTTTTGTTTTTGAGATGGAGTCTTGCTCTGTCACCAGGTTGGAGTGCAGTGGTGCGATCTTGGCTCACTGCAATCTCCACCTCCTAGGTTTAAGCGATTCCCCTGCCTCAGCCTCTCGAGTAGTGGGACTACAGGTGTTCACCACCACATCTGGCTAATTTTTTGTATTTTAGTAGAGACGGGCATTCACCAGGTTGGCCAGGATGGTCTCAATCTCCTGATCTCATGATCCATCAGCTTTGGCCTCCCAGAGTGCTGGGATTACAGGTGTGAGCCACTGCACCCAGCCTCTTTCTTTTCTTTTGCTTGATCAATTCTGCCATTGATGCTCTCTACTGCATTTAAAATTGTATTCATTCTGTTCTTCAGCTTTAGAGTTTTTGTTTGTTTATTATTATTTTTTTAATCCCTATCTCTTCATTGAATTTCTCATTTTTAGTGTATTGTTTTTCTGATTTTGTTGTGTGTTTATGTTCTCTTGTATCTCCCTGAGCTTCCTTAAAATGATTATTTTGAGTTAATTGTTAGGCAATTTGTAGATATCCATTTCTTTGGGATTGGTTTACTAGAACATTACTGTGTTCCTTTGGTAGTGTCATGTTTCCTTGATATTTTATATCCCTTAAAATCTTACATTGCTGTTTTCTCATTTGAAAAAGCAGTCACATCTGGAAATCCCACCTTCACGCTTAGTTGGACCCTGAGATGCAGAGAGTAGGCAACCACCCTGCCCATGGCCACATGGGTTGGACAGAACTAGGAGCCCCATGTCTAGGTGGAAGTGGTTTGCTGGGAGGGAGCAGTATTGTTAGGCACGATGTGGTCCCAGCCTCAGCTGAGCAGTGCAGAGACCACAGAGGTTCAGCCAGACCGTCCTGGGCACACCGGGCCTGCCTGCATTGTGGCTCCGCCACCTGTCAGTCATGTCAGCTTCTGGAACTGGCTTCGTTTTCCCAAGTCTCCTTTTTACGTACCTATAAAATGGGGGGTGGGGGTTGGGCATCTACCTCTCAGGACTACCAGGAGGGCTGAATGGAAGGATAGACACACAATGTCTTGGATGCAGCAGCTGCCTGGTGCCTGGTGGTGGCTGTTATTATTCTCCGTTTGCACAGAAGAAAGTCTGGGCCCTGGTGCTTTTGTTCATGGGAACTCACTAGGGAATGAGAGTGACTTCCGGCCTCTGCAGTAACCAACTGACGTTCTTTTTGATAATCTTGGCTGTTTCTGTGAGCTGTGAGTGCTCTGTTCTGGATAATGTTTATTCTCAAGGACATTAGGTCAAAGAGAGAATAGAATATGTTTACATGTGATGTGGTGTTCATGGGAATAAACTTAGGACTTTTTATATGCAACCTGGAACAAATCCCCTCCCTGAGGCCTAGGATACCCTGGGCACTCTGCCTTTGTGGTAAGCGGTGCCCAGGCCCCAGGGGGCTCAGATGCGCTGGGAACCAGGACCTCAGCCACCAGCACCCTCCACTCACACTCCCTGGAGTCTCACTCTCCAGTGGGACGCAGCTCTGCCAGCTCCCCTGGCCCACTGCCTCTCCTGGCCATGGGCTTGCTGGCTGGGTGCTAGTGGATAGTTTTCTAGCTGATTACAGCAGGGCACAGTGACTGTTCCCTGATGTTCCATCACTGACGTCTGTGGCTTCCATGGCATTACGCTGCGGAGACTCACCTGGAGAAAACCAGTGACCTCTGTGGGAACTTGGGGGCCAGGACTTCCCTGGTTCTAGGGTCCTAGGAACCACTGCAGTGCCAGTCAAACTGGGGCTGCAACTCAGCTTCCCCTGGGCACAGTGATGCTGTGACGATGACACTGGGCACGATGATGGGGGCCATGATGACAAGGGTATGATGACAGGTGGAATCTGAGCACAGTGATGGGGGTAGATCTGGGCACAATGACAATGCTGGGCATGATGATGCTGAGCATGATGACGGTGGGCACGATGGCGCTGGGCATGATGACGCTGGGCATGATGATGGGCTGCATCAGGGCACGACGACTCTGGGCACGATGACGCTGGACACGATGACTCTGGGCTTGAAGACAGGTGACACGATGATGTAGTGGATCTGGACATAACGACTCTGGGCACGATGATGCTGGGCATGAAGACAGGACACAATGATGGAGTGAATCTGGGCACAATGACGGGGTGGCTCTGGGCATGACATCTCTGGGCATGATGACACTGGGCATGAAGACGGGACATGATGATGGAGTGGATCTGGGCACAATGACAGAGTGAATCTGGGCACAATGATGGGGTGGCTCTGGGCATGACACCTGTGGGCATGATGATGCTGAGCACAATGATGCTGGGCATGATGACACTAGGGACGATGATGATGGGCTGTGTCTGGGCACGATGATGCTGGGCACGATGACACTGAGCACGATGACATTGGGCACAATGAGGCTGGGCATGAAGACAGGGGGCACAATGACAAAGTGGATCTGGGCATGATGACGCTGGGCACGACTCTGGGCACGATGACGCTGGGCACGAAGACGGGACATGGTGACGGAGTGGATCTGGGCACAACACCTCTGGGCATGATGACGCTGAGCATGATGGTGTGGGGCATGATGACAGGGTGGATCTAGGTGTGATGACTCTGGGCATGACGGCACTGGGCACAGCACTGCACATGACGACGCTGGGCATCATGATGAGGTGGGTCTGGGCACCTGTCCCAGTGCTTCTCGCAGGGGGTCCTGAGAAAGAGGAGCACACCTGGGAAGAGTAGGGCCTGGGTGTGACAGCATTGCTCTCATGCCAGCCCTGCTGCTGCCCAGCCTGTGGCCACTCCAAAACATTGTTTTCAACTCCTGACATCAAAATCACAGCCCGGGTCTGCAGATACGCTCTCATCCTTGTGTCTTCAGGTCCTAGCCCAAGACCCGGTGTTCGGAAGGCCCTCTGTCCATGATGGAAAAATATCTTGAGGTTTTCTATCTTCAAGTACCTCTGTAATCTGTGGGTTATCCCGGTCTATGG
This sequence comes from Cebus imitator, assembly GCF_001604975.1. Lineage (NCBI taxonomy): Eukaryota > Metazoa > Chordata > Mammalia > Primates > Cebidae > Cebus > Cebus imitator. The sequence continues at coordinate 774,413 of NW_016107454.1, forward strand.
CTGAGGGCCCCCCATCTGTGTCGTCCTCCCTTCCCCAGGTGAAGGAGCTGCCCGCTGGGTTCTAGAGAGCTGGTCTGTGGGGTGAGGCTTTTGGCCGTGCTGGGTGGGGGCTGTGCTCTCTGCTTGCCTAGGGAGTCAGGGCTCTGCTTCACGGGTACCCATGGGCTCTTGTTGAAATGCAGCGCCTGGCCCAGGCGGGTGGCCTGAGACCCTGCGCTGGTCTTAATAGCACCCAGGTGCTGCTGCTGCAGGCCTGGGCTGTCCCTGCTGGTGGGGGTCGAGATGCCTCTGCTTCCGCAAAGTGCATGCTCTGCCCACATAGGGGCCTGGCTGCGGGGGGCTGCCCTGGACAGGTGGCTGGGTGTGCATGGGGGTGTTGAGGGGGTGTCCTGTCGCCAAAGTGAGACCCCCGCCACCTCCGCTTGGGAGGCAGTGCTGCTGCATGGCCTGTGCTGACATAACAAAGCCAGGCCGTGGCCCAGGGAAAGCCCAGCTGTTAACATCGCCGAGGAAACTGACTTCCAAATCCTCTTTTTGCCCCTTCTCCACTTCAGAGACTGTGTGATGTGTTCATTAAAATTAATAAGAACTCCGCACCTGCTCTGAGCTGTCCTCACTCCTCATGCGTGTCCAGAGGACAGATGGGAGGCACAGCACCGCTCATGACATTGATGAGGTGTGGGCTGGGCAGCGTTAGTGCCCAGTGCACTGGGGGCCACAGCCAAGAAACTCCTGTGGCGGGAGAGGGAAAGGATGGGGGGGGTAGTGGGTGCATTCCTGTTGCCACACGCAGCCAGCGGGAGGGGGCATTGCTTGCTTCTTGCAAAGAGCTTTCTGTTGTCTGGAGGTGTATGAGGCCTTGGGAGAAGGAAAAAGGCGTTAGAGCTCTTGTTCCAGTCTGCTCTCCTGGGAGAACCTCTGGGTCTGTGACCACACTGCTGTTCTGCCCAAGGGCTAGTTTCCAAGAAATGTCTTCAAGTTGAAGCAAGTCGACCACAGAGAGGGCTGTGGTATGAAGCAGAGAGTGTGTTGATAATCTCAGTGGATTTTAACAGTTCTCAGCTTTTCTTCTTCCCCCAAACACCCTAAAATAGAATATTTCTGTCAGAAACAGCAGCTCACACCAATAGGTCCCAGTGTGTGTGGCTGCTGTGTGGATGTTGGGGTGTAGTGCTGGTGAAGGTCTCCCGGGTGCTCTCGGGGTTCTCAGTTAAACGAGGTTGAAACTAGCTGTATAAGCTCCAGTTCTGTGAGGATAAAAGTATGCTCATGCACACGTGTGTATAGCATGTGCATGCATACATGCACACAGCATATGTTTGTGCATGTCTGCTCGTATGTATGGACACACATGTTGTATATATGTGCATGCATGTGTGCATATGTATATGTAACGCTGTGTACGTACATATGTGCAATTGTGTGTATGTGCATATGGCATGTGTGTGAATAGTGTGCATGTGTATGTGTGTTCCTATAGTATGAATGGATGCCTTTGTCTATATATGTGCTGCTGGATGCCTCGTTTTGAGATAACAAAGCCAGGCCATGGGTCCAGAGAAAGCCCAGCTGTTAAACATTGCTGAGGAAGTGGAATTCCAAGCGCTTTTCCATATGTATGTATATGTGTGTGTTTGTATTCATGTATGTATGAAGGTTAGTAAATTTTAGTTGTATGTGTGTATGGATATGTTTATATGTACATATATACCATGTGCACATACATGCTATGTGTGGTTATATTTCTACATGCACGTTTGTATGAATGTGTGTGCATGCATGTATAATGCATATATGTGTGTATGCATGTATGTATGTGTGCATGTGTTATGTGTTTGCATGCTGCATATCTCTGTGTTAATATGTATATGTTTGTGCACATGTATGTATGTGGTGACTATGCATGTCTCTGTATGTGCATATGGCTGCATGTGCATGTGTGTGTAGTGTGCATGCACATGTGTATGTGTGCATATGTATGTGTCTGCATATCTGTAGTATGTGTATGTGTACATGCATGTATGTGTGTATAGTATTTGTGTGTATGTCTGTATATAATGTGTGAGGGGACTTCAAAAAGTTTGTGGAAAAATGGAATTAAAAAATAAAAATAAATATATAAACTTTGTTTCTCAATATAAGCACCATCAAGTTCAAGACGCTTTTGTAAGTAATGATACCAGCCATTTAGCCCATCCCTGAAGAACTGAGGGTCCTGGGAATACACTCATGTCAATGTAGTCTTTTTTACATTGTTTGCTGAAGAAAAATAGTACGCTTTACAGATTTTTTAAGGATTAGGAAACAAAAAGAGATCAGAACGAGCCAAATTGGGACAGCGAGGTGTCTGCTTAACGATTTCCAATGGAAACTCTTGCACACCTGTGCTGCTTGTCTAAGGAGAATGAGCAGGCGTGTTGCTGTGGGGAAGGGCCCTGCCGAGGCGTTCCTGGGCATTTTCTGCTGAAGCTTTGGCTGACTTCCTCCAAACACGCTGGCAGCAGGCAGAGGTTACTGTTCTCTGGCCCTCTAGAAAGAGAACGAGCAAAACGCCTTGAGCACCTGAAAAGCCCGTTGCTGCACCCTTTGCTCTCGGCCAGGCTGCTTTGCTTTGCGGGACCACTTCCGCCCCTTGGTAGCCACTGCTTTGATTGTCTTGTCACTAGGATTGTACAGGTGAGGCCAGTTCATCTTCTGTTACCATGCTTTGAAGAAATGCAATACAATACATGCCTGTGATCCCAGCACTTTGGGAGGCCTAGGTGAGTGGATCACCTGAGGTCAGGAGTTCGAGGCCAGCCTGGCCAACATGGTGAAACGAAACACCGCGGTCCCTACTAAAAATACAAAAATTAGCTGGATGTGATGGAGCACACCTGTAGTCCCAGTTACTTGGGAGGCTGAAGGAGGGAGTCACTTGAACCTGGGAGGCAGCGGCTGCAGTGAGCCAAGACTGCACCATTGCACTCCAGCCTGAGCAACAGAGCAAGACTCCGTCTCAAAAAAAAAGTTAAGAAAAACATTTAAAAAATGTTCCTGAGACATTCTTCAAAAAATTTTAAGAGTAAAGCAAAGCAGACTGGTCAAGAGCAAAGGTCACAGCAACAGGATTTTTGGATGCTCAAGGCATTTTGCTTGTTCCCTTTCTGGATGGCCAGAGAACAGTAACCCCTGCCCGCTGCCAGCGTGTTTGGAGAAAGTTAGCGCTGGCTCATCCGGCTGAGGGACCGTTTGGCCAGCCCAGGCCTTGCTGCGCCCAGTGCCTGGCTCTTCCTCCAAAAGCCTCCCTGCAAGGCTGAGGGGACCCTGGTGGTCCAAGCCATGGGTTTAGGGCAGAAAGGAATAAAAAGGGACAGGAGGTTTTGGGCCACCTATAGCCGCCCCAACTGCCCACCAGCCCAGTGCCCTTGGTCACGGCTGACACAGGCCAGCAGGCTCAGAGGGGCTCTGCTGGGAGGGGGCCCTGCTGGGAGGGGCCCT
>NW_016107454.1:778412-785728 GCF_001604975.1 Cebus imitator
CTGCTGGGAGGGGGCTCTGCTGGGAGGGGCCCTGCTGGGAGGGGGCTCTGCTGGGAGGGGCCTCTGGCTGCTGTCTTGCACAGCCTGGTCTCTCGGCCTCTGTCTCCTCCCCCGGGCTTGGGAGTGGGGCACTGCTTGTCCTCCCACAGCACCCAAACCCGCGCCAGGCGTCCAGCCCCGGCTCTTAGCAAGACAGGCTCCCTGTAGTTCCTGGCCCGTGGAGGGCAGCTTTGGCTGCATGGGGGGTGGAAGCCCTGCAGGCTGGGGCCTGCCCACAGTGGAGGTGCCAGATTTGTAGCCCTGGACATGGAGCCAGGCGGCCTCGGCCTGAGTGACATCCATGCCATCAGTGTGCGCTGCTGTTCCCGAGGCACTGAATGCCCTGAGATGCCACTTGACAGACAAGGAAACTGAGGCTTACAGAGGGTGGTAACTTATGGAAGGTTTCACGGTGGAGCACTGGGATTCGGGCCAGGCCTGTCTGATGGCAGAGGCTGTGCTCTGAGTCACGGGGCGCTGTGTTCCTTCCTGGCTCACGGTGTGACTTGCGCTGGTCACTTTACTCTCAGTTCAGAGATACTGCCCTTGCTCACTTATCTTCTGGAGCAGAGGGCAGTGTCTCAGTCTGCATCTGTTTCTAGCAGTTGAAACAGATACCACATGGCAGGCAGCGTAAAGGACAGAGGTGGTTTCCCCCTTCCCCCTGGCGGTGGAGGCTGCAGGCTGGAAGTCAGGGGTCTGGGTGCTGGCGGAGCGTCGTCCTGCTCTGTCTCATGTGGACTTTGCTCCGTGGTGCACAATCCTGGCATCTCCTTCTCTTCATGGAAAGTCACAGTCCTGTTGGACCAGGGCCCACCTGTGCGACCTCTTTGAAGACCCTGCTTCCATTGGGTCACATTGGGGTTAGGGCTCCAGCGTCGGGATTTAGGAGGATGTAATTCAGCCCTAACAGATGGCGGTGATAGGAATGTTGCAAAGCTGAACTCAGTGCGCATGTGTGGAGGTGCTTTCCTGGCACACAGTCTGCCTGGGAGTATTCAAATTTATTTCTGAAAGTTGGAAACATGAGCAGAATCCTGGGACCCTCACCGAGTCCCCACTTGGAGAGGGGCAGCGTCAGAGTCACCTTCCCATGAAAAAGCCCAAACACCACAGGGGCCGAGGAGCGTCGTGGCAGAGGCGGATGTGACCCCTCACCTGAATGAAGAGTCAACTGTTTGCTAAAAAGCTTCCACCTGGAAAAGATGGGGACGGCGCAAGGGGCTTCCTCCCGACCTGGGAGCGATTTCTCCCTGAGACCCCTGAGAGGTGAGATGTGGAGCTGGTCAAGGACACTGGCAGGGAGAGAGAAGTGACCCGAAGACCCCCGTTCCCCTGTCTTCCCACCCAGAGAGCTCCTCCCTGGGGGACGAGGTCAGGCCCCTAGGCTGACAGGTGGTTGGGATGGTGAGGCCCAGGGGATGGCAGTGGAGAAGGCCCTGGGGCGCAGATGCACTTGGAGAGGGACGCTCCTCCCACCTCGGAGAAAGACTCATTAGCGGTTCAGTCCGTCTACTGGAGGAGGCACGCGTCCTGCTGTTTAGACAAGTTAAAACCTGAGATTGAGTTGAGAGCATCTGGCCTTTAGCCATCTCTAAATCGCACAGCCAGATGTTAATGCAAATCCAAGGTCGTCGCTGACACTCGGCACCTGCCTCCAGCCAGTAGAGCTCAGCTCCTGCCCCTGGAGAATATGGCAGCCAGTTCCTGACATAGGGGCTCCCAGAAACCAGGCGCAAATGTGGGGGTTCCCAGAAACCAGGCGCAAATATGGAAGCCCCCCCCCGGCTGCTTGCTGATGGGGAGGGTGCTGTGAGTGTGTCCAGCCTGATCTGGTGGCCTGAACCTCCTCTAGAGGGTACAGGGGACCACAGCTGACTGACGGGAGAGCAGCGCGAAGAAGCATAAATATGACGCTGTCCTGACCCTCCTAGTGGTCAGCACAGAACCTCAGGAGCAGAGCAGTGGAGACCTGGGGACAGGAGAGTTTGTCTTTGGACAGAGGCGTGTTCCCTGCAACGCACAGGCAGGGCCTGGGGCCACGCAAAACAGCAGGTGTATGTTTCAGGGAACATGAGCTTTTCTGTGGGGCCCACTGTGGGAGGCTGAGCAGAAGCAGGGCGGCGGCGGGGGGCTCAGCTCGCAGCTTCAGACCTCGGTGGGGAGGGAGCACCCTGCCCTCACAAACCCATCTCGCCCTGTCTCCCAAAGGCCTTGTCTCCAGATACCGTCATCCTGGGGTCATGGCTTCAACAGAGGAATTTGGTGGGGGGCACAGTTCCGTCCACTGCAGGGAGTGACATGCTCAGGCCGTGCCTGGGTGCTCAGAGTGAGTGGCTGTGTCCATCCTTCCAGGGAACCAAGACACACCAGGGTATGTCCTGGGGAAAGGCAGGCAGGCTGGGGCAGGGACTGAGGGTTTCTAGCTGGGTGAAGGGAAGATTTCAGATAGATAAGTTTTTAAATGTTTGGGGGACTCTTGGAGAGGGTGAATTCAGCTAGCTTTGAATTTCTGTGGATCAAAACCAGGCTTGCTGGGTGGACCCAGCAGAGCGGCAACTTCCCCGGTGCCCGCGCCCTGAGAGCTGCCCGCAGCGTGCCTCCTTCCGCAGCAACGCGGTGCCCTCGGTCACACTCCAGGGTAGAGCTTCAGCGAGCTTTGCACATGTATAGCGTGGCTGGTTGATCGAAGCTGTTTGTCCCGGTCGCCCTTCTCTCTCCCTGCTCTGGCATCTTGCTGTTATGAAATCTCCAGGTTGGAATAGTCATGACCCAACAGCAGGCACGGGTGCCCGGCACCTGCCGTAGGAAGAGCAGGCCAGGTGGCTCCGGCAGGCGCTGGGCATGCAGGCTGCTGCGGAGAGGGATTCAGAGCAGGGCAGGGCTTGCGCCCTGAGGACGAGGACGAGGGTGACACACTGAGCACTCCCTCTGGTGTGGGGCTCTGCTCCTCCCTCCGTGAGACCTCCTGGCTGTCCACCCGGTCCTGGGCCTGCCTGGATCTTGGGCCCTGCCCTCACTGGGTGCCCCCCAGCATCAGTGCCTCTCATTGCCTTGCTGTGTCCCTGCCTGCTCTGCTGTCCTTGGGTCCCTCCCTGAGCTCCTCTTCCTCACCTGGGGCTCCTGAGGGCTGCCCCGGCCCCTGCCTCCCACTGGGAGCTTCTCTCTGGGTGCCCTCCATCTCCCCTGCCTGTCCCTGTCTCCCTGTGTGCCCCGTGGCCTCCGCTTCTGTGCCTCTCCAAAGCTGCCTCTCCCTGCCCCACCTCAGGGAGGGCATGCACCCAGTGCCGCCATGTGCACCTCACCAACAGGTCCCATCAGGCACAAGCCTCTGCTAACGCTGCCTTCTGGGTGTCTCTCAATCTGGGCAGCTCTTCCCACCCTCCCAGACCCGCTTGCCCGACCCCTTCACCCCGGCCTCTGCCCTCGGCCCCCTTTTGCGCCTCGCAGTCCCTCCTGCTGGCATTGCCGGACACAAGTCTGATCTCGCTGCCCTCTCCAACCCTCCTCAACCCACAGCATGGAGCCCGCCCCACGCCCTCTCCCGTGCTTTCCTAGGCTCTGAGGACGGACGAGGAAGCTGCGTCCCATGCCCCTTTTCTATTCCCTTCCTCTTGCATGCGCTGCAGTTGCCGGACGGCTTCCCCGATTCACCAGCAGGCCCCGAGCTCTGGCTCTGGTAGCCAGCACCCTGCACGGCGGGCGGCACACAGTGCCCGGTGCGCGAAGCAGAGTCGCCTGCGTCCTGGCTGGGCCCAGCCTGGGCGCTGTTAGGATCGTCCCCTGCCTCTCTCATCCTCCCATCGTCCCTCAGGCTGGATGTGGCCCCCAGCTGCCAGCATCAGGAGAGCAGCCTGGGCCTCAGAGCAGCAGAGCGTGGCTCTGGTCCTGGCTCTGCCATGCCAGGCCTTGTCATTTTCGTAGCACATAAGAGATTGCATGTGAATGCGCTTTGTGGACCAAGGCTGTGTTTTTATGCAATGTAAGCCAGTTTTTGTGGGTATGTGGTTTCATTTTAGCAAAGCTCACTGGAGTCGGTATTCCATTCTCTGGTTTCTATTTATTCTGAATTGAGGGAATGTTACACCTGCTTCATAAAACAGACTAGGAGTTCCTGGCAGGGAAGTCCTTGGTTCTAAGAAGGCAGGTGGCATCACGGTCGGACAGAGTGTTATCTGCATGCAATAGGAAGCCCTTCCCACCACCCCCATCTTGCAGGATGGCCCACATTGAATTTCATTTAGTTCCTGTAACCGTGGGTTATAATTGATCATGAAATCCTAACAATGTGTAAACATGTCCATGAAAAAAAAATTGACTGAGTTAAATCGGATTGCCTGTTTCTTTTCCTGGTTTTCCCCTATGTACTTGTTTGCTGTTTGATAGTTGGGCTGGTGGTCAGTGGTAACCACCAGCACAGGTAGGAGCAGGTGCTGAGGGCTTAACACTCCATGAGGGGAGCGCTGAGAAACTCGTCCCTCTCACCTAACTTGTTCTAGAGACTGGGTGACGGTGACACTCTTAGGCTTGGTCCAGTGATGACAGAGACAGTCCTGGGATCGTGGTATCCCTTTTGCTATGAATGAGAGGAGAAGGGCGGGGGACACACACCACCCCACACCACTGCTGCACACACCTAGGCCAGAGGCAGGGGCCAGCAGGACGCGGGGATTGGGCATCCTGCTCTAGAGCATGTCAAGTCGGGAGGCATCTGGTGAAGTGCTCCTGGGACCCTCCTCCCTGGCTCAAGTTCACACACCAGAGAGGAGCCGGGGCTTTGCCACCCCCCGCGACACCATGTTCCGGACAGTGCCGGTTATGTCCGTGCCTGCAGAGTGTGGGTGCGTGGTGTGGGGGTGCAGGAGGAAGAGCTGGGAGGCACTGCCTTGCTGGGATGGAGGAAAGGCAAGCTCTCCCCTCACACAGGCATGGAGGGGATGGGACGTGGTTGAGTCTGGAACTCAGGGATGCCCCGTTTGGCCCCTCCATTCTATAGTGTGTGTGACTTCTAAGGGGAGCACTTTGTCCTCCGGGAGCTGCATCAACAGGCGGCCTCCCTGTGACAGTCACATACGTGACCCTGAAGAGATGCAGAGCTGTCTGTCTTGGTCTCTTCTATGTGTCTGTGATGTTAGGGAGGAGGGCCACCGGGTCACCCGGGCATGTGTGTGATGGAGGAGCCATAGGATCACCTGGGCATCAACCAACTTTGTTCTTATTGTTTTCTACAGGAGACATGGGGGACAAAGGACAGAAAGGCAATGTGGGTCGCCATGGAAAAATCGGTCCCATTGGCTCTAAAGGTATTTGTGATGCGATTCTTGCCTCATTTTCCCCAGCCCCAGGCTCAGGGTCTGGATACCCTGAGAATAACCCTAGCCTGAACCGTCTTGTCTGGTGTGCTTATTTATTTTCTGGGCACGGTAGATAAGAAATCTGCGGCAGTGCTTACATTTTTGGGGTGCTTGGAGCTGGTTGCTGGCTCTGTGCCTGCAGGGTGGGGTGAAGTGCCCCCCATTCTGCGGGATTTTCACAGTGCCCCAGGATGGAGGGGCTATAGCTCTCGAGTGTGGGCAAGACTCTGGCTGTGCAGCCACAAAGTCCTTAACAGGCTTGGTAACACGCTTTGCACCTCACGTAAGGAGTGGACAGACCCTGCTTGGGAGATGTGGCGTCTGCTCCCCGCCAGCTCGGGTCTCTCAGGTGTTTCAAGGCGATGGGACGATGTTTGGTGAGAACAGGGCTGGGATGGCAGCAGGGGGTGTGAGCAGCAACTACGGTGCCCACCCAGGCTCGGGCCACACCTGCGGGGTCTAATCGCACTGTCTCCGCTGCTGCATTTGCTGCACAGCCTTGGTGAGGCGGGCAGGTCAGCTGTGCCTCCCTGATGAAAGACTGAGGCCAGAGCATCCCAGGGGTTGCTCAGAAGGCTGCTCCTATGTCCCCGGGGCCATCTGGTCAGTGGACGTCTTTGGAGCGCTTGGCTTGTTCCAGGCTCATGCTGGGCTTTGGGGGACAGAGCTGGTGGGAAGGCAAGGAGCTGGCCGTCCCTGAGCTCTGCAGTGCACACTCATGAGTCTCCGAGGGGTCCTGTGCATTGTGGCAATGTGGCTGAGCTGCCCTGAGCACTGGCAGCGGGGAGTCTGCTGTGGTCTGTCCAATTCCAGGACCAGGTTCTTCTACCTCATCCATCTGTCTCAGAGCAGGATGACCCAGGTACCCAGAGGCCACGGTTGGGGCTTGAGCTGTGAGGGGTTCTGGTGGTTTGCTTGGATCCATGGTCACAGACCTCCCCCTAGCCCAGCCTGTACCTGGCAGAAAGGGGTCTGTGGCCAGGAGAGTGATGGGGAGGGGCCCAGCTCAGCCACGGGCCTCCTCCTGGAAGGCACCTTCCTTGCCACGGCCAATCCAGGGAAGAGCACGCAGAGAACCATGGGGTCCAAGGGAGGCGTGCTTCGCAAACCCACCTGGCGTTATGGTAAGAGAGGTATGGCCCCAAACCTGCCATTTTAAGTATTTTAAGTGTACAATCGGGGGCACCGAGTACATTCGCAGTGTTTTACAGCCATCACCACTATTTCCAAAACCCTTCTGTCTCTCCAGAGAGAAACTCCGTGGCTCTCCGTTCTTCCTCCCCGACCCCGGTCACCTCCAGTCTGCTTTCTGTCTCTGAATTGACCCATTCTAGGTATTTCACATCTGTGCAATTCTAACAACGTTTGTCCTTTTGTGTCTAGCTGATTTCAGTTAGTGTTATGTTTTCAGGGTTCACCTATGGGGCAGTGTGGTCAGAATTCCCTGCCTTTTCAAGGAATAATGTTCCACTGTATGGATGGACCACATTTGTTATCCATTCACCTGTTGATGGACACATGGGTTCCTTCCACCTGTTGCCTCTTGTGAATAACGCCACATTGCATACTGACACACACATAGGGATGTGTATACTTTTTCCATATGGTGTGTGCTCTGGGCAGATTCCAGCATCTCCTAAGGGGCAGCTGGTCCAGGCCAGCCTTGTTTAGCTTTGCTGAGATTGTCATCCTGGGTTCTGGTCAAGCTGTGCTTTCATTTCCAAGCTCCCAATGCTGATAAAAGAACACAAAGGAATCAGGTGGGCGGAGGCTGAACTCCTTCCCTCCTTCTGCGAATGGAATCTGGACCCACACATGTCCCTTTGCAGAGGCTTTAGGCCCTCTCCGTGAGAATAAAGCAAATGCCTCAGGGCTTGTTTCTTTCTTTCTTTTTTTTTTTTTTGTGAGACGGAGTCTTGCTCT
>NW_016107454.1:786004-795976 GCF_001604975.1 Cebus imitator
CTTGCTCTGTCGCCCAGGCTGGAGTGCAGAGGCGCAATCTCGGCTCACTGCAACCTCCACCTCCTGGGTTCAAGCAATTCTCCTGCCTCAGCCTCCTGAGTAGCTGGGATTACAGGCGCGTGCCATCACACCCGGCTAATTTTTTGTATTTTTAGTAGAGACGGGGTTTCACTGTGTTAGCCAGGATGGTCTCGATCTCCTGACCTCGTGATCCACTCGCCTCGGCCTCCCAAAGTGCTGGGATTACGGGCGTGAGCCACCGCGCCCGGCCAGGACTTGCTTCTATTAAGTCACATGATTTGACTTTAAAGCCGCTGGAAAGCCCTGTTGCCATCATTTTGTTCAACCCCCTTGTTTTGTAAGTTGAGGGGCAGGGTGGTAAGGTGGCTTGTCCCATCTAATAGGAGGTTGGGTCCAGGCCAGGAGGGGGTCTGTGTCTGGGCCCTCCAGGACACCAGGCTGCTATGAGCCAGGGCAGGAAAGACTCTTGGATTAGGTGAGCTCTAAGGCCAGCCCTGCGCTCCCATTTCAGGCTCTATCTGGATTTTCCTGCTGTTGTGAGAGACATGGGGGCAGGGGGAGGGGCGGTGCTGTTGGCAGGAGTGGCTGCTCATTCATGTCTCCAGGGATTCATGAGACGGTGTCTGCAGAGTGGTCTGTCAGATATCCTGGATTTTCCAGAACTGACTTAAAGAATGATCACCTGATAATCCCCTTCACCCCACGACACGTTTATACTTCGTATCACATAAAAAGCGCCGGAAGCAGGAATTACCTGCAGAATGGAGCTCCAGCATGTCACAGCTACAAGAGGGCCTGGGAGAAGTCCACTAGAGAAATCTCATTTTCAGTCTTGATGTCTTTAACGCATAGATCACATCTGCCTCTTCGTAGTGACTTGGACCTTGTTTTTCGTTTTCAGGTGAGAAAGGAGATTCTGGTGACATAGGACCCCCTGGTCCTGATGGGGAACCAGGTATGGTCTAAAGGTTTCAAGGATTTTTAATAGAACGTATTAAAACTTGCAGTTTTGAAAACAATGTGAGTCGTTAAATAGAAGTGCAGTGGGCTGTGGAACAGAGTGCAGGTGCCGGACGTGTGGTCCCCGTGCCAGTGATAGTCTCAGATGCTTCCGTGTTTGATTTCCTTCTACCTGAATGTGTGACGACCTCTCAGGAGCGCCGTCTGCCTGTCCAGGGTGTTATTCTATCTGTGTGCATAGTGGGGCTCAGTGACCCCGGTCCTAGGGTGAGCATTCTCCACCTCTTTACCTCTGTGGGCACTAGGGGTCTCCTCCTTCTACCACCAGACTTCTCAGAAGGCACATCTGAACTCTGTGGCTCTTACCCTGATTTCAGACATCCCTGCAGCCAACCCCCCCAATGGTGCTCCACTGACATGGCTCCCTTTGTAGGTCCCAGAAGCTGGGGTCCAGCCCAGGTAGTCCCAGGGAGATCGGGTCCAGCCCAGGGAGCTTGGGTCCAGCCCAGGTGGGCGTGGCTTCCCTGTGGGGCACCTGCTTCCTGCTGCTGAGTCACCAGGACACAGTGTGCCCTGCCCTCTGCCCACCTTCACACCCCCGACTCTGCTCTTTTTCTCCCAAAGCTCCTTCTATAGCCCTTCTGCTCCCTCCCCAGAATGGTGACCTCCTTCAGCCCTGGCACAGCCCTCACCCTCAGGCCCCTACACAGTGGCCCTCATGAGGGCAAGCCCCAAGGACCCGTGTCTGGTGGGCATCTCCACTGGGGGCTCATGCTCCCCATCTTGCTCACTGTAGCTCTTCCCTCATGCCCTGGATCACCCACACTGAACACTTATGCCCCATGCACACCCTGCACTGCACGCCCACCCCCTCACACCTCACACTGCACGTCCCCCCCATGCCCCACACTGCGCACCCACCCCTCACACCCCACGCTGCACGCCCACCCCCTCACACCCCGTACTGCACGTCCCCCCCATGCCCCAACTCCCAGGCTGCTCACTCATCCCCCTCACAACTCCCAGGCTGCTCACTCATCCCCCTTGGCCGTGTCAGGCATGCATCCTCTAATCTTCCTTCTGCCTCAGCGCCTCTGGGCTGCAGTTGCTGCTGCTCCCACAGACTGGCCCCTCTCACTCCCACCCCCTCCCTCTTTCAGGCCTCATTGCTTTCCAGCTGAATTCCTGGAATAACATCCTGATGGCTCTGTGCTCTCCAGTGCTTTTTTCTTGACCACAGAAGATACTTAAGAGACACTAGATTTGGGTGGAAGATACAGTGTTTCAGTAACTAGAATATCCTTTCAGTGAGACTCCAACCTCCCCCTCCTCGCTCAACCAAGAAGCTGTACAGCAGGACCCAGGAAGAGAATTCGGTGCGTCCAGTGTGTTCAGCGGGGTAGAGGAGAATGTCCTTCACAGGCATCTGCTCGCTGTAGTCAGCCTTTCTCCCCTGGACACGCTGTGACTCTGTGATGTCACTCGCTTTGCAGCACCGTGCAGAAGGTGCTCCCTCCCTGAGAAGGATCCGACCCTTGGAAACCAGAGAGAAAAGAGAGGGGCTAGATTTTGGAATGAAAGTCTTTGTTTCACAAGTTCCTCCAGCACCACAGACATGGGGTGTCCCTGCCCGTGTGACTTGGTCCAGTACGAGTGTGCTGGGATCCACGTCACCGAGTGACCAGATCAGGGTACCTCCAGGCCCTCAGCCAACCTGAGCCACCTGACAAAGCCTCTGGGAGACAGGATGCTGAGGCAGGTGAGGGCGGGGCCAGGAGAGGGGACATCTGGGGCTGAGCTGCTGCCGTCAGGCCTACCTTGGTCAGAGGGCGTGGAGGTTAAAAGAGGAGAGGAATCCATCCACTTCCCAGCAGCATGTCCTCAGAAAGCCTCTATCACCTCAAATGCAGTGAGCTTGATGATAAAATAGATTTTAGAAAATGTGCCTCAGATAAAGCTTCCATTAAAAAACCCCCAAACCAAAGCAAACCCAAGAAAGATCGAGTTTCTTTTTTTTTAAGGCGGAGTCTCGCTCTGTTGCCCAGGCTGGAGTGCAGTGGTGCCATCTTGGCTCACCACAACCTCCGCCTCCCAGGTTCAAGCGATTCTCCTGTCTCAGCCTCCCAAGTAGCTGGGACTACAGGTATGCACAACCATGTCCGACTAATTTTTTAATTTTTTGTAGAGATGGGGTTTCACTATGTTGGTCAGGCTGGTCTTAAGCTCCTGACCTTGTGATCCGCCTGCCTCGGCCTCCCAGAGTACTGGGATTACAGGCATGAGCCACCTCACCTGGCTCGAAAGATGGAGTTTCAAATGTGCAGTTGTGAGTGAGGGGTCTCAGGTATGGGTGCAAGGGAGGTGGTTTGGGCTGTAAGTGATTGCTGATGTCCAGGAAGATGAGATTAAACTTCTACAAAATGTGCCAGACTGCAGTGGGGGCTGAGACTCCACATGGGAAACTGGGAAAAGGTGCAAAGCTGGCCTGCATGCCACAGCTATGGGGTGGATAGCGAGTGCTGGGCAGGCCCAGGCCCCGATCCTGGGGAAAGGCCAAGGCAGCCGGGCCACGGGGAGCCCCAGCACCATGGAGGTGATGACCAGGTGTTGCCCTTCACAGGAGGAAGGCTGGGGTCTGCCTGGGGACTAGGAACAGGCTCATAGCCTGGAGACTGGCTGGCAGAGCTGGGAGGATGGAGGGTAACTCAGCAGATGGGTCAGCCAGAGAGGGCTTAGGACAGCTGTGTATGCTGGGCACCGTGCCACCTGCGAGCCTCAGAGGGACTTCCCACCTAGCCAGAGGGGCACAGAAACTCGATTTTGGAGCCCAGACTATCTGCCTGGGCTCAGATCTCAGACTCTCCATGGCCCGTGGCTCTCAGTGGCCTCAGATGTGGTACAGGGCTAGCAGCCACATGTGGTCCCAGGCATGTGGGAACAGAATGAGCTCACAGAGAATGAGACCTGCTGCCTGGAAAGGCTTCGAGGAGCTCCCCGTTATTTCAGTGTGGGAGGTGGCTTCCCGCCGGGGCTGCATCTCCCTCATCAGGACACCTGTGCTGCTCCCTCTTGTGTGTAAGGAAGGGCAGACACCAGCTTCATTTCTCCCTCCCCATCAGCTCCCTCTTACCACCATTTCAATACATGCAAGCAGTTCCTGTCTTAAAGCAGAATGGCTGCAAAGCCCCAGAGCCCCTCTCCAGTGGCTGCTTGTTTGCAGCTCACCAGAGTTCTAGACTCTGGGACTCTGCCTTGCCCTCCACACTCCTGCCCCATCGTCCAGCTGGGACAGCCCCTGGCCCCTAGGTGGTGGGTCCCAGGGCCGCTCCGGCCGTCCTCCCACCAGACTCAGTAGCACCTGTGCAGTGGGCATGGCCTGCCCTCCTTGCTTCCTCCCAGGCTCACCCACAGCTGGCAGGTGCTCCCAGTGATGCTGCCCTGAACCCTCTCCCTGAGCTGTCCCTCAGCCCCTGTGTGTGTCCACAATGCCCAGCTCTGTGCCCACTTCCCAGCTGATGTGTCACAGGCACCTCTGTGTTGGCAGATTCTGCCTCCTGTGCTCAACCAGGTATGGCCCCGAGGCTGCCTCTATAGCTCTGAGAGCTGCCCCCTCAGCTCCCCTCAGCCCTGCGGTGCCCCAAGCCATGGAGGCCTGCTGGCCGTCCCTGCCATCTTCCTCAGGGGATCTAGCTTTTCTCACTGCATGCCCTGAGCCAGGCCCGCTTCCCCGCGTCCGACTTGCCCTGGGCTGCTTTGCCAGCCTGCATTTCCACTTCTCCTCCCCTGCAGCTGGCAAGGTTTCAAATACACGCGTGTGCCCTCCCTCCACTCCTGTTGAGGTTCCACTGCTCCCCCTGCCTTTGGGATGAGGTGGGAGATGGTTGTTGTGGCGTGTGGCGTGTTTATTGAGTAGAATGCGTCCTTCTGGGGAGGGGTCCTCGCCTCTCTTCTGAGCCAGAGCCCTCGTCCAGCCTTTGTAACTCGAGGGCCTGCCCCCTGCAGGCCTCCCGTGTGAGTGCGGCCAGCTGCGCAAGGCCATTGGGGAGATGGACGACCAGGTCTCCCAGCTGACCAGTGAGCTCAAGTTCATCAAGAATGGTATGTGGCTCCCGGCGCCACCCGCTCGCCCTCCGTCCCACCTCCCAGCCTGTCCAAAGCCCCCTGGTGAAGGCCCTGCCGTGCCCACGCCTGCCCTGCCGGCCCCTGCTGCGCATGGCTGTGCCTTAAGTCTGTCGCAGAGATGCAAGTGCTGGCTTTTCAGCCCTGCCCTCCCCACAGCTGTCGCAGGTGTACGGGAGACAGAGAGCAAGATCTACCTGCTGGTGAAGGAGGAGAAGCGCTACGCGGACGCCCAGCTGTCCTGCCAGGGCCGCGGAGGCACACTGGGCATGCCCAAGGACGAGGCTGCCAACGGCCTGATGGCCGCATACCTGGCGCAGGCCGGCCTGGCCCGCGTCTTCATCGGCATCAACGACCTGGAGCGGGAGGGCGCCTTCGTGTACTCCGACCGCTCCCCCATGCAGACCTTCAACAAGTGGCGCAGCGGCGAGCCCAACAACGCCTACGACGAGGAGGACTGTGTGGAGATGGTGGCCTCGGGCGGCTGGAACGACGTGGCCTGCCACACCACCATGTACTTCATGTGCGAGTTTGACAAGGACAACATGTGAGCCTCGGGCGGCTGCCCGCTGGGAGCCCCCGTGTCCCCGCAGGGTTGGCAGGGCCAGCGCCCAGGTCTCGGTGCCAGCCGGGGAGCTGTCCCTCTGCGCAAAGGGCAGCCACTTCAGGGCGGAGGCTCATGGAATGGAGGGAATGGCGCGGGCTTCCGAGGAAAAGGAAAGTGCTCCGGGGTACTGTCTCTGGAGAGGCCGTTTCACTACCCATATTGTAGCCCAAATGTCACTGTGTCATTATTACCTAGAATTGCTCCTCCCTAAAGCTCTCGCCTTTGTCCAAGCTATCCAATAAAATCTTTAAGTAGTGCAGTAGTTAAGTACAAATAGTAGTAATGGGGTCTTGAATTACTAGCTTATGATTTCTACATGGAAGATAACTCACCTTTGACAAACGCTTCTGTAAATTACATTAGATATAGGTTCCTTTGCGCTGTTATCCAAGTAACAACACTTTTGCTTTGCTTCAAACTCAGATTTCAGAGAAACAACAACAAAATTCTCCAAACTTTACTACTAAATGTGTGTAGCCATTTTTTTCCTTAATTTTTTCAATAGCTGTGTTAGTTATCTTTAATTTTCATTAATTTTTGTGGAGGTGAGGTTTTGCTATGTTGCCCAGGCTGGCCTTGAACTCCTAGGCTCTAGTGATCCACCCCCCCTCTGCCTCCTGGGTAGCTGGGACTCCAGGCAGAAACCACTACTCCCAACTTGTGTTAGTTTTCTGTTGCTGCCTAACAAATTACCCCAAGACTCAGTGGCCTAAGACAGAACGATTTATTACCTCGCAGATGAGGAATCTGCACAAGGCTTAGCTCAGTCTTCTGCTTCAGGGCGTCTCCCAAGCTGGAACCCAGGCCACTCCTCGTGTGGTTTGGGCAGAACTCAGGTCCTCCTGGGTTGTTGGATGGAGGGCCTCAGTTTCCCACCAGCTGTGGGTCACAGGCTCCTGCAGTTCTGTCACAGGGACACTTCCCCTGGGCTGCCCCTGACAGTGCCTTCCCAGAGCAGCCCAGGAGAAGGGCTGAAGAGAGAAGCCTGGGCCCTTCCTAAGCTGACCTGGATGCGCCCTGCTATCTGTGTCCACTGCCTTGCCATAAAGGAACCCCAGGCTGGGCAACAGATCAAGAAAGAGATTTATTTGGTTCACGGTTCTGCAGGCTGCACCAGAAGCGTGGTGCCTGCATCTGCTCCTCGTGAGGCCTCAGGCTGTGTCTGCTCTTGGAGGAGGGGGAGGGAGAGCCGGCGCTCACAGAGGTCACCTTTGTAGGGGAAGCTGCAAAGAAAGAGAGGGAGGCACCGGGCTGTTCTGCATGGGTGGGAACTCACTCACTGCGGTGAGGACTGAGGCCTGACCACGGCACCAAGACACTCATGAGGAGCCCCCAGCCCCTGACCCAAACACCTCCTATCAGGCTGAGGGACACGTTTCAACACCAGATCCAGAGAGGCCAAGCAGGAAACCACAGCATGTACCTTCCCTCTGCTGTGCTCTGCTGGCTCCAGGCCAGGCACCCGGGGCAGCCCACACATGGGGTGAGTCCAGGAGGTGGGGACCGCTGGGGGTCAGTTCACCAGGAGGCAGGGGCTGCTGGGGGTCAGTTCAGAAGCGGCCCGCCTCAGCACCTCACAATTATTTTTTTTGTATTTCAGAATCCCAATAAAAATAACATATCTTCATTTCTAAACTAGAACACAGGTCCACGCGCACTCCACCCCAGTTGGTACTGTAGGGTGATGGAGTAGCGGAGCCACTCCCGGGGCTCGAGTATTTGTGCACATCCTGCGAGGGAGGTTCCCACGGCCCTCTGTGCTTGGTTATCTGTTCTGGGTGTTTGTATGGGGAAAGGGCTTGGAAGATAAAGAGAGTGTCTCCCTCCCCCACCTCCCCTCCAGAGAACAAGGCAGGTTTGCCTGCAGCCTTGGAAGATAGAGAGAGTGTCTCGTTCTGGGGCACAGGCAGGCATGGTTACCATCCAGCATAATAAAGATGGTGTCTCCCTCCAGGAAAAAGGGCAGGCACTCATCCTATCTTCCAGCAAAGAGCTGACTTCCCTAGGCTCTGGGGTCCTCCCTGTAACGGACCCACTGCAGGTGCAGGTGCTGTCTGCCTTCTTCCTAAACCCTGCAGGGAGTGGAGCTCAGGATATTGCTGCAGAAATGCCAATTCCCTGGCCACGGCTGTTGCTGTGAGTAACAAAGTCTTTGTCTCTGACCCAGGAGTCTCATGTCTTCAGCCGGCACCCAAGAACCTGGGGCTGTAAGGAGGGTAAAATCTCAGCCCTTTCACTGTTCTTGACAGGAATTTCTTGACATTTCCTTGAATTTAATTCTCATCTCTTTGGAAGGACATAGCAAAATTTATTCCAGACCTGAGCAGTCCCTGGTTTGGCTGGATGGGAAGAGGAGCACCTTGTCTTCGTGGAGCAGGTTCCAGTGAGTGACGCACAGCTGGAGAAGCAGGTGCCGGGCCTTGCCTGCTGGAGGGGAGCCTGGGAGAGCAGCCAGACTTTGGCTTCATTGGCGCAGACTGTGTGTGAGAGACTGAGTCTTCCTGCAGGTGCGCATATCCTTCTGGTGCTTACAGGTTCCTGCAGCCGTTCGCTCACCCTCTGTCTGCGCACCGCACATTCGTTACTCAGCAGTCACTCTGAACAGCTCTCTGTTTCTGACTCTGTCAGACCCATGGTTTTCCGTGTGGCAGCTCCACCAATACCTGGAGTGTAGCTGAGGAATTCGGCGATGATGCTGTGTGTGTTGGGGGGCCAGGCTGTGTGTGGGGAGGGCGGTCACTGAGCAGGTCATCTCACTGAATGGGCAGGTTCTCAGTGGTCCCCACTTCCGGTCTCACAGGTTGTGTTCTGCTGTCCATCATCCCCGTGAGGACGCCGAGCCACTTTCTCAGCTCCCACCCTCAGCCCTCAGCCTCCCATTGACTCGGAACTCTCTGGTTGACTGACGTTAGCCTTGAAATGTAGGGCCTCAGGCAGGCTGTGGGGATTGTGTGTGTCAGACCATGTAAAGGTAATTTGTAATATGTTCAATGCAACACACACACGTCTAAGAAGTAAAAATCCTCCTTTTCTTCAATCAACTTTGCTGTAGTTGGGGGTCAGTTTTTCTAGGCCTTTTTTTTTTTTTTTGAGAGGGTAGTGGATCTTTATTTACTGTGTGTGTAGGACCTTTACAGACCGTAACTGTAAATGCAAAACCCCGAAAGAGCTATCAGAAATTTTCAGGCATTTGCAGAAAAATCCACTTTATCCAGTGCAATATCACCTGGAAATTTCAATTAACCAACCTTCATCAACAGGAACCCCTGGGTGGTCAGCCATCGGAAGCCCGGATTGGCCAGCATTCCACCAATAAGAATTCCTGGTTAGCTGGCACTCTACCAATCACAGCCCTTGGTTAGCTCCTATTCCACCAATCAGAAGCCCTGGTTGGCACGCATTCTATTAAAGGACTCTGTCGGCTGGTACTTCCAGGGCAATTTAGGTGAGTTATTAATTGAGGGTCTTGGTGGCAGATTCAGGTCCCCACGAGGAACTGTAGCTTTGGGGGGAAATCAGCACACACACATACATGCGATTATATGCACACACGGGATTATATGCACACACATACCTGCGATTATGTGCACACATGCGGGATTATATGCACACACATGTGATAATATGCACGCACATGATTATATGCACACACATGGGATTATATGCACACACACAGGTGATTATATGCACACCCACGTGATTATATGCACATACACACAATTATATGCACACACACATGCAATTATATGCACGTGCACACACACGGGCGGGATGGCGTCCTTTCTCACCCTGCCTTCTTCATCGACAACCTGTCTTGGAGCAATTCCCATGCTGCTCATGGGGTCTGCCTGCTCCTTCCATCTTGCCGCAGAGTATTCCAGAGTGCGGCCCCTGGGGTCGCTCACCATCCTCTCCTGATGGACGCTAGCGCTGTCTCCAGCCCTCACCCTCTGGGGATCACTCACCATCCCTGGGGGTCACTCACCATCCTCTCCTGATGGACGCTAGCGCTGTCTCCAGCCCTCACCCTCTGGGGGTGACTCACCATCCCTGGGGGTCACTCACCATCCCTGGGGGTCACTCACCATCCCTGGGGTTCACTCACCATCCCTGGGGGTCACTCACCATCCTCTCCTGATGGACGCTAGCGCTGTCTTCAGCCCTCACCCTCTGGGGGTCACTCACCATCCCTGGGGGTCACTCACCACCCCTGGGGGTCACTCACCATCCCTGGGGGTTGCTCACCATCCTCTCCTGATGGACGC
>NW_016107454.1:796141-806448 GCF_001604975.1 Cebus imitator
CTGGGGGTCACTCACCATCCCTGGGGGTCACTCACTATCCTCTCCTGATGGATGCTAGCACTGTCTCAGCCTTCACTCTTGCAACAGGGCTGCCTCAGGCTCCTGGACTGCGCCTTGAGCTACGCCGCCCGCCCCCACTGAGACCCCATCTGAAGGGGAGAAGCAGAGCTGGCAGCTGAATGGCTGCACTGTTTTGAGAACAGATCCAGTGCCGGGTCTAGACCTGTTATTTGCAGGTGGCAGAGGAGAGACCAGGCTCTGCTGATGATGGTGCCGTGGGCGGGCGTGGGGGCAATGGGCAGTGGGCGTCCTGGAGGCAGCAGTGCCAGAGACTCCGGCAGCCCTGCCAGCCTCTCCACCCTCTGCTCATCTGGACCCTCGGGGTGGGAGGAGGAGAGATCTTTGGCCTAGAGAGGTTTGTCCTTTTCCATTTCTTCCTCCATTAAGGAGCAGAGGTAATTATTTTAATGGATGAGTCTTATTCATTATGTGGAGTGGCTTCTCCCTGACACGTCTCCCAGTCAAACAGGAAAGCATGTCATCCCATCTGTCTTTAATGAGCCTTTCACATGCTCGAGGCTGCTCTGCCTAGGCTGGGGGAGCCAAGATGCTTGTGTCGCTGGAGAAGCTCTCATGCACACATGGTGTTGGTTCTGTGCATGGAGGCTGGTTGGCTCTTCCTTACCTGCTCAGGAGCATCCACTGCCCACAGAGCCTCCCTGGCTGCCCCAGATCCACCAGTCCTGGGTGCCACTGGGCTTTGGGACCCTGTGGGGTGTGGGATACTGCCTTCAGAGTGGGTGGAGACCCTGCTTCCACGTGTGGACTCCCTGGTTCCCTGGCTACCAGAGAGCCTGCCAGCTGGGCCTCTACTCTCACAAGGCTGCCTGCAGCACCTTTGTCCCTGTGTCCATGGGCCGTGGGCTGCCCACTGCTCCCCATTCTCTGCTCCAACACCAACCCTGTCCTCCTGCGAATCCACTAGGACAGATGGCCGCCTGTTCCGCCAGCACATCACATGATCCGCTGTGGCCCAGGCTGGGACACGCCATCAAGTGACAGTATGATCTTCATGAAGTTACTGAAAGTTCCTAGGCCTCAGTGTCCTCATCTGTGGAGTAAATGATTTTCACACCTCCCGCTGGGGGGATTGTGAGGATTACCCGACACCGTGTGTGCAGAGCAGTCAGTGTGGTGGAGTGCTAGGTGTTGAGTACTGAGTACTTGACCCCGTAGAGAAGCCACGGGACAAGGTGGCTGTGACATAACCCTGGACAGTAAGTCCTCATGCACGTCATAGCTTCTGGAAATGGCAGGCTCAGGTGAAGTGGCCCATTCCACATTGGGCGAATTGATGAGCAAGACTGGTGTGCCCAGAGCATAACTCTGATCACCGTTATCACCCGACTTCGAAACAAAGACTCCAAACACTTCTGATATCAAATTCTGCAGTAAATGTGGTCTACACATACATTTAAGAAAGATTAATAAAAACTGAGATCCGTGTCACCCAGTGATTCCGGTTCAGGGGTGCGGGTGGCCCGAGCCTGACCTGGCAGCTCAGGGTGCTGGGTGGGCTCCAGTCCTGGAGAGGACGCCCTCCCCCTGCAGGGTGACACACACACCCGCACTCACTCACATGCAGACCCACACTCACTCACACGCAGGGACTCGTGCACACGTGTGGATGCAGGAGGAAAGCAGCGTGTCCAGAGACAACCCACGCAGACATGGGGAGAACGAGCAGACGCCACAGAAGGTGGCCCCGGCTGGGAACAGGTGTTTTCCTCCACTGTGCTGGGATGAGGCGAGGCTGGACGGAACACGGGGATTCAGGGACCTGCTGCCCGTAGCTGCCCAGCCACCGCGTTCAGCAGCATCCAAGGCATTTTCCAAACTCGCTCTGTCATGACATGGGTGTGACGTGTGACTGCCCTGAAAGGCACAGAGCCGTCATCCGTGGGCCTCCACCGCTTCCTCCACTCTTATGCCTGATTCAGCCAGAAAACAAGAGCCATTTGGCACTGGCGGCAGAGTGACCTCACTAACTTCCCATGCAGAGCCTGGGGGCGGGTCTGTCTGGGTACCTGGAGCTCAGGGCCATTTTGTGGGCCTTCACAGGTTGTGCACTGCACAAATCCAAAGCCACTATTCCTAGAGCTCCAATCTGCACAAGTATCCATGGCAGCTTTGCTGGCATCCATGCCGTAGACACAAGGAGGCTGGGAAGCACATATGTTTGGAGGGAAGAGGGCAGCGCTGGCTGAGAGGGCAGAGGAAGCCGGGAGACCTCCTGGAGGAGAGAACATTCTCTGTGTTCTGGGGTTTGGGGAAATAGCAGCAAAGCTCTGCTCCATATTCCTGCAGGAGCCCCCACTGCTCCTCCTGGGGGCGGAGTGGCACCCACAGGGCTGTTGGGGCAGCCGGGATTCCCTGTCTGTGGCCGGCCACCAGGCTGATGGCCCGTGAGTTGACCCAAGCGCCCTGCCTTGCCTGGACCGAAGCTGAGCACCATCTTCTGGGGACTGGGTGAGAGAATGGCACAGCACACTGACCGTCAGGTGGAAGCCTGGCGAGGCCGGGCGAGGGGGCAGCTCCACCCAGCAGCACTGTGAAGCCCCTCTGCCTGGTGAACGCAATGGCCCGGGAGCTCCCTGCCCCATAGATCTGTGGGGGTCAGCAGTGCATGCACCTCCCTTTCAGATGCTCTGCTCCTGGGGCGCCCCACACCTGTGTAAGGCTCAGTTTCCTCCCCATTCAGGTGAGAAGCTTGGACAAAAACACCTCTGTGCCTCCACACTACTGGGTACCCACTGCCACGCAGACCCCCACCCCCAGCCCTCCACCGGCTCCATGGAGGGGAGTCTGTGTTAACAGCAGGCATGCTGAAGGCGCACGGGGCCTTTCTTTGTACCTGGTTAATACAGCAGTGTAGGATTATGCTTGCTTTAAAGCAAACGTGATGAGCTATAAACACTGGGTGTGAACTCAGAACCACTGCCTGATTTAATTCCCACAACCTTCGAGGAGGGGCCTATTGTGTAGACTGCAGACTCTGATCTGCAAAGTAGGAGGGAAACGCTTTGGTTAAGGGGAGAGCCGGGATTTATTAGGTGCTGCATTGAGGCATGACCGGAAAGCTGGCACGCATGTATTTTTCAGAGCCGTCTCTCCAGCGTGGGCTGAGATGGATGGGCGCCCAGACGCTGCCCGGGGCTGCCTGGCGGTGGCCGCGGATCCGTGGCTCCATACTGCCATCTAGTGGGCGACGAGGAGGGGGACGGCGGTGCCCACCCAGCTCAGGGAGGTTTGCAGAACCGAAGAGGGTGCTCAAGCCGCGGGTGCCGGCAGGAATTCTTTCTTTTGGATGGGTGTGTGTGTGTGTGTGTGTGTGTGCGCGCGCGCGAGTGTGTGTGTCTGCGTGTGTACGTGCATGTGTGTGTGCATGTATATGCGTGTGCATGAGGTGGGAGGGGAGACGAGCCATAGACAGTGAGAAGCGTGGAAAGAACAAAGAGCAGGCGGCAGCAGCAGCAGCAGCAGAGGCCGAGGTGTCAGACTCTTGGGAAAGCACCCAGCCCTCTCCGCCCGAGTTCGCATCCTCAGTGACACCCACGTTGTGTCCCTGTGGTGATAGCAGCCACGCAGACATGACGACTGAAAGAGCAGTCAGGAGAAGGACGGGTCACTGTGGCCATGGATGGCAAAGCCGAGCTGCAGGTGGAGGCAGGAGGCAGGCACGCGTTTCATCAGGGGCAGGCCTGGGTCCCTGACAGATGCCGTGTGGCTCTCAATCTTCCTCATTTACGGGCAGCTGCTCATCCGATGCTCCTCCTCCCTCAGGCCTGAAACTGCTCTTGAGCTCTGCTCACACTGCAAAGGTGACTCAAGGTCACTGGCATGGAAACCAGGCCCCTCCTTCCCGAGTGTGCCCAAAGGGGGCTGTGGCCAGTGAGGGCTGAGGTCACGAGGCACGACCCAGCTCCGTTCAGTAGATCTGAACCACGAACCCCACGTTTCTTAGTTCAAGCAGGAAAATCTCAGTGTGGCTAATTTAAGCACAAAGGGAATTTGTTGAAAGCTTTTGGGGAGTGTGCAGGAATTTTGGGCAGCCTGGAGCCCTGCCTGGGTGTGAGTGGAAGGGAACAAAGCCTGGGGATCCTGCTGCCGACTGCGATCGTGGCCTGTGGGGGCCCCTCTGCTGCGGGCAGCAGAGGCGGTTGGTTGCTAGGCTGCCTGCTGTTGCGTGGGAGCAGCTGTGCTGCTGTGTTTGCATTTCTCTAGCTGCCCATGCAGAGCCTGGGGGCGGGTCTGTCTGGGTACCTGGAGCTCAGGGCCATTTTGTGGGCCTGCACAGGTTGTGCACTGCACAAATCCAGAGCCACTATTCCTGGAGCTACAATCTGCACAATTATCCGTGGCAGCTTTGCAGGCATCCATGTCGTAGACACAGAGGAGACGGGAGGCACATGGTTTTCAGTTTCTCTGGTGGGAGGAAAGTGTGCTTCCTAAGGATGGAGATACCCCGAACGTTGTAAACCAGGTAGCTTTTGCTGTGGAACAAATCACCCCAAAACTTGGTGATTTTGTTTTTTTGGAGGTGGAGTCTGGCTCTGCCACCAAGGCTGGAGTGCAGGGGTGCCATCTGGGCTCACTGCAACCTCCGCCTCCTGGGTTCAAGCGATTCTCCTGCCCTTAGCCTCCCAAGTAGCTGGGACTACAGGTGCACGCCACCACGCCTAGCTAATTTTTTGTATTTTAGTAAAGGCAGGGTTTCACCATGTTGCCCACGCTGGTCTCGAACTCCTGAGCTAGGCAATCTGCCCCCGCCTCAGCCTCCCAAAGTGCTAAGATTACAGGATTGAGCCACCACACCCAGCCACAACTTTGCGATTTTAACCACCATTTAACCATTAATCTTCACTCTGTGGTCAGCAGTTTGGGCTGAGCTAAGCTGGGCAGTTCTGGTCTTGGCTGGGCTCACTGGTGTCTCTGGATAGCTGGCGGGTGGTGGGTCTCCAGTGCCTCCACTGGGAGGCGCGTTCTGCAGCCTGCAATTTCTCCCCTCAGGTAACCGGCCCTAGCAGGGTGGCAGCAGCATTTTGGCGCTGCTTCGAAAAGCAAGAGTGGGTGCACGTGAGGCCCCTGAAGTGAGGGCTCAGAGCTGGAGCATCACTCTGTCTCATTCTGTACCAACGTCGGTCATGAGGTGAGCCCAGGAGTCAGGAAATAGATGCCACCCACGGCAGGAGAAGCTGTGCAGTTCCATTGCACAGGGGGCGCGTGGGACTGTGGCCACGTTTGCAGTCCGCCTCTTGTGTGAAGGAAGTTCAGATGTGGCTAGAATCAGGACATCCGCTGTGGCCGGATCTGGGGAGGAGAGGGAAGGGCATCCCAGGCGATCTGCAAGGGACATGTGTTAAGCTGAAGGGCCGGTGGCCGAAGTGGACCTGCCCCCTGACAGCTGCGATCGAGCCCTGGCCTCTTTCCCTGACAGTGTGCCTGGCACGGTGAGCTGGGGTAGGTCCGTTTGCTGAAAAAGTTCCATCAAGGTTAGGTGGGAGATGGTGGCACCTGTAGGTGTCAAGAAGACAGTTTCTGCCATTGCTCTTGGACTCAAGTACCACGAGGGTGCTGCCAGGCCACGCCAAGATGTTCTGGGCATCCCTGGTGACCTCGAGGTAACCTCACTTCCCCCATCCCGTGGGCCATGATGGTGCGTGGCAGAGCCAAGGGAAGACTCTGGTGAGGGCCAAGCCTATTCCAGCGCGTCCTGCATGTCCTCTCCTTCCCGTGCTGCAGTCCTCAGTCATACGCAAGGCTTTCTCATCCCTCCACCCGCCTCAGGCTTCCCTGCCTGGGCCCAGCGTCTCTGGGTGTGTAATGAATTGCCCCGCAATGAATAGACCTTAGCTTGCATAGTTTATTGGCCCAAGAACTTGGGAGGAGCTTTGCCAGGTGGCTCTGTTTCAAGGAGTCTCGAGAGATTGCACTCAGTCATCTTCTGGGGCCACGGTCTTATCTGAAGGCTTGACTGGGCCAGAGGATCAGCTTCCAAGCTGGTCCGCTCACATGCTTGTGAGTTATTGCTGGCTGTTGGGAGGACGCCTTGGGTCCTGACACTCGGGTCTGTCTAGAGGGCTGCTGTATGACCTTATGACAAGGCGGCTGGCTTCCCTCCGTGTGAGTGATCCAAGAGCCCTTGATGGGAGAAGCCGCAAAGTCACGTTGCACAGAGGTGTGGGTGTGAGGAGGGGCAGTGGGCTGTGGCCCGGCTGTTTCCCCCACACGGGAGGGAAAGCAGGGGCCCCCGTGGCTTCGATGGTGAGCCTCAGAGCCACACACCGTCTTTCCCGTAATGCCCTGCTGGTTGCACTATGAGGCCCTGCTTGACAAGGAGAGGATTTGTCACCGTGTGAGAGCCAGGAGGTGATTGTTGGGGCCATCTACGCAGCTGCCCGAGCTCGCTTCTCAGGGTTGTGCTTTTTGTAAGTGAAAGCCAGTTCATCCGACCCATATATTCAGGTGATTGTCTGGTAGAAGCTGAAGAGCTCCAGACACGTTCCCTGAGCACTCATCACGAGCCAGACACTGCCAGAAGCTCTGGGACGACACAGTCTGTGTGTGCGACTCAGTGAACCCTCGGGTGTGTGGGCAACGTGACTGTCTTTTCTGCTTGTTTCCATCCAGCTGAGTGGAAGAGACGTATGCTCAGTCAGTTCTGGACTTCGTGCCCCATTTCCCTGGGGTCGTGTCATAGACAGGGCATGTGCAGCTCTGCCTGGAAGGCACAGAGGCGGGACTGTGTGACTGTTTTCAGGCAAAGGTTGTGTGGATAAGAAGCCGTGCTTTGCATCGGCTGTGTAATGCTGCGCAGCCAGCCAGCTGAGTTACAGGCTTAAACCAACATCCGCCTCCCGGTGTCTGTGGTCAGTGTCTGAGCCGCTCCCTGGACCCCCTCTCAGGCTGCAGTCCAGGCGTCTGTGGGCTGCTCCTCTGCCCCTGCCGACAGGACCTGCCTCCTCGTGCACTCCCAAGGCTGCTGGCGAGCTGTCTGCCGGCCTCTCTGTAGGGCAGCTCGCACTGCCACAGCTGCTCCTTCAGGGCAATAAAGGGTAAAAGCCAGGGGTGGGGTCAAGACGTAAGTCACAGGCTTCTGGAACCTGATCACCTCTGCTCAGTCCTCTTCATCAGAAGTGCACCACTGGGCTCTGCCCACATTCAGGGTGAAGGATCAGGCATGGACGCAGGTGGAGGAGCGGGCACCGTGAACCCGCCCTGCCCAGGCTGACACGTGCATCCCAGGAGTGTTGTATGAGGGTGGGTGACATGGAGAACATGCACAGCTCATGTGACTACCAAAGGAATGACTAGTTTGTTTCTGAGACAGGGTCTCACTCTGTTGCCCAGGCAGGAGAGCAGTGGTGCAATCACAGCTCACTGTAGCCTTGAACTCCTGGTCTCAAGCAATCCTCCCACCTCAGCCTCCCAAGTAGCTGGGACCACAGGTGTGTGTCACCATGCTTGGCTAATGAAGTTTTTGTTTTTCAGAGATGGGGACTCACTGTGTTGTCCAGCTTGGTCTCAAGTCCCTGGGCTCAAGAGATCTTCCCACCTCAGCTGCCCAAGGTGCTGGGATTATAGGCACGGCCCATTGTGCCCAGCCTTAGAATGACGAGTTTTAAGTATTTGTCTAATTAAAGGGACAGCGTTAAGGAAACCACGAGCCTCTTACAGCTGGAGCCAGCAGACAAGCCCCGAGCGTTGCCCTGAGTGCTGCCCTGTGCTTCTGCTGGGGCATCGCCCAGCCTGTCGCCCGCTCCGGCGGGGCGGTGAGTGGCCTGCTGTCAGCAGAGCCAGCGAGCTCCCACTGGAACGGGGTGCGGAAGAAGAGGTGGGAGGTGGTCGTGCCTGAAGAGTGGTCATTTCCCCAACATCAGGTCCCCACCTAGTGAGCGGGACCCCCCTCCAGTCAGGGGCTACACCGGGGTTGGTGGGACTCCATCCAGGGAGCCAGCCCCTCCAGCTTCGCCGGCTGTTCTCCTTGCCTGCTGGGAGCCTGGGAGGCCTTGGATAGTGGCATTATTCTGAGGAAGCACCAGCCCTTTTCATGAGAATCCTCATGTCTTGGCAGGACCAAGGCCGGGGTGCCGACGCCCTTATGGAGCTCTGGGAACAGCCTCGCGTCTGGCTGCGGCCTCTGCTCCGGGACCACCTCCCTGCCTGCTCTTGTTCTCCTCCCCCCATGGATTGGTCCACAGATGTCTGCTGCCACCATGGAGGGTTCTGCAGCTGTGCAGCCCAGCCTGGCGCCACTGCTGTATGTGGCTGATGGGCACTAGAAACTTAGCTCATGAGACGGGGTATCCAACATTTCAACTTCACTGAATTAAATTAATTTTAGCGTTAGAGAAGTACTGAATTTAGCATAGTGAGTGTCTGCCATGTCGGATGGGGCCGCTGGCTGGCAGAGTCCTGGGCCCAACGTCTGGCCACAGTCCTGCAGCCCCAGCATCGCCCTGGTGCTCAGGGGAATCTCAAGCCTCAGGCTGCATCTCAGGGTCTGCAGCCTCAGAATCCAAGCTTTAACCAGCTCCCGGGCAATTTGGAAGCACATTAGGTTGCAGGAGCCAGCTCGGTGTGGAGGGTGGGGGTCAGGGTGGCTTCTTCCATGCGTCTATCTGTCTGTGCCACAGCCGAGGCTTAGCGAAACCACAGAATAAAAACAGACCCTTCTGCTCTCTGCACCATGATTGGAGGCAGCCAGCAGGAGCACCTAGCTGCCGCTGTGGGGAAGTCACAGGTGATGAGAAGTGCCAGGGACGAAGCCTCGTGCGTTAATTCATTAAAATACAGTCAGCTATGGAAGGAAGCATAGGATGTGGTTTTGATATGAAAGAATTTCGTCTGGATGGGGAGACGGATGTGTAAACACGGACTCGAAGGTCAGGGGAACTGAGATCAGAGAACAGGAGCTGGACGCATCCTCACTGTGGCCCGGGTGGCGTGGGCACGGCGGGGCTCAGAGGCCGGGGTGGGGGTAGGGTTCCCAGAGGTGGCCTTGAGCCGGCCTTTCAGGCGGCTTTGCTTTCCTCAAGAAAAGACAGAGTTCAGGAGGAGAAGGCCCGGTCAGGCCCTGGGGAAAGGAAACCCAGGGAGGAGAAAAGGACCGTGTGGGTGATGGATCTCCCTGGGACGCCGGCTGCCTTTCTGGAACCCCGAAGGCCGTGTGTGTGCCATCCGCGGTGCTGGTGTTCTGGTTCTGGCTCAGCCCCTCCCTGCGCAGGAGAACTCGGTGGCTTTCCTGCCTTCAGGGCCTCCACTGATTCATCTGCAGAGCGGAGAGCTGGCCCGCAGGGTGGCTGTGTCGAAGCAAGGCAGTCACGTCTGTGACCGTGCCTAAGCAAGGCAGTCACGTCTGTGACCATGCCTCAAAGCTGGGCTCAGATGTTCCTTTTTCCATGGAAAATCCTTCCTCAGACTACGGGGCCTGTGACGGCAGGAGACATGCGTTCGTTTTGTGTGCCATGGGCTTAGTGTCCACTTGGCAAGGGGCCCTTTCTCAAGCGTTTGTGGGCTTCTTCGAATTCCATGAAGATGTTGTGTGTATTTGCTTTTTCTGGGGCAGAGGGGCCCTAGCCTTCTTCAGACTCCCCCAAGGGGCCCCGTCTTCTCTAGTAGGTCAGGACCCACTGCTGGGTGTGCTCCCTGTTTCAATTAATAATGATTAGTGAGTAGGTGACGTCTAGAGAGAAAACTTTAACTCAGGGTACTGGCCAGGCCAGGAAGGTGGGGGTTTCAGGCGCAGGCCAGTGTGCGGAGGCAGCTTTGTTAGGGGCAGTGGGACACGTAGGGACCAGGTCTGGCTCCAGGTCTTGTGTGAGGGTCTCGCTGAGGCCTATGGGGCCTCTCCTCTCCGGGGAGGGGCTGCTCCCTCTCTCGCTTCCATCTCTCTGCAGCCCTTGTGACATCATACAGGCACAGCCAATCTCTGGAAAGTTCTTTCCCTACCTCAGGCCCCTGTATTTCTCTCTAAGCTGGCACTCAAGCACCATGAGACCTTGGCTGGCTTCTGGGGAGCAAGAAATCCATTTCTAAATACTGGATTTCTGACTCCTTGGTGAGCTGGAGTGCGGTTTATAAATACCTTGCCATCTTTAAGGTTGGCACTGCTGAAAGAGCAGGGTGACAGAGATGAATTTCAGTAACGCAGCCAATGTTGGATGTCTGGAAGGTGAGAGTGGGCAGGTGGCGGCTGGGTGCTGTGGAACCGTGTTGGTATCAGACCTGGGGGGGTGGCGGACCCC
>NW_016107454.1:806773-808683 GCF_001604975.1 Cebus imitator
GGGGGGTGGCGGACCCCGCCGGGTGCTGTGGAACCGTGTTGGTATCAGGCGTAGCCCAGGTACATGGAGGGGCCCCGAGGTGGGTCAGGCTTCTGGGCTCTGGTCTTTGATTTGCTTGGTTTTCAGTCATGTGACTTTGGTCTTTTTAAAAAAAGTCTAAAGAGGCCTGGCATGGTGGCTCATGCCTGTGATCCCAGCACTTTGGGAGGCCAAGGCAGGTGGATTGCTTGAGCTGAGGAGTTCTACACCAGCCTGGGCAACATGGTAAGACCCCATTTCTATCAAAAATACAAAACAATAGCTGGGCATGGTGGTGCATGCCTGTGATCCTAGCTTCTTTGGAGGCTGATGTGGGAGAATTGCTTGAGCCCAGGATGGGGTGGGGTGGAGGTTGCAGTGAGCCAAGATCATGCCACTGCTCTCCAGCTTGGATGACAGAGTGAGACCCTGTCTCAAAAAAGCAAAGCAAACAAAAAACTAAAGAACTAAGGCCATGGTGAAGTAAACCACCTGGATTCAAAAGAAGAGTCACAAAGTAGAACTAAACTTAAACATGCACAACAGCTGCCGGCAGCCAGGGGCCTCGTGCAGCTGGCCGCCGGCTCCTGGGGGTCCCTGCTCAAGGTCACTCTAGTTTTGTCCGAAACTGGCACAAACCACTTCTGTTATTTCACCACACATCTCATACTTTTGTCCAAAGGTTTCTTTGGAACTTTCCAACAGTGATGACAAAGTCCCTGAAGGTTTTCTTCTCTACGAGGGAATAACTCTTCCATCGGCACAGCCTCCCAGCTTCCCAGAGTGAGGGCTCTCTCCTGTGCCCCCCTAGACTTGCCTGTTCATGCCTGCTCTCTCTCTCTCTTTCTCTCTCTCTTCCTCTCGTTCTTTCTTTTTGAGATGGTGTCCTGCTCTGTCACCCAGACTGGAGTGCAGTGGCTTGATCTTGGCTCACTGCAACCTCTGCCTCCCGGGTTCAAGAGATTCTTCTGCCTCAGCCTCCTGAGTAGCTGGGATCAGGTGCCCACCACCATGCCCAGCAATTTTTTTTTTTTGTATTTTTAGATGTGGGGTTTCACCATATTGGACAGGCTGGTCTCGAACTCCTGATCTTGTGATCCGCCCGCCTCAGCCACCTGAAGTGCTGGGGTTACAGGTGTGAGGCACCGTTCCCGGCCGCCTTTTCTTAAGGCTAATCTCAAAAGAAAAAACGGTGTGAGCACCACTTGGCCGCATGCCATTTCACGGCTCTATTTGAGAGTGGTTGCCTCGTCCATCGTCAGAGCCCGTGACAACGCTCCTCATGTGCGGTGATGAAGTTGGGCTCTGCATGCAGGGCTTCAGCGTGTTCATCAAGCGTCCGCGCTGACCCTGGGTCTGGTCTCAGCCACAGCAGGAAATGTACTTAAGAGCTCACTTGAGCAGGCAGTGGGAGGGGTGGGAGCAGCTGCCACGGGCCACCTGAGCACTGTGTGCTGGGGAGCTGGTGGCTCAGCCGAGGTCACGTAGCTCCTGCCTTTCTCACCGAGACCTTGGCCATTTCATCAATAGAAACAGCAGTGACCAGTGAGCAGAGAACTTAGCAAGCTCCCAGCACAAGAACCGTGGCGTTGTGACCTCCACCGGGTGGGGGACGGCTCCTGACTCGGCCAGCTCTCGGCTGCCGGAATCCCTCAGACACCGCCACGGCCCCCGGCACGGCACAGGCCACTGTGAATACTTTTGGGATTTGTGGCTAAGGAGAGAAAATTACCAAAGACAAATGTCACGGCCCTATCACGGCAGACGCTGACCAGTCCCAGCTCTGAGGGGAGAGTGGCTGGGCCTGCGCCGTGGCTGGGGTTTGACCTTTAACCCTGCTCTGAGGGGTGAGTGTTTGGGCCTGCGCCGTGGCTGGGGTTTGACCTTTAACC
>NW_016107454.1:809088-832757 GCF_001604975.1 Cebus imitator
TGGGCCTGCGCCGTGGCTGGGGTTTGACCTTTAACCCCCTCTGAGGGGTGAGTGTTTGGGCCTGCGCCGTGGCCTGGAGGCCCACCTTTAAGCATCGTCTCCTTTCTCACGTTTTTTAATCTTAGGGGTGGAGACACTTTCCCATAACAGCTTTTGGGACTGTGGGGTGCTGTGGCTTGGACGCTCCTCCTCGCCAGCCTCAGGGTGACATCTAATCCATGTCGGACGTGGGGCTGAGCGGGAGGACTCCGGGCCGTGGGGCGGGTCCCTCATGAACGGCTCGGTGGCTCTGGAGGTGGTGAGTGAGTGGGTTCTTGCTGTTAGTTGTTGGGAAGAGCCTGGCGCCCTCCTCGCCCCTCCCCGGCCCTGTGGTGTCTGCATGCGGCTCCGCTCACCTCCCACCACGAGTGGGAGCAGCCTGAGGCCCCCACTGGAAGCACGTGATGGCGCCGTGCTTTCCAGTTGGCCTCAGAAGCGTTTCTTTGTGAATTGTCCAGCCTCAGGCACTCCTTCACAGCAACACAGACAGGCTAAGACACTGGGAGAGCGCAGATAATCAATTTTGCAATATTTGGGGAGATGCTGCTGGCTTTACTGTTTTTCACAGTAGACTGAGGGGGCTGTGGTTTCAGGCAGCATGGACCTGGGGTCTGACTCATCTGCATTCACAGCCCATCCCCGCCCCTGTTCATGAGCTGTATGACACTGGGCGAGAGCCTCCACCCCGTCTCTGGGCTTCTTAGCGATGAGTATAATCATGTGCGACTCCAAGACTTGGGGTCCGGGAGATGCCAGAACAAAGAGGGTGCTATAGAGTTGATGCTTACAGATGTCAGTTCCCGTCCTCCTGTTCCCAGCTCATAACGCGCATCTGTTTTGAAAACCATGCCAGGGATCTGACCTTAATGCACTAAGGCGTTTACCTGAGGGGTCATTGGCAGAAAAGCCTCAAGTTGGGGTTCAGGGAAGGCTTTAACTGAGCTTGGCATGTGGGGGCTGCTCCTGCGCCGGGAAACAAGAGGAGCTTGATGTTCTTAGAGAAATGCTTAGGGCCCAGAGCGTCTGCTGGAAGGAAAAGAATGAGTGTTCCCAGAGAAACAGGTCAGCGCTGGGGCTCGTCCCTGGGATGCAGGATAAGTGTCCTGGGCTTGTGAAACGCACGCAAAAGATGCTGCAAGTCTTAGGCTTCGGGGAGCTGTGAAGAGTCGTTGCCCCGCTCAGCCTAAACCTCTTAGCAGCTCTCCGACGAT
This sequence comes from Cebus imitator, assembly GCF_001604975.1. Classification (NCBI taxonomy): domain Eukaryota; kingdom Metazoa; phylum Chordata; class Mammalia; order Primates; family Cebidae; genus Cebus; species Cebus imitator. The sequence continues at coordinate 810,339 of NW_016107454.1, forward strand.
GCTTGCCACTTTGGCAGCGATGGATCACTCTCCCTGGTTGTGGGGAAGTGTGGATGAAAAGCTCCAGGTGTGTACTACAGTTTCATGCTGCTGTTGTCACAGGTCCCTAGTGTCTCACAGAATGCAGATTCCTCGTCTCACGGCCTGTTTGGCGGACCTCCAGGTGGGCTTCTCGGACCCCTCTGCTCTGGGTTTCCTGAGGCTGAACGCAAATACAGGTGGGCTGGTTCCCCTCAGAGGCTCTGGGCTCATCCTCACGGGCTTGCTGAGGTTGGTGGCAGAATCCAGCTCCTCGAGCTGGTGGGACTGAGGTCCCCTCTCTTGCTGGCAGCACCAAACCGTGTGAGGCTCATGCCAGTACCTCGTGGGGGGGGCGGTGTCTCTCTTAGTTAAAGGTCTGCCTTTTTTGCCTAAAGACGAAGTAGTTGAAAAGGTTATGACTGTCCACAGAAAACATGGGGCTGAATTTTATACCCCCGCCACCACTTCGCCAACCCTGACGCTTCTATTAAACGGAAGCAGTTTATTAAATGGGGGTGAATGTGTCTTTGAAACTTATCTCTATGGTGGCTCCTCTGTAGGATTTTACAAGGGTCTGTTTGTTTTGCTTTTATCTCAAGGTAACACATTTTAAACACATTTGAGTAGCAGGGTCTTCACTGCAAATGGAGCTTGGTCAAGAGAATAACAAAAAGACTTTAAGGAACTATTTCTTGGAAGCTGCTGAAAGGTCTCTTTAGAACTCCTGTTCTCTAGAGAAGCTTACAGGCAAGGGGTCAGTGAGTGGACACTGACTTTTGGAAGGCTAAGGACAAAGGCTGTGGAGAATTTCTCACCCCAAATTACATTCATTTCTGCCGAGGAAGACAGCTGTTTCTGGCTGGGTGTGGTGACTCACGCCTGTAATCCCAGCATTTTGGGAGGTCCAGGTGGGAGGATCGCTTGAAGATAGGACTTCAAGACAACCTACCTGGACAACATAGTGAGACCCTGACTCTACAGAAAAAGTGAAAATATTGTCTGGTGTCGTGGTGTGCACCTGTAATCCCAGCTACTCAGAGGCTGAGGTGGGAGGATCGCTTGAGCCCAGGAGTTTGAGGCTGTAGTGAGCTATGATCATGCCAATGCATTCCAACCTGGGCAACAAACAAAGACTCTGCCTCCAAAAAAAGAAAAAAACAAAAACAACCCAACCAAAACCACCCAAACCAGATGTTTCCAAGTGCTGGATTTCATTTGAAAAATCAAACTTAGTCTTGAAAACTTGTTATGGGTTTTGAAGTACCACAAATGGCACCTCAAATACATGTAAATATATCCTTACATATGAAAATATTTTTAATGAGCTTGAGGAAAGTGTGTTCACCCAGCTTGAGTAACAGAGTCAGCCTGCGTGTTCACCCTGGGTGGCAGCTGGCGAAGCCAGACGGATCCTGGAAAGGGCCTGTTGGCTTGATGGCATCAGCTGTAGACGGCATCACTACACTGACTAATGTTTTCTGAAGAAGAGCTTTTAATTAATTTATTTCCCAAAGAGAAACATTTGCAGAGGGATCATTCTTTTCCTTTTTTTTTTATGTACTGAGTTGAAGTTTTTTTTTTTAATTAAATTTTATTTTAAGTTCTGGAAGACATGTGCAGGATGTGTGTGTTTGTTACATAGGTAAATGTGTTCATGGTGGTTTGCTGCACACATCAACCCATCACCTGGGTATCAATTCCCAATTCATTAGCTACTTGTCCTGATGTTCTTCCTTCCCCCACCCCCCTGACAGGCCCGAGTGTGTGATGTTCCCCTCCCTGTGTCCATGTGTTCTCATTGTTCAGCTCCCACTTATAAGTGAGAACATGTGGTGTTTGGTTTTCTGTTTCTGTGTTAGTTTGCTGAGGATAGTGGCTTTCCGATCCACCCATGTTCCTGCAGAGGACAAAGAGCTCATTCCTTTTTATGGCTGCATAGTATTCCATAGTGTATATGTACCACATTACCTTTATCCAGTGTATCATTGATGGACATTTGGGTTGATTCCATGTCTTTGCTGTTGTGAATGGTGCTGCAATGAATGTGTGCATGTGTCTTTGTAGTAGAACGATGTATATTCCTTTTGGCGTATACCCAGTAATGGGATTGCTGGGTCAAATTGAAGAGTTTTATTGTCTAAGTTGAGTGTGAGCTTCAGTGGGGTGAGGCTACGCAGAATGAAGCATGGAGGCTGCTGGTACCTTGAGAAAGTAAGTAAATGCTTTTCTCTTTCTTTTGATCTCTTTCTCTGTTGAATTTACAGCCTCTGGTACATGCGTGTAAGATGGAATGCCCAGTATAGGTTGCCGGAGGCACACCAAAGGGAAAGGTGAAAGATGTAAACACAAAAGGCCAGCCTGCACCTCCAGTGTCCTCTGCTTCGCAGGGAAGCTGAGCAATACAGAGGGGTGCGGGTCACGCCCCACGTTACCAGGACCCCTGATGTCCCCACCACATGGGGGTGGTTGGGAGGGAACGTTACATTACTGACTTAGGCAAAATGCTGGAGCGCTCTGCACGGGGCATGGTGAGCTTGCTGGAACTGATGGGGAAAATGTTCAGCTGTTTCCAGAGAACCATTGGGTGTTCTGTCATGTAGTCGGCAAGCCCAGCTGTGGGCCCATGACTGGCCTGGCCCTGCATCATTCTGTGTGCAGCGGAGGACGATGAGGAAGAGCGGTGTGCAGGGGGAGCCTGGGGACTTGGCGAGGAGACCCGTGGGGCACAGCCAGGCTGCTGAGTCTCTAACCCGCCCACACGGCAGCCTCCCCGCGGCGCTCAGCCAGGGGTGCAGCAAACAGGACACCACTCAGTTAGCGTCACCCAGCCTCGATGAGTGGCTGCAGTGTCGCCAAGAGCTCTGTGAAGAAGTGAGTTTAATTCTAGCTGCTCTGTAGGTTGTGTGTCTGTGTGGCTGTTTAGCGCTGTTTTATTTTTATTTTTATTTTATTATATATATATATATTTATTAGCGCTGTTGTAAATTCTGCATTGCATGGTGGGATGACTGGTGGGTGGGTTCTGCACTGTAATCTTTTCAGAGCTTTCCCAGCACAGTCCAGTCACGTTCTCTGATGACAGGCCTGTCCTACACCTGTGCTGCTCAGCAGGGAGGCTGCTGGTGCCCTGGGAGCACACGAAATGTGGCCAGAGCAAAGGAGGAACTAGATTTTGAGTTTCATTCAAGAAATTGAAGTTTAAATTTGCAAAATACCGAGGTGTGGCTAGTGACTTTCAGGTTGGACAGTATGGGTCCTGGCAAAGGTGCCATCAGCCCCTGTGTTTCCCGGGGCCACTGGCCTCTGTGCCTGCATCCGAGGTCTCCCCTGCCTGGCTGTCCGTCCTTCCCTGTCCAGCCTGGTGTGGCGTCTACTCTTAAAGGGAGGTTCCTGAGCCCCAGCGCTCACTGAGTGTCTTCTGTCCGCTGCTGCACCTCGAGGGTGCCTCTGCCACCGCATTCCCAGGGATGGCCACCACCCTGTCTGTCTGCTCCACTGCACCACAAACCTGAAGGGAAAAAGCATGGCTAGCCCTGGGCACGGTGCCTGCGCCTCCAGGAGCTCCGCACACGGTGTGGAGTGAACGAGCATGGGACCAGGTGGAGGCTGTTGGCCGACACTCCCGCGACACTCATCTGCTCCAGCGCTCTTCTAGAGGCTTCCCAGTATCACTCACGTTTGGACACATTGTGGCTGGCCATATTGTTTACTTGCAGCTGCGGGCTTCAACAATTTACATGATCTCTCAAAGATGTGTTCCTTTTCACTTGTAGGATGTGAATAATACCAAAATTGCAGGTTGTTCTGACGATTAAAATGAGAGAAACTGTATGAACAGGGCGTGACACTCCTGTGGGCTCACGGTCAGTGTTAAGGGATTCACTAGGGGTAGGCCGGTGAACCAGACAAGACTTACTGCTGCCATGCAGTGTGCATCTAATCAGGAAAGGCAGATAAATGCTGTAGACAAGCAGCGGCATGTGTGCTCCCATCATTTGGGAACTAAGGCGGGCCGGGTAAGGGGTGTTGGGATGCCTGGGGGTGGAGGCCGACCTATAAGTAGGAGGTCGGGGCAGTGTTGCTGAGGAGGTGATTGTCAGGCAGAAGCTTGGAGGGAGGCAAGGAGCAAGCACACCCCTGTGTGGGAAAGAGCATTCCCAGCAGTGGGGACCACATTTGCAAAGTCACAGAGGCAGGACAGAGGGGAAAGGGCCCTGGGTGAGGAGGTGCTTGTGGTGGAGGTAAGGAGAGCAGCTTTCATTCTGACTGAACCGGGAACCCTTGCAGGACTGGTAACAAGCTGACTTTTGTTTTTGGAAGCTTGCCCTGGGGCTGGGCAAAGAGTGGCCTATAGACAGGCATGGGCATGTGTGTTGGGGATATTGTATTTCCCAGGAGACAGATGGTGCCAGTGTCTCTCCCCTCTCTCCCCCTCCACCCCTGTGAGTATGTAATGTGCATAATGTATATGACTTTTTTTTTTTTTTTTTTTTTCCTGAGACGGAGTCTTGGTCTGTCGTCCAGGCTGGAGTGCAGTGATGCAATCTCAGCTCACTGCAACCCTCCAGGGTTCAAGCGATTTTCCTGCGTCAGCCTCCCAAATAGCTGGGATTACAAGCACCTGCCACCACGCCTGGCTAATTTTTGTATTTTTTTAGTAGAGATGAGATTTCACCATATTGGTCAGGCTGGTCTTGAACTCTTGACCTCAGGTGATCTGCCCACCTCAGCCTCCCAAAGTGTTGGGATTACAGGCGTGAGCCACTGTGCCCGGCCATGTGTATGACTTTGATATGAAAGATTTCAAACATACCCCAGATGGGTAAAAATATCAGATGGTCCCTGAGTGTTCCCACTGTCCAGTGGTAACAATGGTCACCAGCACACAGCCCGTCTTACTTCATCTTTGGCCTCATACACTTCCTTCCTTCTCAGACTGTTTAGAACATAATTCTGGCTGGGCACAGTGGCTCATGCCTATAATCTTGGGATGCCACGGTGGGTGGATCACCTGAGGTCAGGAGTTCCAGACCAGCCTGGCCAACATGGTGAAACCCCATCTCTACAAAATATATAAAAATTAGCCAGGTGTGGCAATGGGCACATGTAATTCCAGCTACTCAGGTGGCTGAGGCAGGAGAATTGCTTGAACCGGGGAGGTGGAGGTTGCAGTGAGCCAAGATTGCACCACTGCACTCTAGCCTAGGTGACAGAGGGAGACTCCATCTGAAAAAAAAAAAAAAAAAAAAAAAAAGATAATTCTACGTTCTGGGTCCAATGGACAGATGGACAGGATGCTGCATAGACTGTGGGTGTGAGGAAGGGGTCTGAAGATGCCACCAAGGCTTTTGCTGCAGCAACCGGGAGGATGGGGCTGCTTCTCCCTGAGGTGGGAGGCTGTGGTGAGGCAGGCTGAGGAAGAGCCAGAGCTGAGGCCTGGACTGTCGGCTTTGAGATTCGATTCGACATCCAAGAGGGAAGGTTTTGAGTTGGCAGATGGAAATTCATGTCAGGAAGGCGCTATGCGTTTGGGATAATTGAAGTGCAGATGATCTTAGGAGCCACAAGTCTGGTTGACATTACCAGGGGATGAGGGCACATGAGAAGGAGACTCCAGTGAGCCCAGGGGCGTCAGCAGCAGGACTCGGGGAAGATCCAGTGAAGCAGGATGGCGGGAGCGCCTTCCCATCTGCAGGTGTGACTGAGTCACCCTGGAAGGGCTGTTCCCATTCAGCTTCCTGACAATGGACTATGGAAGCAGCTGTTTGCTTTAAAAAAGTGTCCGTTTCATAGGCAAAATGGTATTTTATCATTAATTATATTCCTGTGATTTCAAGGAAGAGCTGACTTCTCATGTGCATGGGCTGTTTGTATTCCTTCCTTTGTGAATGAACATAGTTCTTAGTAAGATGTTTTGTGTAGTTTTTCTCTTTCACCAAGAGGGGTAGAAAAAAGGCTAGGAACAAAGACCACCTCTTGGCTTAGGGGCAGGGAGGCCCTGGGGCCAGTGCCCACTCTCCCTGCTGCCCTCAGGGTCTCTTCCCAGTTCTCCAAGTCTCTGCTTTCTCAACCTCGACACGAGGGTGCTGGAGTTGGGCTAAGTTCTGTGTTAGGACCCGCCATGGCTGCATGGCCCCGAGTCCCCCTGGCTGGAGATGTCTCTGTGACTCAGTCTCTGCTGGCTCCAGAGCGTGGCCCAGCCTGCCTGTCAGTGGACTTCTGTTCCCATGTGGGGTGCTCTTGTGGGCGGGTAGGCTCCGCTGTTCCCCATGCCTAGCTGGGACCTACCACACAGGATCTCAATATGTGTGTTTTGAATTTTTAAAGAGTATTAAAAGCAAGTTATTCTTTTCTAAATGGAAATAGTTTCTCCCTTTTAAACAATAAAAGAAAACTTTGCATTTTGTGGTGATTGGGTTTGTATAGTTAGTGATATTTTAGTTTTAAATACTTTAGAAGGAAGCCATGCTGTAATTCCTTTCCTGTTTCAGCGTGTTTAAGCAAAGTCCCTTATAGGTTCAACCTCATCGAGCAGAGGGCACCTTTCAGGTCCAGTTGACAGTACATCCAGTTCTGTCACTGCCTGCCTTTTGAACGTCTCAAACCTTGGCATCAGGAGCCTGGATGAGGCCTCACTCACTCCTGAAGCCCTGGAGGCTGACTGAGCTACCCTTTCCCTTCCAGGACACATGGCCGATGCTCCAAAGGAGGGAAGATTGATCCGATTTCTGGACTTCACCCAGCTGATAGACATGGCATCTGAATCTGTAGGAGGAAAAGTAAGTGGGTCTCTCATGGCTAGAATAAGCATATAATGCATCCATGCTAAGGGTGCAACTCACCACTGCAGAGGCCCTCATGCAAAAATCAGCAAGAACCAGGCTTAAGGGATGGCCTGTCTGAGGAAGCCGGTTAGCAAGAAAGACTTCCAAAGAATTTATCTTAAACTGTGATAATTCTCAGCAAGAACAACACTGCCTTAGGTTCTGTGTCTTTCTTGGGGGACAAACTGTGGTCCTCTGCTCTAGGTAGGCCAGCGGTCCTCTAGCCGTAGTTAGATCGGAAGTCCTCTAGCTCTTAGATCACAGGTCCTCTAGCTCTAGTTAGATCAGAGGTCCTCTAGCTCTAGTTAGATCTGAGTTTCTCTAGCTCTATGTAGATCGGAGTTTCTCTAGCTCTAGTTAGATTGGAGTTTCTCTAGTTCTAGTTAGGTCGGAGGTCCTCCAGCTCTAGTTAGATTGGAGTTTCTCTAGCTCTAGTTAGATCAGAGGTCCTCTAGCTCTAGTTAGATTGGAGGTTCTCTAGCTCTAGTTAGGTTGGAGTTTCTCTAGCTCTTGTTAGATCTGAGTTTCTCTAGTTCTAGTTAGATCAGAGTTTCTCTAGCTCTAGTTAGATCTGAGTTTCTCTAGCTCTAGTTAGATTGGAGGTCCTCTAGCTCTGGTTAGGTCGGAGTTTCTCTAGCTCTTGTTAGATCTGAGTTTCTCTAGCTCTAGTTAGATCGGAGGTCCTCTAGCTCTGGTTAGGTCGGAATTTCTCTAGCTCTTGTTAGATCTGAGTTTCTCTAACTCTAGTTAGATTGAAGGTCCTCTAGCTCTTGTTAGGCTGGCGGTCCTCTGACTCTAGATTGTAATGAGGGTCACCTGGATAATTCATTAAACATATTGTACATAGATGCTAGAGTGCAGGCTGCACTCAGAAACACTCTGTCTGGTACAGAAAGGGAAGGCCCTGTGCCTTTCCCCAGGAAGCTTACACTCTAGCAGGGAGACAGATATAAGTTCAGACCAGTGCCATGACTAGCATAAGGCCAGGGTGTTGGGAGAGCAGGTGGACTTCAGCTGTGGGCAGGCCCACAGTAGGAGTTGGGGTGGGAGGGATAGGGAAGGACCACACATGTGCTGCTGGGGGTGGCTTGCCGGAGAGCAGCTGGCAGGCAGGGACAGGGCGCAGGGCACTTCAGGCAGAGGTGCATGTGAGAAGGAGCAAGGGAGCCCACATACTCCAGGGGGCTCAGTGTTTCAAGAACACATTGGGCATTTGTGAGGAGAGTTGGGAGCATGAGTCCGGAGAGTTGGGAGTGGCCCCATGTGCCCTCTGAAGGCTTCTGCTGAGGACACACAGGGAAACATGGAGCAGGGTGGACCCCGATATGTCCCCCTACCTGCCATTTGAACCCTGGCACAGGTCACCCCATGCATCAGGTCTCCCCTTGACTCTGCCACCGAAACAGCTGGCAGCTGCGAAGCAGCTCGTTCTTCCTGCCTTTTGAATTCCTGGGCTGGAGACAGAGCCTGGGGCAGGGTGCCCTCCAGGCTGCAGCAGCACTGAGTCCTGGGTTGGTCGGGGTGACCACAGCCTGTTTTGCTCAGGAAAATCTGGTTTACCTTGTTTTCTGGGTGTGCAATGAGTAGCATCAACCTCACTCTCAAAACGACCCTGCTTTGGTGGATGAATGACCAGGACAGCCCACCTGCAGGGTGGCCTATGGTGGCCTTTGTGGAGAACACAGAGCCACCAACCACCTGTGTGATCCAGAGCTTTTTAGGCCATTGCTCTGCTTGTAAAAGTACCACAAAACCTCTGGTTCATGAAAAAAGGAAAGTTGGTTTATTTGCTTCCAGAGTGTAAGAAGTTAGTGCTCTCACCTCCAGACAGTAAAGGGGAATCAGAAAAAAGGGTGGGAAGAGAAGACGGAGGAGGCAATGCCATGGAAACATTTAAAGGCATCATGGCTTAACTGCAGCCGTGACGCTTCTCCTAGGCGACTTCAAGCTTTCTTTTTACTTCATCTTATAATGTTTCACTAGAGAATAAAATAAAATGGTTTCAGATTTATGGTTACCCTATCTTTATTTCTTTCTTTCTTTGTCTAGATTTTATTTGCAACAGATGACTTTTTTGCTCCTGCAGAAAACCTCATAAAGGTATTGTAAATTGGCATTCTGCAATGTAAGGTTTGATGTAGAGAAATCTATGCAGCCATGTTAATTAAAATCTACCTGTATATTTGAGATTAGAGTCATGTGATATGCACCAACAAATTAGTGTATAGAACATTAAAAAGACATGCAAATCAGCATGAACTCACAGCAAAATACAGCAGAGACAGGGATCTGACCACAGAATTTGGGACTGTGTGTTTTTTTTTGAGACAGAATTTCACTCTTGTTGCCCAGGCTGGAGTGCAATGGCGTGATCTCAGCTCACCACAACCTCTGTCTCCTAGGCTCAAGCGATTCTCCTGCCTCAGCCTCCCAGGTAGCTGGGATTATAGGCATGTGCCACCATGCCCAGCTAATTTTTTTTTTAATAACACATTTTATTTTTTATTTTTTAAATTTTTTCTTTTTAATTGCATTTTAGGTTTTGGGGTACATGTTAAGAACATGCAAGATTGTTGCATAGGTACACACATGGCAGTGTGATTTGCTGCTCTCCTCCCCTTCACCTATATCTGGCATTTCTCCCCTTGCTATCTCTCCCCAGCTTCCCACCCCCCACCGTCCCTCCCCAATTTCCCCCCGACAGACCCCAGTGTGTAGTGGTCCCCTCCCTGTGTCCATGTGTTCTCATTGTTCAACACCTGACTGTGAGTCAGAACATGCGGTGAATTTTTTGTATTTTTAGTAGAGACGGGGTTTCTCCATGTTGGTCAGGCTGATCTTGAACTCCTGACCTCAGGTGATCCGCCGGCCTTGGCCTCCCAAAGTGCTAGGATTACAGGTGTGAGCCACCGCACCTGGCCCAGAACTGCATTGTTTCAAGGGGAAAATACCAAAGTCCTCAAATACTGCTCTTCTGGCCAAGGTGAATTTCATAATCTGTGTTAGGGAGAAAACTGATCTATGCCTTGAGTTTTCTGGGATATGTCTTACCTGCCTAATTATAAAAGTGCAGGACAGCTTATTAAACAAATAGAGAAAATGCTGACGAACACAGAGGGGAAATGGTGGCTCTGCTGGAGTCCTACTGCTGTGTCGCACGCAGTGTGGAGATGCGGGTTCTCCTGAGTGGAGAGACAAGCACAGGTGCACGTTGAGTTCGTGCCGACGTACGGCACGCATGACTGTGGCTGGGGCCCCCGGGTCTCCAGTGTGGGCAGCGGCTCTCGTCACCCTGGTGAGGTGGCTGCTGTCTATCTGGGCAGGACCTGGCTGTGTCCAGAGCAAGTCGAAGTTTGGCCCTGAGAGGGAGAAGGCGAAAATCAAATGAGGAAGGGAAATGTGAATTAACTTGTTGTAGGTCGCACAGTTTCTAAAGGCCAAAGTTCTTACCATTTTACCACACGTCCTATCTTTGAAATACTTAAGGGCACTCACACCTTGACCTAGCTGTCCCACGGATTTACATCGTTTGCACGAGTGGGCAGATATAGGTAGAAATAAACATTCATTCTGATATTGTTTGGAGAGGAGATAGCCAACCTAAACGTTCATTGATAGGGAACTAAAGAAATTACAGCTCTTCCAGACATGGACTATTATGTGGCTACTAGAATGAGTCAGGCCTGGCACTGTGGCTCACAACTGCCATCCCAGCACCTTGGGAGGCCAAGGCAGGAGGATCACTTGAGCCTAGGAATTTGGGACCAGCCTGGGCAACAAAGCAAGATCCCATTTCTAAAAATAAAAACAGTGAGCCAGCCATGGCTGTGTGTACTGTAGTCCCAGCTACTAGGAAGGCTGAGCTGGGAGGACTGCTTGAGCGTAAGAGGTCAAGGCTTCACTGAGCCATCATCATGACACTGCGCTCCAGCCTGGGTGACAGTGAGACCCTCGTCTCAAAAAAAAAAAAAAAAAAAGGCAAGCTCTGCATTCACTGGCAACAAGAGACATCCATGTATATTTTATGTGCATAAGACAGGGTTTGAAGGCACACATATCAAACAGTGAGATGTGATTATCTGTGAAGAGAGGTGGGCTTGGGAATAGAGTGGCAGAGAGAGAGGGTGGGGCATTGTTTCTTATATTTTATTCTTGAGCATACACAATATAAACACACACACATGTATATATAGTCACACCATAAAATCACGAGAAATATATTTATATATATATATATATATAAATACATATATATATATCTATCTATATTTTTCCTTTTTGAAAAACATAACATTACAGATAAATGTAAAGTTCACCTTTCGCCTCCAACTTGAATGCCAATCCGCCCCCTCCCTTCCCACCATTGACACTGTTGTAGGGTTGGAGAAAGCTTTAGACAGTTGGGGCTGCTAAAACAAAATACTGCAGATGGGTGGTGGCTTACACACAGTGATTTCTTGGAAGTTCTGGGGGCTGGAAGTCTGAGACTGAGCCTGAAACAGCGGCAGCTCCAGCGTTTGGTGAGGCCACCTTGGGATGGCCACCTGCTGGTGATACCCTTGGGTGACAGAGGAGAGAGAGGAAGAAGGCCATCTCCCGCCTCCTCCCGGACGGGCACTCATCTCATTCCGGGGTCTCCACCCTCATGACCTTATTGCCTCCCAGTGTCCTCACCTCTGAATCCCATCACAATGGGGATTAGGTGCCAGCATACGAATTTTGGCAGGGGACAAACATTCAGTCAGTTACAGATAATTCTTCTAATGTATTTTATACACTTAAATAAATATATATTCATAAATATGTATATATTTTAAAATTTATATACATATTATCACAAAGCACTTAACATTCTGTACACTTTTTTTTGTGGGGTGGGGCTGGATCTCGCTTTGGTCAGGCTGTCAGGCTGGGGTGCAGTGGTGCGGTCATGGCCCACTGCAGCCTTGACTTCCTGGGCTCAAGCCATCCTCCTGCCTCGCTGGGACTACAGGCATACACCACCATGCTTAGCTAATTTTTAAATTTTTTGTAGAGATGAGGTCTTGAGCTCCTGGGCTCAAGCAATCTTCCTGCCTCGGCCTCCCAAGTTGCTGGGATTACAGGTGTGAGCCACCGTGCCCCGCCCTGAGCTTGCTTGTCTCATTGCGTGTTTGTGAATCCCATCTGTGCTGCTGCAGCGGGTCCAGGCCACCCTCTTGGCTGCCGAATAATAGCTGTCCATATTGTTGTGGTCTCCTCTCCCTGCTGATACACGTTTAGGTTGATGACATTTTGCAGATATTGCAAACATCCTGTGCAAGTGTGTGTGCACCTGTGTGGTTCTACCTCTGGGATTGGTCCTTGGTTTTTCTCTCTTTCTAAGAACACGTCTGTCAGCCGGGGGCGGTGGCTCGTTCTGTAATCCCAGCACTCTGGGAGGCCGAGGTGGGCAGATCACGGGGTCAAGAGATCGAGACCATCCTGGCCAACACGGTGAAACCCCGTCTCTACTAAAAGTACAAAAAAATTACCTGGGCGTGGTGGCGTGCGCCTCAGGTCCCAGCTACTCAGGAGGCTGAGGCAGAAGAACTGCTTGAACCCAGGAGGTGGAGGCTGCAGTGAGCCGAGATTGCGCCACTAAACTCCAGCCTGGTGACAGAGCAAAACTCCGTCTCAAAAAAAACAAAAAACAAAAACAAACAAAAACACGTCTGTCATCACATGGCCTGTGCCAGCTTTACGGCAGCACCGTTTTCCTGCCACTGGTTCAGCGGCGTGCTTCTCCAATGTCCCTCACACCTCTCAGTCTCAGTCCAATCACAACAGCAGCAGCAGCAGCACACCCGAAACAAACACCTTCCCACCAAAACTAAACACAAAAAGTTTGGGGCCTTGGAGGTCTGGGGTTTAAGTGTGAGGTGTACCTCCTTTTCTCCTTCTGGGTCCAGAACAGAGTTTCGCAATTCCTGATGAATAATGAAAAGGCTGGAGTGTGTACTATCTTTAAAATGTGATTTGATTGTCATAACGTTCAAAATACCATCAACTTTCATGTATAACGCTAAATACTTGGCACTTACTATGTGCCAGGCACATATAAGGCTGACCACAGCCGTGGGCGGTAGATAGCACAATGGCTGTTTGCATTTGATGGAGGAGAAACACTGAGGCACAGGAGTGCGGTTACCGTTGGCCACAGGTCCCTGTCTGAGAGGCTGGGCTGGGTGGCACACCTGGGATCTGGCGGGGTCCCTGGGAAGCGTCACATGCAGCAGCTCCCATCAGAGGACCCCTCCACCCCGGGCCTGGCTACCTCTAGTCCCTGCCTCTGCTCCTGCTTGGGGAGCTCCTTAAGCAGGAGCATAAGATCCTCTTTGCACGACTTGATGGAAACAGGAAACGTATCCTCACGCTGGGCCACCCGCCAAGTGCGAAAGCTTCTGAGCATCCACACCATTCAAGGGTCTTTCATGTTGGTTATTCAACTTCAGGACACTCCTGCAAGGATGTGTTTATTCTTTCTCCTCATTCTGGAAGGTGAAGAAGGGCGCTCAGCGGTCTAAGGAGGCTTTGTGGGGCGTCAGAGCTTATGCATTTCCTCATGGCTTGCAGAGTGTGCTGTGTGTGTTCACCTGGACCCTGAGCGTCCAGCCTGCTCTTCTGATGACTTTGGAGGAATTCCTTATTGAATAGTCTACCTGGCCTGCTTGGAAATCTGACCAGCCTCTCTCACTTTAATACCATGTAGGTTGCTGTTGGAAATTGCATTTGTGGGGCCCACAGAGTGCCTGGTGATGTGGTTGTACCTGCTGCTATCAGTGGTCAGTTTTGTGTGCTGAGGTCCACAAAGAAGTAACATTTCTTTCTCTGAAGATGATAAAAGCAGAGGCATCCCTCCATCTGGAAGGGGCTAGCTGGACATGAAGGTGGTGGCAGAGGCTCCCCTAGACCCGTGCATGCACCATTCCTCTGGCCCTGTGGGACAGAAGTGCACATGCTGGAAACCAGGAGAGCACGTGAATGTTAATTATCAACTTGTGTGTTTTTGCCCTAGAGTGACAGCCCGTGCTATAAAGAGCATGAATATACTGAGTTTGGGAAATGGATGGATGGCTGGGAGACCAGGAGGAAAAGGATTCCAGGTAATAACAGTGGCTCATTCATTGCAGTGCATCCAACACTGCAAAGTTAAAAACGGGCTGTTGCAAAGCCAGCGTCCGTTTCGGGTCAGCTTTAACTTGGGGCCCTTGGAGTGCTCTGTAATCTTGGATGTCCCTATCTGAACAGCAGTCTGTAAGTCAGGAAGGGGTGGCGCGAGCCTGGGTCACTCAAGTCCCACCAGGCACAAAGGGTGAGAAGCACTTTGTTGGGAAAATGAAAATGCTGGTGAGGTCTGCAGATGGAAAGAAGAGAGGATTTTAACTGAGCAACGTGGCAGACAGACCTCAGTCCGCATGCATCTCCCGGGTCCTCACCACCGCCCTCCAGAGTAGGTCTCCTTAATCCCATTTAACTGCCGTGGAAACAGATTCCTGGACTCAGCCCAGGGCACACTGTTAGGAAGATAAGCTGGGAGCTGGGCCAGGGTCTGTCCTTCACTGCTGTACCTGCTGCCTTTTACTTTACTGTGAGACGTGATTTTTATTCATTGCTACTCTCAGTCTCAATCAAAATATACCTTTCGAATGTGAAGAAAAGCAAACAAATCCAGGCATTAGGCTGATAATTGAGTTTTTACTTGCTAGTATGTCAAATATTACAGAAATTTTCGATAATTCTAGTTTTCTAACTTTCTGTTTTTTTTCTCTCTCTCTTTTTAATTGTACTTTAGGTTCTGGGGTACATGTACAGATCATGCAAGGTGTTGCATAGGTACATACACAACCAGGTGGTTTGCTGCCTCCATCCCCCCTTCATCTATATCTGGCATTCCTCCCCATGTTATCCCTCCCCACCCCCCACTGTCCCTCCCCTAGTGCCCCTCCACTGCCCCCAGTGTGTGATGTTCCTCTCCCTGAGTCCACGTGTTCTCATTGTTCAACACCCTCCTATGAGTGAGAACATGTGGTGTTTGGTTTTCTGTTCTGTGTCAGTTTGCTGAGTATGATGGTTTCCAGGTTCATCCATGTCCCTACAAAGGACATGAATTCATCTTTTTTTATGGCTGCATAGTGTTTCATGGTGTCTATGTGCAACATTTTCTTTATCCAGTCTATCATTCATGGGCATTTGGGTTGGTTCCAGGTCTTTGATATTGTATACAGTGCCACAATAAACATACGTCTGTGTGTGTCTTTATAGTAGAACGATTTATAATCCTTTGGATATATACTCAGTAATGGGATTGCTGGGTCAAATGGAATTTCTATTTCTAGATCCTTGAGGAATTGCCACACTATCTTCCACAATGGTTGAACTAATTTACACTCCCACCAACAGTGTAAAAGTGTGCCTATTTCTCCACATCCTCTCCAGCATCTGTTGTCTCTAGATTTTTTAATGATCACCATTCTAACTGGCATGAGGTGATATCTCAATGTGGTTTTGATTTGCATTTCTCTAATGACCAGTGATGATGAACATTTTTTCATGTTTGTTGGCCTCATATATGTCTTCTTTTGAGAAGTGTCTGTTCATATTCTTCACCCACTTTTGAATGTGTTTGTTTGTTTCTAACTTTCTACAGTACTTGAGGTAGTATTAATTTCTAATCAATGTGGACATTTTAAGATGGTTTTATATCTGGCAGCAAAAAACCAAGAACTCCTTAGTGGCAGACCTGACTCCAAGACTCAGAAGGCTTTGGTAGATGCAGGCAGGGTGTCTGGCCCATGGGGGGCTGGGGGCTGGAGGGCACTGTGGCAATTCCTGAGCTTGAGATGACAACGAACACAGTGTCTGCAGGAGAACCAGCCCTGCTTACTACCTGCTGAGCTTGGCGAGGTGCTTTCTACATCACACCACGTAATCTAAGCTTTATGGAAGTTAATGGCAACTCTAATTTACAGTTGTCTTGAGAAAATGAGATTCTCAACTCTAAGAGGTAAATTTGCCAAGGACAGTCATAGGAAATGATCCATTTGGAACCAGAATCAGGTCTTCCTGAATCCCAGGCCTACGCATTTTCTGGTCTGGCTTGAACTGAGGATTTCTGTTGGGGAATGGTGGTCACATGTGGCCAGGTTATGAGAGATCCTGCAGTCATATTCGCTAAGAACTACCCTAGCAGGTTTCCCTGTGATGGACAGAAGTGGTCCCTGCTGTGGGCCAGGTGCGTGTGGGGTGCGCCGCCTCATGTGCGGCATCTGCTGCATCGGCCCTAATGAGGCTGCTCTGTCCTCTGCATTGCGCAGGTCACGACTGGTGCGTCCTCAGGCTGGGGATCCAAGGAGTCATCCGGGGCTTCGACGTGGACGTTTCTTACTTCATGGGAGATTACGCTCCTCGGATGTCAATTCAAGCAGCAAACTTGGAAGAAGGTGATGTAGGAACCACTGTCCCCCAAATGAGAATTATGGAGTCACATGGTTCCTCTGGCCAGCCACACCTCAACAACTGCTCACTTTTGATATGACCCAGACAGCTTCAGGAACTGACCATGACACTTCCATAACAGGGCGGTAGGACTGGGACTCCTAATAGAGGGCTCTGTGGTTTCTGATTTGTGGCTTAACAGCGTTCTTTGGCCGGATATAGATTTTGTCATTCCCACGGTCCTTAGGCCTCACACAGAGGCAGGCTATTATCCCTGGAACGTGGGTGAGCAGGTTGCTGGGTGGGCAGAAGGGAGTGGGTTGTGCCTCAGACGACCTGGCTGATGTGGAGCCATGTCTGGGATGGCTGTGGGTGAGCAGCACCAGCCTTGCTTTGGGCTGTCCCGGTGCATGTGATGGGGCAGCTGCTATGGCATTTTTCATAAGGGTTCCTATCTGCATCTTGGATTGCTGGGCATATGAATCCCACAGGCTCTATAAATAAGAACTATTCTGTGAAAAGGCCATATGCACAGTGCAGACCTCAGGTGCCAAAGAAGCCAAGAAACCAAAGAAAGAGGCCGACAAATCCGGTTTGTTGGTAACAGGTGTTTTATTGGGGGGACTTACAGACAGAAGCGTGAGATGGCTAGGTCTGTGCACTGTTACTCCCCAGATCCAGGGCTCACATGCTCTAGGGAAAGTGTCTGTGTGCTCTAGCAGGACAAATGAAGGCAGCCTCCAGGATGGGGAAGAGTGCTGTGTGCGGCATAGCCTCTGACTTGCGCGATAACATCAAAGTCCACATGTTCCGGACTAAGGACAGTAAATGAAGTTGGAATCATATGGATAGGATTGACATCAGACATTAATCAGACATCAACATGGCAGGTCACGTCCAAGATGGAGTCACTTTGTCTCCACAGACCTGTATTTTTATTCCTTTAATAGATATCTGATGTTGACTTTAGCATTAATTTTTTAAAAAACATGAACAGCTATGTGTGTGTTTATACACGTACTTAGGGAAGTTAAGTCAATGTTGGTTGGCAAGTTTACACTGAACGTGCAACGTGCACAGTAGGGCAAGAGGTTCTGTGGACATGATCCCCGGTGCTGATCCCCGAAAATGGCTGGGGCACCTGAAAGGTAAGTGATGCTATGAGATGTTACTCTAAAAGCAAAAAATGACCAATGACAAACGAATAAGGCTGTTTTGGCAAGCCCCTCAATTGTCCATGAGTGCTTCTATTTCTGAATTGCCCAATTATGAATTCTAAGGAGGCACTGGGAGAGTTGGTGTTTCTGGAATTGCCTTTGTAATAGTCCAACTTTGAAAACTCTAGTGATGTGATAAACTTGTTGAAGTTTGAGCTAACTTGGAGATGACATTTACTATTTGACAAGCAAATGTAGTATCAAACATATTGCACTGCTTTTTGAAATGACTGTGTTACTATATCAAATATTGAGGAACTTCAACAAGTGTGTCTATTACTTTGATCATTCGATACTTCGAAATATCTTCAGTGTTATTTGCAAAGTGAGAATTACCATACAACCCACGAAGAGAGTAGATTCTCTTTGATTTTGAACTCTAATCTTAATCCTGAATGGTCAATCCGACTATAGATAAACTACCAGAAATTCCAGAAAGAGGAATCAGGACCGGAGCCGCGGCCACACCCGAGGAGTTTGAAGCCATTGCTGAGGTACCTCCCACCCAAAGGAATTGGGTCTTGTCACCAGCTGTTAGGACAGTAGGGAAACTGCTCTGTACACCTGGCTGTGCAAGGCGACACCCCACCCTGGGGCTCCCCACATCATTTGCTTACCCGCTGTGGTCTTACAAAATCTCAGTGGTTCATTCAACCTGGGAAGAGTAAGCATCATGGCCCATTAGGGACGTGGAGCCCTGCTTCTCAGAGTCCCACCAGCAGCCACCCGCAAATGGCTGCTGGCCCCGATGAGCACACATATGGAAACACAATAAGTGTTTAAACAGTTCTTACAGCAACTTGATGAAGTAACTTTTGTGTGCGATGACTTTAATAAAACAGTTGGGAAAAAACAGGGCTTGCATTTTGGAACATTCTATTTTTTTTTTTTTTTTTAAGTTTATTTAATAATTAATTTGTATTGTTTTTTACAGAAATGTTGATCCATAACAGACAGGAAAGTAAATAACAGTAACAGTAAACAGGGCCTCTGATTTGAGAAGTGCTGACCTAGAGAAAATTATCGCAAGGTTCAGGCCAACAGATTTCCCCAGATGTCAGGGTGCATGGCAATAGCCCTGGTTTTTATTTGAATGTTCATGTCACTGCTCCTCAAGGTGAAGACATTAGGAGGGGTCTGAGATCTTGTCCTTCATTTGCAAGCCTCTGCCACCATCACCAACTGGCTATTTTGATCAGTGTGAAAACAAAATAGGCTTCTATTCTGTTTATTATTAAACATGGGCTTGATATGTGCTGTTTTTATTAAAGTGTTTCATTAGGTATCCATCATTAATTTTTTTTTTCAAAGTATCTCTGCCCCTTAAGTCCCACAGAGGCAACAGGATGACAGAATTTATTGTTTTCAAGAGCAGTTGCTGATCTTTCTATATTTATTTCTAGCTAAAATCTGATGACTGGAGTTACTTGGTTCCCATGACAGAGCTTAAGCCAGGAAACCCTGCTTCCGGCCACAACTATTTTCTTGCCAATTCCCAGCAGAGGTGGACTCACATCAGACTCAACATTTTCCCAGGTAAATGTGACAGGGACTAATCTCCAGTTCCATGGCTTCTTTATTTTATGTTGATATGTTTATAAAATAGGAAATGAATTGCTCTTTCCTTCTTGGTGATTTATCTCTCTAGCATTTCAGGATTGTAATTTGCCCTTTTTGTGTTCCAGAAAATTCTTGCTTTAATCAACCCATCACTAGGTGGTTATTGAAACATTATCATGTAAATTAGGATGTGGTGGAACTAAGTTGTATTAGGTTAGATAGATCCTGACTAGATTTCACAAGTATGTTACATTAGCAGCCGAAGTGGCATGTGGGGGTACAGGTATGTAGAAATGACTCATCTTATTTTTAATAGCTTTATTGTGATATAATTAAGATGCAATTCACCCATATGAAGTGTACAATCAATGATTGTAGTATATGCATAGACATGTACAACCGTCACCATAACTTTAGAACATTTTTATCGCCTCGAAAATAAACCCCTTAGCCTTCAGCTACCAGCCCTCGTCTCCCCTATCCTGAAGCAACCACTAATTTACTTTCCGTCTTGATAGCTTTGACTATTTTGGACATTTCATATAAATGGGAATTATATAATACTGGTCTCTTGTGTCTGACTTCTTCCGTTTAGTATAATGTTTTCAAGATTCATCCACGTTGTAGTGTGTATTAATACTTCATTTCTTTTTGTGTAAAACTAATAGTCCATTGTATGGATATACAGGTTGAGCATCTCAAATCAGAAAGCCCAAAATTTGAAATGTTCCAAGATCCAAAACTTTTCGAGTGCTGACATGATGCTCAAAGGAAATGTTCATTGAAGTATTTCAGATTTTAGATTTAGGATATTCTACCTGTAAGTATAATACAAGTATTAAAAAAACCCTGAAATCCAAACACTCTGGTCTCCAGCATTTCAGATAAGGGATACTCAGCCGCTACCATATTTTGCTTGGCCATTCATTAGTTGACAGACACTTGTTTGTGTCTGTTGGCTAATTTGAATAATGCTGGTATAAACATTTGTGTACAAGATTTTGTGGGGACATATGCTTTCATTTGTCGAGTGTATGCTTAAAATTGGAATTTCTGGGTCATATGATAGCTCCGTGTTTAACTGTTTGAAGAATGACTAGGCTTTTCCAAAAGCGCTGCACCGTTTTGCGTTCTTACCACCCGCGTGAGGGAGTGCTGATTTCTCCCGATCTTTCCCAACACTTCCTCTCTTACCTTTTGTTTGCTCTCATCCTAGCGGATGTAAGGTGGCATCTCATTGTGGTTTTGATTTGCATTTTCCTCATGACTAATGAGGATGAGCATCTTTTCATATGCTTACTGGCCATTTGTATATTTTATTTGGAAAAGTTTCTCTTCAGATCTCTATTCGCTTGTCCTAAGCAAATTTCAATAGGTTTTTGGGGGGACAATTGGTGCTTGGTTACATGGACAAGTTCTTTAGTGGTGATTTTTGAGATTTTGGTGCCCCCATCACCAGAGCAGTGTACACTGTAACCAACGTGTAGTATTTTATCCCTCACCCCCACCCCTCCTCCCGTTGTATGATTCTTAAGTCTTTATATGTCTTTACTTACTAATAGCTTAGCTCTTACTTACCTGTGAGAACATATGATGTTTGGTTTTCCATTCCTGAACTACTTCACTTAGAATAATTATTTCCAACTCCATCCAGGTTGCTGTGAATGCCATTATTTCATTCCTTTTTACGGCTGTGTAGTATTCCATGGTATATGTATACGTACCATATTTTCTTTTTAAAAATTTTTTATTTTCAATATGGGTACATAGTAGGTATGTATATTTATGGGGTACATGAAATGTTTTAATACAGGCATAATACAGGTAATGCATAATAATCACATCATGGAGAATGGGGTATCCATCTCCAATCCGTTGTGTATATATCCCACTTTTTAAATCTATTTGTCCATTAATGAGCACTTAGTTTGATTTCATATTTTGGCCACAACATTGTAAACAGTGTCACATAAACATGGAAGTGCAGACATCTCTTCCACATATTGATTTTCTTTCTTTTGGATATACAGTATATACAGTAGTGAGATTGCTGGATGAATCTATTGTTGTTCTGCTTTTAGTTTTTTGAGGAATTTTCAGTTTCCCATAGTGAGTGTACTAATTTACATTCTCACCAATAGTGTACATGAGCTTCACTTTCTCCACATCCTTGCTAACATCCACTATTCTCCATTCTTAATTAAAAGCTGTATTAGTCTGCTCTCACATTGCTATAAAGATACTACTTGAGACTGGATAACTTACGAACAAAAGAGGTTTAAATGACTCACAGTTCTACATAGTGGGAGAGGCCTCAGGAAAATTACAATCATGGCAGAAAGAGAAGGGGAAGCAAGGCATGTCTTACATGGTGGCAGGAGAGAGAGAGGGAGAGGGAGAGGGAGAGGGAGAGAAAAAGGGGGAAGTGCCACTTTTAAACCATCAGATCTCACGAGAAATCCCTATCACAAGAACAGCATGGGAAAAACCACTCCATGATCCAATCACCTCTCACCAGGTCTCTCCCTTGACGTGTGGGGATTACAATTAGAGATGAGATTTGAATGGGGATACAGAGCCAAACCATGTCAAACGCCATTTTAATTGAGGTGGAATGACATTTCATTGCGGTTTTGAGTTGCATTTTTCTGATGATTAGAGATGTTGAACATTTTAAAAATATACCTGTGGTCAATTTGTATGTCTTCTTTTGAGAAATATCTGTTCATATCTTTTGCTCATTTATAATTTTTTTTTGCTACTGAATTGTTAGCTATTGAGTTGTCCTTATACATTCTTGTTATGAATCCCTTCTCTGTTGGATAGTTTGCAAATATATTTTTTCCTATTTTGTGGGTTGTCGCTTCACTTTGTCATTTCCTTGCTGCACAGTAGCATTTTAGCTTGATGTCATCCCATTTGTCTATTTTTCCTATTGTCGCCTGTGCTTCTTCACTCAAATATTTGCCAAGACCAATGTCCTAGAGCATTTTTCCAATGTTTTCTTCTAGAGTTTTCAGTTTCAGGTCTTAGAGTTAAGGTTTTAATCCATTTTGATTTTATTTTGCATATGGTGAGAGATAGGGGTCTAGTTTCATTCTTCTGCATGTGGTTATCCAGTTTTCCCAGCACCCTTTACTGAAGAGACTGTTCCCCGTTTCATGTTCTTGGCGCCTTTGTTGAAAATGAGCTGGCTGTAAATGTGTGGAATTATATCTGGGTTCTGTATTGTGTGTCTGTTTTTATGCCATTACCATGCTGATTTGGTTATATACCTTCACAGCACATTTTCAAATCAGGTAGTGTGATGCCTTCAGCTTTTTTTTTTTTTTTTTTTTTTT
>NW_016107454.1:834246-836447 GCF_001604975.1 Cebus imitator
CTTTTGAATGTGTTTGTTAGTTTTTTTCTTGTAAATTTGTTTTAGTTCTTTGTAGATTCTGGATATTAGCCCTTTGTCAGATGGGTAGATTGCAAAAACTTTTTCCTGTTCTGTTGGTTTCCAGTTCTCTCTAATGATTGTTTCTTTTGCTGTGCAGAAGCTCTGGAGTTTAATTAGATTCCATTTGTCTATTTTGGCTTTTGTTGCCAATGCTTTTGGTGTTTTAGTCATGAGGTCCTTGCCTATGCCTGTCCTGAATGGTTTTGCTTAGGTTTTCTTCTAGGGTTTTTATGGTGTTAGGTCTTATGTTTAAATCTTTAATCTATCTGGAGTTTATTTTAGTGTCAGGTGTCAGGAAGGGGTCCAGTTTCTGCTTTCTGCATATGGCTAGCCAGTTGTCCCAACACAATTTATTAAACAAGGACTCCTTTCCCCATTGCTTGTTTTTGTCAGGCTTGTCAAAAATCAGGTGGCTGTAGATGTGTGGCATTGCCTCCAAGGTCTCTGTTCAGCTCCATTTGTCTATATCTGTGTTTTGGTACCAATACCATGTGGTTCTGATTACTGTAGCCTTGTAGTATAGTTTGAAGTTAGGTAGCGTGATGCCTCCAGCTTTGTTCTTTTTGCTGAGAATTGACTTGGTTATGTGGGCTCTGTTTTGGTTCCATATGAAGTTTAAGGTGGTTTTTTCCAGTTCTGTGAAGAGGTCATAGGTAGCTTGATGCAGATAGTGTTGAATCTATAAATTACTTTGGGCAGTATGGCCATTTTCACCATGTTGAATCTTCCTAACCATAAGCATGGAATGTTTTTCCATCTGTTTGTGTCCTTTCTTTTTTCCTTGAGCAGTGGTTTGTAGTTCTCCTTGAAGAGGTCCTTTACGTTCCTTGTTAGTTGTATTCCTAGGTATTTTATTCTCTTTGTAGCAATTGTGAATTGGAGTTCGTTCTTGATTTGGCTCTCTTTAAGTCTCTTATTGGTGTATAGGAATATTTGTGATTTCTGCACATTGATTTTGTATTCTGAGACTTTGCTGAGGTTGCTTATCAGTTTCAGGAGATTTTGGGCTGAGACAATGGGGTCTTCTAAATATACAATCATGTCGTCTGCAAATAGAGACAATTTGACTTCCTCCTTTCCTAATTGAATACCCTTTATTTCTTTTTATTGCCTGATTGCTCTGGCTAGACCTTCCAATACTATATTGAATAGGAGTGGTGAGAGAGGGCTTCCTTATCTAGTGCCAGATTTCAAAGGGAATGCTTCCAGTTTTTGCCCATTCAGTATGACATTGGCTTTGGGTTGTCATAAATAGCTTTTATTATTTTGAGATACATTCCATTGATACCTAGTTTGTTGAGAGTTTTTAGCAAAAAGCGCTGTTGAATTTTGTCAAAGGCCTTCTCTGCCTCTATTGAGATAATCATGTGGTTTTTGTCTGTGGTTCTGTTTATGAGGTGAATTACATTTATAGACTTGCGTATGTTGAACCAGCTTGCATCCTGGAGATGAAGCCTACTTGATCATGATGAATAAGCTTTTTGAGGTGCTCTTGCAATCAGTTTGCCAGTATTTTATTGAAGAGTTTTGCATCTATGTTCATCATGGATATTGGCCTGAAGTTTTCTTGTTGAGTCTCTGCCAGGTTTTTGTATCAGGATGATGTTGGTCTCATAAAATGATTTGGGAAGGGTTCCCTCTTTTTGGGTTGTTTGGAATAGTTTCAGAAGGAGTGGTACCCGCTTCTCTTTGTATGTCTGGTAGAATTCAGCTGTGAACCTATCTGGACCTCGGATATTCTTGGTTGGTAGGCTATTAATTGCTGCCTCAACTTCAGCCCTTGTTATTGGTTTATTCAGGGTTACGACTTCTTCCTGGTTTAGGCTTGCGAGGGGGCAAGTTTCCAGGAATTTATCCATTTCTTCCAGGTTTACTGGTTTATGTGCATAGAGTTGTTTGTAGTAATCTCTGATGGTGGTTTGTATTTCTGTGGAATCTGTGGTGATATCCCCTTTATCATTTTTTATTGCATCTATTTGATTCTTCTCTCTTTTCTTTTTTATTAATCTGGCTAGTGTGGTCTATTTTGTTGATCTTTTCAAAAACTAGCTCCTGGATGTATTGATTTTTTGAAGGGTTTTTTTTTGTGTTTCTGTCTCCTTCAGTTCTGCTCTGAGCTTAGTTATTTCTTGTCTTCTGCT
>NW_016107454.1:838222-857443 GCF_001604975.1 Cebus imitator
TCTTTCTTCTGCTTGGTCGATTCGGCTATTGAAACTTGTGTATGCTTCGCGAAGTTCTCGTGTTGTGTTTTTCAGCTCCATCAATTCATTTATATTCTTCTCTAAGCTGTTTATTTTCATTAGCATTTCATCTAACCTTTTCCAAGGTTCTTAGTTTCTTTGCTTTGGGTTAGAACATGTTCTTTTAGCTCAGAGAAGTTTGTTATTACCCACTTTCTGATGCCTGTTTCTGTCAATTCATCAGATTCGTTCTCCATCCAGCTTTGTTCCCTTGCTGGTGAGGAGTTGTGATCCCTTGGAGGAGGAGAGGCATTCTGGTTTTGGGTGTTTTCATCATTTTTGTGCTGGTTTCTTCCCATCTTTGTGGATTTATCTACCTGTGGTCTTTGTAGTTGGTGACGTTCTGATGGGGTCTCTGAGTGGACGTCCTTTTTGTTGATGATGAAGTTATTTCTTTTTGTTTTTAAATTTTCCTTCTAATAGTCAGGCCCCTCTACTGTAGGACTGCTGGAGGTTCACTCCAGACCCTGCTTTCCTGGGGATCACCTGTGGTGGCTGCCGAACAGTAAGGGTGGCTGCCAGTTTCTTCTTTTGTTATCTTTGTCCCAGAAGGATACGTGCCAGATGTCAGCCTGGGCTCTCCTTTATGAGGTATTTCTTTGGATATATGGGGGTTGGGGAGCTGCTTAATGAGACAGTCTGTCCCTTCTAGGATCTCAAGTGCTGAGTTGTGAGCTCTGCTATTCTGCTCATAGCTGCTGGGCAGGCACATTTAGGTCTGCTGCAGTGGAACTCATAACCACCTTTTTTTCCCGGGTGCTCTGTTCTGGGAAAGTGGGGCTTTATTTATAAGTTCGTGACATACTGCTGTCTTTTTTCAGAGATGCCCTGCCCAGCAAGGAGGTAGCCTAGTCATAGTCTGCCAGCAGAGGTACTACTGGACTACCATGGGCTCTGCCCAGCTGCTGTGTGAATTTCATTGTGGTTTTGTTTATAGAGGTATAGTTAGAACTGCCTCGGTAATGGCGGACTGCCTTGGTATTGGTGAAATGACTTGGTAATGGCAGATTGCCTCGGTAATGGCAGACTGCCTCCATAATGGTGGACTTCCTCAGTAATGGTGGACTGCCTTGGTAGTGGTGGATTGCCTCGGTAATGGTGGACGCCTTTCCTCCCACAGAGCTGAACCATCCTGGGTCCAACTATGCTTGCCATGTAACTCTCAATCCATAGCATTTCAGATTGCTGTTCTTTGTGGGTGTGGGACCTGCCAAGCCAGATGACCTGGTTCCCTGTTTCAGCCCCCTTTTTTTTTCAATTGAATGGGCAACTCTGTCTCCCAGGCATTCCAGGTGCCTGTTGAAATGGTGGCCCAGATTTGTGTGAGTTTTTGTATGGAGACCTGCTGAGCTGGCAGAAACAGCTGTGCTGGAACCTTATGGCACTTTTCCGCCTGGGAATCTCCTGGTCTGTGGGTAGTAAAAACTCATTTGGAAATGCAGTGGTCACTCACTCTCTGTGTTCTCATTGGGAACTGCACTCCAGAGCTGTTCCTATTTGGCTGTCTTCTCTCTGCGATGGCTAACTTGACTTCTTTCTTTTAAATTTGGATGCCATTTCTTTCTCTTGCATAATTGCTCCAGCCAGGACTTCCAATATTATGTTAATAAAAGTGGTGAAAGTGGGCATCCTTGTCTTGTTCCAGATCTTAGAGAAAAGGCTTTCATTTTTTGTCCGTTCAGTATGTTACTTGTGGGTTTGTCATATGTGTCATATGTGGTTTTTGTTATTTTGAGGTATGTATTTTTCTATACTCAGTTTATTGAGGTTTTTTTTTTTTGTCAGCATGAAGTCATGTTGAATTTATCAAGTGCTTTCCAGCATCTATGGAAATTATCATATGATTTTTGTTCTTGGTTCAGTTAGTGATGTATCATGTTTATTGATTCATGTATGTTGAGCCTTGAAATTCATTCCTTTCCTTCCTGGAATGAATTTCACTTGATCATGGTGAATGATCTGTTTATTGCGTTGTTAAATTCAGTTTGCTGGTGTTTTGTTGAGGATTTTTACATCTATGTCCATCAGCTATATTAACCTGTAGTTTTCTTTTTTTGTTGTGTTTTTGTCTGGTTTTGGTATCAGGGTGATTCTGGTCCTGTAGAATGAGTTTGGAAGTCTTCCTTCTGCTTCAATTTTCTTGAAGGGTTTGAGTAAAATTGGTATTAGTTATTTATTTTGTGTTTGGTAGAATTCAACAGTGAAGGCATAGGTTCTGGAATTTTCTTTGATGGGAGACTTTTTAAATTTCAGCTTTGATCTCATCATTATCGGTTTATTAAGGTTTTCTATTTCTTCATGGTTCAATCTTCATAGATTGAATGTGTTCAGAAGTACATCCATTTCTTCTAGGTTTTCCAATTTATTGGTTTGTAGGTGTTTATGATAATCTCTAATTAGTCTTTGTAATTCTGTGGTCACATTTCCTTTTGGCTGAGTACAGCGGGTTTTATTGATGGTACAAGACAGGGTGTGGCTCTCTAGACCCCTCTCTCTTTAGGGGGTCTGGCATGGACATTGTGTCAAGAGGAGATTCTTGGTATGGTGGGAGACTGAGTGTGGCAGGGACCACATAGCAGCTGAGAACCTCTCTCATCCTCTTGTGTTCTTGCTGGGGCTGGTGGTCCAGGGGCTCTTACTCTTTGAAGGCCATGTGAACCATGAGGTCCACTACCCTGTTGCTGTAGCCAAATTCATTGCCATACCAGGAAATGAGCTTGACAAAGTGGTCATTGAGGGCAATACCAGCTCCAGCATCAAAGTTGAAAAAGTGCATGTCTGTTAAAGTCAGAGGAGACAGCGTGGCACTCACTATAGCCCAGGATGCCCTTGAGGGGCCCTTCAATGCCTGCTTCACCACCTTTTTGATGGTACCATATTTGTCAGGCTTCTCCAGGTGGCAGGTCATGTCCAAAATGACACGGAGGTGACGATATGGAACACCATGCTACCGAGCTTTCCATTCAGCTTGGGGATGACTTTTCCAACAGCTTTGGCATTGACAGTAGATGCAGAGATGATATTCTGTAGAGCCCTGTGGCCATCCTGCCAATGTTCCCAAGAAAGGGCATCCATGATCTTCTGGGTGGTAGTGATGGCATAGGCTGTGGTCATGAGTCCCTCTATGATGCCAAAGTTGTCATGGATGACCTTGGCCAGGAGGGCTAAACGGTGGGTGGTGTATGAGGCATTGCTAGTGATCTTGAGGCTGTTTTCATACTTCTCATGATTCACACCCCACATAAACATAAGGGTCACCAGCAGAGGGGGCAGAGATGATGGTTCTTTTGGCTTACCCCTCTAAGTGAGCCCCAGCCTTCTCCATGGTAATGGAGATTCTAATGGACTCAACAACATAATCGGAATTGGTGTCATTTCATTTGATTTCCGGGGGGTCTTGCTACTGGAAGATAATGATGGGATTTCCATTGATGTCAGGCTTCCCATTCTGAGCCTTAACGATGTTGTGGAACTTGCCATGGGTGGAAACATACTGGAACATGTAGACCAGGTAGTTGAGGTCAATGAAGGCATCATTGATGATGACAATATCCATTTTGCCAGAGCTAAAAGCAGCCTGAGTGACCAGACGCTCCGTATGGCCAAATTTGTTTACTCTGGCCTTCATTTTCACTTTAGTGCCTCAGGGACATGGCTGGCACTGCATAAGAAAATGTAGGTGTCTATCAAATGGAAAAAGAGAGCTATCTCATTTTTTATGTATCCTTTTCTATTTCTGATTTTTTGGGTCTTTTCTTTTTGTAATTAGCCTAGCTAAAGGCTCATCACTTTTGTTTCTTTTCAAAAAAGCAACTTTTTTTTGTTTTGTTGATCCTCTGTATTATTTTAGTCACCATTTCATTTATTTATCTTCTGATCTTTATTTTTTTTCTGCTACTAATTTTGGGTTTGGTTTATACTTGCTTTTCTAATCTTTTGAGATGTATTGTTAGATTAATTTGAAGTGTTTTTCCTTCTTTGATATAGGTATTTATTGCTATAAACTTCCCTCCTAGTACTGCATTTGTTGTCTCACATTTATTTTTGTATGTTGTATTTCCATTTTCATTTGTTTAAAGCACTTTAAAAATTTCCTTCTTAATTATTGGCCCATTTGTTGTTCAGAAACATGTTGTTTAATTTCCATGTGTTTGTGTATTTTCCAAGGTTCCTCTTATTAGTGACTACTAGTTTTATTCCACTGAAGTCAGAAAAGATATTTGATATGATTCTACTTTTTTGAATTTGTTTAGACTGCTTTCATGGCTCAAAACTTGGTCTGTTCTAGGGAATATTCCATGTACTAATGAAAAGAATGTGTATTCTGCAGCAGTTGGGTAAAATGTTCTGCAATGTCAGTTAGGTCCATTAGATCCAGTGTGTAGTTTAACTTCACTATTTCTTTGTTGATTTCCTGTCTGGACTATTTGTCTATTACTGAAAGTAAGGTGTGGAAGTCCCCTATTATTATTGTATTGTAGTCTATCTATCCCATTAGATCTATTAACGTTTGTTTTACACACTTGAAAACTCTGGTGTTGGACACACAGATATTCATAATTGTTATATCCTCTTGCTGAATTAACCCCATTTAGCATTATACAATGTCTTTTTTTTTTTTTTTTAACAGTATTTGATTGTAGTCTATGTTATATGATATAAGTGTAGCTACTCCTACTCTCTTTTGATCTCTGGTTGCATGAGATATCTTTTTCTATCCCTTCACTTTCAGCCTACTTGTGTCTTTATAGATCAAATGGGTTTCTTGTAGGCAGTATATCGTTGGGTCTTGTTTCTCAGTCTATTAAGCAACAGTATGCTTTTATTGGGAACACTGAGTCTATTTGCATTAAGTATTGTCATGAAGTAAGAGCTTACTGTCATTTTGTTGCTTTTTTTCTGGTTGTTATGTAACTTTCTTTTCTTTTTCTTTCTTTCTGCCTTAGTGGTTAACTAATTTTCTCTGATAGTATGTTTTAATTGATTTTTATTTTTAGTGAATCTGTTATAGGTTGTTGCATTGTGGTTACCATGAGGCTTACAAAAACATCTTATAGATACAACAAGTTATTTTAAAGAGATGCCAACTCATCTTAGATCACAAAGAAAAGATAGAAATAAACAGACAAGCTAAAAAACTCTACATTTTTAACTTTATCCCTCCTCCCACATTTGACTTTATGTTGTCTCAATTTGCATGTTTTTGTATTGCATATCTTTTAATGCCTGTTAAAGATATCAACAAAAAGATTATTATTTTTGATAGATTTGTCTTTTGGACTTCATACTACAGTTATGAGTGAATTGCACACTACAATTACAGTGTTAGCATATTCTGAGTTTGTTAATGCACTTAATTTTACTAGTGGGTTTTATAAATTCAAATGTTTTCTTTTTGCACATTAGTGTTTTTTTTTTTTTTTTTTCAAACTGAAGAACTTTAGCACTTCATTTAAGAGTGGTGGTGGTAAAGTCTCTCAGCTTTTGTTTATTCAGGAAAGATCTTCTCTTTCTTTCATGTATGAAAGATAGCTTTTCTGGATACAAAATTCTTGGATGACAGTCTTTTTTTCTTTCAGCACTTTAAAATGTCATTCCATCCCACTTCTTCTTGGCCTGTATGGTTTACATTGAGAAGTCCGTTGCCAGATGAAATGAAGCTTCTTTATGTTATTTGATTTTTTTTTTTAATCTTGCTGCTTTCAGGATTTTTTATCCTTGACCTGTTTTTTTTTTTCTTGAAACAGGGTCTCATTTTTTTCTTGAAACAGGGTATCATTTTATCACCCAAGCTGGAGTCCAATGGTGTGATCACAGCTTACTGAAGCTTCGACCTTCTTTGGCTCAGATGATCTTCCCACATCAGCATCCAAGTAGCTGGGACCCTTGGTACACACCACCATGCGTGGCTAATTTTTGTATGTTTTTGTAGAAATGGGGTTTTACCATATTGCCTAGGCTGGTCTCAAAATCCTGGGCTCGAGGAATTCACTCACCTTGAACTCCCAAAGTGTTGGAATTATAGGTGTAAGCCACCTTACCCAGCCTGTCCTTGACCTTTAGGAGTTATTATATGCCTTGGAGTAGTCTTAATTTGGATACAATTCATTTGGTATTTTCTGACCTTTCTGTACCAGGATATTTATCTCTTTATCAAGTTTTAAAAAGTTTTCTGTTATTTCTTTGAATAAGCTTTCTACCCCTTGCTCTTGTGCAACTCCCTCCTGAACACCAATAATTCTTAGATTTGTTCTTTTGAGGTAATTTTTTATATCTTGTAGGCAATCTTTATTCTTTTTCATTTTTTCCTCTTCCGTGTATTTTTAAATAGCCCATTTTTGAGCTCACTGATTCATTCCTCTGCTTGCTTCATTCTACTCTTAAGAGCCTCTAATGAATTTTTTGGTTCAGCAAATGTGTTTTTCCATTCAAAAATTTGTTTGATTTTTGAAAATTATTTAAATCTCTTTGTTAAATTTCTCTGATAAACTTCTAAGTTGCTTTTTTGTGTGTACCATTGAGGTCACTGAGTTTCCTTAAAATTGATATTTGGAATTATTGGTCACAGAGTTCGTATGTCACTGTGTTATTATGATCAGCCACTGGTTCCTTGCTTTGTCCATTTGGGGATGTCATGGTTCTTTGCTGTTGTTTCTTATGAATGTGCATCTATGCCTGTGCATTGAAGGATTAGTTATTTATTCCAGTCTTTTCTGTCTGGTTTGTTTCCATTTTTACTGAATATGCTTGCTTAGGTGTAGGGAGTATCCAACATTTTAGCTTACCTGGGCCACATTAGAAGAAGAATTGTCTTGGGACATACATAAAATAACACCAACGATAGCTAATGAGCCAAAACACACACACACACACACACACACAAATCTCATACTGTTTTAAGAAAGTTTATGGATTTGTGTTGGGCTGCATTCAGGGCCACCATGAGCCTCCTAAGACCCACTGGCCATGGGCTGGACATACTTAGCTTACAGAATCTTTATAAATTACCTGTTGATTTTATTTCCTGCTAGGTAGCTGCCTGCTTTTCAGCACTAGATGGCACCTTAAGCCCAAGATTGCCTCATTTTTAGTAAACAATCAAATTACGGCCCATCAGAATAGGAGAGGTCCTCAGGGCGTGTTCTAGTGATGTGGGAGGGTTAGCTAGGTGCTTGTCCCCAGGCGACCTGTGGACCAAGCCTCTTACAACATGGTGCTGCTGAACAGCAACTCTGATCCAGGGGACCTGTGGACCAAACCTCTTAACAGCATGGTGCTGCTGAACAGCAACTCGGATCCAGGGGACCTGTGGACCAAACCTCTTAACAGCATGGTGCTGCTGAACAACAACTCGGATCCAGGGGACCTGTGGACCAAACCTCTTAACAGCATGGTGCTGCTGAACAACAACCCGGATCCAGGGGACCTGTGGACCAAACCTCTTAACAGCATGGTGCTGCTGAACAACAACCCTGATCCAGGGGACCTGTGGACCAAACCTCTTAACAGCATGGTGCTGCTGAACAACAACTCTGATCCAGGGGACCTGTGGACCAAACCTCTTAACAGCATGGTGCTGCTGAACAGCAACCCTGATTTTGTGTTTCCGCTGGCTGAGTCACAGAGTTTGCAGGGCTGGGGATGGGATGTCTCACTCTCAGTGTGAAGCCTCCACCTTATGGACCATGAGATGGGTCACTGTGGCCCCAGTACCTCAGTGTCCATGTATAAGGTAAAACCCTGTCCTAGGAGTCAGGGCTGGGTCAAATAAAGGAGACTCCGCCTCTCAACCACACTCACCCAGGACTTAGCCTCAGCAACAGGCATGTAGGGACAGCATGAGGAGCTCTGATGTCCTGCCTCTCCTGGGAAGACAGCCCTGCAATCATGGGCTGCACTTATTTTCAGTCTCCACTTTGCTGATGTGGGAGAGGGAGTGAAGGTGAGGTCTTGGTTCGTATACCACAGACTACCACTGCTCTTTCTGAATTTTAGCAGATATTCTTGAATAGATGCTGCTGAATTTTCTGTATGCCCTTAGGGCCATTTCTGGAGACCTGAAGTGTGTTTCCCATCTCCCAACCCCTCTAAATCTCACCAGCTCCACTGAGGAATAGGACAGGAAGGCTCCTCATGCTGTCATGCCAGAAGTGGCTCTCTGGAACCTTATTTTTGATGCAATGCTTCTCTGGTGATCATGCTTTAAAGCGAGACACAAAAATGGAAAGATCTAAACACATGTTTACTAATATTAATTACTCACTGAAATCATCTAATCTAAAAAAAAATCATTTACTTACAAGGATGGGCAAAGCTTACAAGAGATTCAGGCCTTTCCCCACTTGTTAATTCAACATACACTATGAAATAACAACTTTGAGCTAGAGACTGGGCATTGGCCATATAATTATTTTCCTGGCAATGTGTAGGGCAGAGCCAACAGAGTGTAAGCTTCATGAAGAAAGGGCCATGGGTCCAGATCATCATTTTTATACACCTGACACTTAGCACAGCATGGAGAACAGAGGAGAAGCTCAATAACTATCTGTTGTTAGCTTTAATTGACAGAGTTCTTGTCCTTATAAAGTGAATAACACAATGGGAGACAGATAAAAAATATAACTGCAAAACAGTGATACATTTCATAAGAAAAGTATTTTGGTAGAGTCATAAATATTTCTATTTTACTATTTCTGACCCACCAAAATAGCAACTTTATATGTCCAACCCAATTTGTATAGGATTCATGAGTCAAGGGAGGGTCTAAAATAGTTTCTGAGTGGAAGATCTGCTTTTCTGGGTTGAATATGAAGGGTCCCTAAGCACATACAAGCTCTTTCCTAATTGGTCAGTGTTGCCTGCCTGAAGAGGAGAGGGGGCAATATCTGTGTGCAGATTTCATGCCCCAACTCTTATGGCATCTTTAATTGCTTCATGAAGATTCTGCCTGGGATCCAGGTGTGAAGGGAAAGGAAGCAGGTAAAAACCAGGCTGGTGTCACAGGGACACATTGGGTGGGAATGGGTTGGTTTAAATGTGATGTCCTCAGAGGGTGAAGAGTAATTTCTGGGATCCCTTGACAGTTTTGATTAAATGCAAGTTTGGATATTAACTCTGTAAAGAAAAACCTTATTTTTTAAAATGTGAAATCGGCTTTACTTTCAACAGATGAGTATCTTCTGTACCATTAAAGCCAATTATAACATTTAATGAACCGGAATGGCAGTGATCTCACTCTCACAGTCTAGCTCCTGCTGGATTACTCCCTCTAGGACATTTTCTAGGGTTTTATGCCAATGAAGTTTGGTGTTATTTGTTGTAAGCGGCAAGACTTCCATTGTTTTGCCAAAAAGTTTTTCAGATCACTCATTTGCATTAAATTTGTAAAATAAAAACATATAGGGCTTGTTTTAGAAAAATGTTTTGCTTAAATTAATTTTCTATGTTAAAAAAGCTTGGCTTCCACCTTCTAGGAATTAATATTCAAAGAAACAAAACATCATTCTACTAGAATCCAATGCTGTGAGTTGATCTTAGTAGCGCTTTGCTGCTCTGCAGACCTAATTTCAGGCTGCTGTGGTTCTCAGCAGCAATTTGATCTTGTGAATATTATCTTTTGTATTCTCAATTGCATTGCTAAGCAGTGTGGTGGTGTAAATATAAAAATAGAATGTTCTCTTGTCTGAGTCTGTGGGAGTCAGCAATGCTCATTTCTAGCACCAAACATTATGTGTATGGTAAATTTCCAAAATGCTGTTTGACTTGGAGTTGTTAATTTAATTAAAAAAACTTCAATGCCTACTATGTGCCTGGACCTCTTCTAGGTAGAAATGATACAAGAGTGGTACAGAAGTGAACAACATAGCTAACTGGTCTGGCCTGCAAGGATTTTGCATTCTGGGTTTGGGAGACTGATTTTAGCAGGAACTTAGAAAGATAACTTCAGACTGTAATTAGAGCTCTGGAGTAAATAAGCAAAGGGATATGATAACATGTAACCTGGGGAGTCAGGCAGTGGCCGGATGGAGCAGGGAGGAGATAACTTCAGAGGATGAGAGGGAAGGCTTTTCTGAGGCCATGGCCTTAAAGTGAGGAACATAAGTAGTCTTTTGGAAAGCGGAGAAAGTTGTTCTGACACAGGGTAATGTCAAGGGCAAAGGCCCTGGGGCAGTGGGCTTGTTGTACTTGAGAAGCAGCAGGCAGGTGTGGCCAAAGCCTACCAAGGGAGGAGACTAGAGAAGACAGGAGGGGCCTGCAGTTTATGACACACAAGCAGCCATTTTTATAAACAATAACTAAGGCACCTTTCCTTTCCAGATGGTGGAATTGCACGGCTTAGAGTATTTGGTACTGGACAAAAAGACTGGACTGCAACTGACCCCAAAGAACCTGAAGACCTAGCGGCCATCGCTTTTGGGGGTGTCTGTGTAGGATTTAGTAATGCTAATTTTGGGCACCCAAACAATATAATAGGTAAGAAGATATTCTCGGAGCTGGCTTATTTAGGAAGTCTGGCTACCAGCATTAAATACCCCAATATGGTCAGAATGTTTTAAAAGGAAAGGCACATCTCAAAGCATGGGAGTAGATGAGATTAATCTTCCATGTGTATGATTTGATGTCTTTACGACATGGAATAAGTCAACATTAGCATTTTTTCTTCCTAATTTTGGCCTAAGTAGCTGCTTTAAAAGGAAAAGTAAAATTTAACTAACCCTATGATTGTTTGTGAATTTATGGAAACATTCACTTTAGTGAAAATAACATGTAGCAATGCTCAGGTGCGTAAGATCTGTAATATAATTATAGCAATGTATTCCTCCTCACGCTTAAAATCATGCAGCTTACCATTCAACAATGTTATTTTCTGTAGGAGTTGGCAGTGCAAAGTCTATGGTGGATGGCTGGGAAACTGCAAGAAGGCTGGACAGGCCACCGATATTAGAAGTAAGAAGTTAAAAATAACGATGTGATTTTTCTACAAAGTATTTTTGGAACTTCTTTTTCATTTAAATAAATGTTTGCTTATTTTAGAAACCTCATATGCATTGTTCTAAATGCTAATTACTGTGATTTACATTTTCCAAATTTCCTCCTGTTTTCATGATAATATCAGGGCAGAGACTCAGAAGGCCAAATGTACTGGTCATTGTCAGATACTCCAATGCATTTTTGGAACATTCCTTTGTTTCTTCAATAAAGAAACAAAAAGAGCTGTGATTTAATAGTACAAAAATTATGAATAAATGTGTTGGGAGATCTGGGGAAGAGCCACTAGTTTAGTAATGTTTACTATCTGTGTATCTCAGGATTACTCCACTTATATAAACTTGTGACAAACAGAGTGCTCTAAAGTTCATAGAGTTGTTTAATTTGGCCAGTGACTGATTCAAGATAGAGAAACCAAGATGAAGTGAAACAAAGCAAGACGATACCTTTCAGTTTGCAAATCCCACTGAACACTTGGTCAGAAAAGTGCCCTCCCTTTCCTAAGTTGGATTTCATGTCACCTGACGCTTTGAGATATCAATGAAGAAACTATCTGTTCTCAAAGCTAAGGTTTCGATGCACATCATGTATCAGTATAGGTTTGACCAACAAAATATGTACCTTGAAAGGTCAAAACAAACTAATTAGAAGACCTATGGGCTGGATTAGATAAGGATCCCTGCATGTATAACATTTTGCAGGGATCTGTAATTGACATAGAAAATCATATCAGAAATTTAGAAAAACTTATCTGGGATCCAATGAACTCACAAATTGGCATGAGACATTTAAGGAATGATAGCAAAGAGGCAATTTACATGAAAGTCATTTATACATCAGGTCACAGGAAACATTCTTCTATAGCAAGAAATAAAAGAAACATGTCAACCTTTTTCACTTGTTGGTTTTCCGGACTGGTTTCTTGAATGGCTTCAAGTTCGTTTACCATTTTCTTCTTTTCTGAATTCCAGAATGATGAGAATGGCATTCTCTTGGTTCCGGGTTGTGAATGGGCAGTTTTCCGATTGGCACATCCTGGAGTAATAAGGCAAATTGAAATTGACACAAAATATTTTAAAGGTAAATGCAAAGCTATAAAGAAGTACATTATAATTGGTGTGTTTATTCTAAAGACTGTTTTATGGAAGTGAAACTGAGGACAGTGGGCTCTTGGTGTGGAATCTCCACTTAAGCTGTATAATTTTGAGCATGCTACTTTAACCCTCAGAACTCTATCATCTATCTATCTATCTATCTATCTATCTATCTATCTATCTCTCATCATTTATTTATTGAGATGGAGTCTTGCTGTGTCTCCCAGGCTGGAGTGCAGTGGTACCATCTCAGCTCACTGCAACCTCCACCTCCCAGGTCCAAATGATTCTCCTGCCTCAATCTCTCGAGTAGCTGGGATTACAGGCACTCAACACCACACCCAGCTAATTTTTATATTTTTAGTAGAGACGGGGTTTTGTCATGTTGGTCAGGCTGGTCTCGAACTCCTGACCTCAGGTGATTCACCTGCTGCAGCCTCCCAAAGTGCTGGGATTACAGGTCTGAGCCACCGTGCCCGGTCCTTATTTACTTATTTTTGAGACAGACTCTCACTCTGTCGCCCAGGTTGGAGTGCAGTGTAGCACCACTTATGAAAACATACGGTGCAATCTTGGCTTACTATAACCTCTACCTCCTGTGTTCAAGTGATTCTTCCTGCCTCAGCCTCTTGAGTAGCTGGGATTACAAGTGCCCACCACCACACCTGGCTAATTTGTGTATTTTTAGTAGAGACGGGGTTTCACCATGTTGACCAGGCTGGTCTCGAGCTCCTGACCTCAGCTGATACAACTGCCCTGGCCTCCCAAAGTGGTGGGATTACAGGTGTTAGTCACCACGCCCAGCCAATGCTTTGAACTTTAGTAACCCCTCTATAAAATTCACAGTTTGGCTGGATGATCCCCAAAGTCGTACAAGATTCAATGACACTGTCCAGCTCTTTACTAGGCTCTGCATCCCCCTCGGAGACAGCCTGTGAGAAGCACAGGGATGGCAGGCATCATTTTATAGAGAAGGGTCCTAAGCAGATTGACCAGGGGAGGGGAGTGACCATTTCTTCCCCAGGCTTCACTTTTAAGGCAGTGATTTACACATTTTTTTAAAACTGTGCTCTTCTATTTGTAAAAAAAAAAAAAAAAAAAAAAAAAAAAAAAAAAAAAAAAAATACTTGGACAAGCAACCCTGATATTCTATATTTACTTTCTTATGAAATACATTATGTGTATTATTAAGAAATTTCAAAAGAAGTTGCCACACTTTTATAATTGTTATGTGAGATTTTATAAGTACTGGATTGAGTATTCCACATTAGCCATCTTTGAATAAATAGTGGCAGTTTATATTCATGTTTTGGGTGAGTGGTTTTTCAATATCTTGGGAATTATTGTGATTTTACTCAATTGTTAACCATGATATCAAGTTTAAGGTTAGGCTCATCATCAACAGTAGTGCCAATAGTTATTCGAAGAAGTCTAGATAATTTTAACTTATTTAAAAAAGACTGCATTTTATCTATTTTTTTCTTTTAATTATTATTTTAGGTTTAAGGGTAAATGTGCAGGTTTGTTATATAGGTAAACTCGTGTCATGGGGGTTTGATGTACAGATTATTTTATCACCTAGGTATCAAGTACCAATATTACCCAGTAGGTAATTTTTTCTGATTTCCCTTCTCCCACCCTCCACCTTCAAGTAGGCTCCAGTGTCCATGTGCCCATGTGTTCCCATTATTTGGCACCCACTTATGAAAACACATGGTACTTGATTTTCTGTTCCTCTGTTAGTTTGCTAAGAATAATCGTCTCCAGCTGCATCCATGTTACTGTGAAGGACATTATCTCTTCTTTTTTATGGCTGTATAGTATTCCATGTTGTATATGTATCATATTTTCTTTAGCCAGTCTACAACTGATGGACATTTAGGTTGACTCCGTGTCTTTGCTATTGTAAACAGTGCTGCAGTGAACATACACGTGCATGTGTCTTTATGGTGGAGTGATTTATATTCCTCTGGGTAGACACCAAATAATGGGATTGCTGAGTCAAATGGTAATTCTGTTTTTAGTTCTTTGAGGAATCGCTATACCACTTTGCACAATGGCTGAACCAATTTATACTCCCACCAGCAGTTTATATCTGTTTCCTTTTTTCCACAGCCTTGCCAGCATCTGTTACTTTTTGATTTTTTTTTAACAGCCATTCTGACTGGTGCAAGATGGTATCTCACAGTGGTTTTGATTTACATTTCTCAGTGATTAGTGATGTCAGGCATTTTTTCATATGCTTGTTGCCTGTGTGTGTGTCTTCTTTTGAAAAGTGTCTGTTTATGTCCTTGGTCCATTTTTTAATGGGGTTATTTTTGGTTGGAAATTTGTTTAAATTTCTTATAGATTCAGGATATTAGACCTTTGTCAGAAGCATAGGTTGAAAACATTTTCTCCCATTCTGTAGGTTGTCTCTTTACTCTGTCGATGGTTTATTTTGCTGTGCAGGAGCTTTAGGTTACTTAGATCCCATTTGTTTTTTTGTTTTTTTTTTTTTTTGCTTTTGTTGCAATTGCTTTTGGCATCTTCATCGTGAAATCTTTGCCAGTTCCTGTGTCCAGAATGCTATTTCCTAAGTTTTCTTCCAGGGTGTTTATAGTTTTGGGTTTTACATTTAAGCCTTTAATCCATTTCAAGTTGATTTTTGTATATGGCATAAGGAAGGGCCTGTTTCAATCTTTTGCGTATGGCTAGCCAGTTATCCCAACACCTTTCCCCATTGCCTGTTTTTTAAGACTGCATTTTAGACCTGGTTATGTGGCCGTGTTTTTTTCTTTTCAATGTGGCTGACTGAGGGTCAGGTGAAATGGCAGCTCTGCTCTTTTCTTGTTCATACATGCTTGCATTTTTTGTGGTATGTTTAATCCACAGTTCTCTGCATGAATGGTTTAAAATAACTTGTTTATTTTTGTGAGGGATGCTTTAGTTAAAACTAAACAGTAAATCCACTTAAGGAGGTAACCCAAATTGCAACAGGTCATGAATCTACCACTGTCAATCACTCAGGATACCTCTGGAACAATATGCTGACTATCATGGAAATCAGGGAGCATCCACTTATAGCAATATAGTAAGTTATATCAAATACACAAAGCTTAATATACACATACACACGTATGTGTATCAAATAGAAATAGTGTCCCTAATGTTCTCTACTTGCATCCCTTGTGTCTCTATGTACCCCAGAGGCATGTTCAGCCATCCTGGAGACCACCATTTTAAGAGATGGGCCACAAAGGGGGCATGTGAGCCATTGCCTCCTCTTGTACAGGGTTCTTGATTAGCAGCTCTTCTCTGTGGGTCTTAAAGTCTCAAAGAGCCCTGATAGAAGCATTCTTCATAAAGAGAGGGGGACCTTCCCCCAGGGTCCTCTAACCCGACTGAGCACACGATTCCTGTGGTATTCCAAAGACAGAAGACTCTCAGGAGTGTATACTCTCACCTGAAGATGAGTCAGAAATTCCCAAATAGATGTGTGTGACTGATGCCCAGCATTAGCTAACATATAACTCAGTATTTCCTTTTGATCATCATGTTAAAAAATATGGTATCATAGGAAAATATTTTCCATCTTCATAATAATTTCACATGAGCCACACGGCAGTCTGCAAGTAATTAAATCTGCAATTGAGGAAGCTTATCAAATACATTCAGATTTCAAAGTAAGAACACTATGCATTCAAACTGAAATGCGCCAGCCCCTTCACAAATGGTGGACTGCTTCTGATTGCTCTGAAAAGGAAGTCTCTATTTCATGAGGCAATCTGAGCATCACAAACTGGTTTGTTCCTTCTCTCACATCTTCATACCTCTGCTTTTGCTGGGCTTTTCATTCTTATCACAAGGGCAGTAAGTCACTCTGTGTTTTGCTGCAACAGGCAATGCTCCTGACAGCTGTAAAGTGGATGGGTGCATCCTGACAACTCAGGAAGAAGAAGACATGATCAAGCAAAAGTGGACTCTCCCGGCCCACAGGTGGAAACCGTTGCTTCCCGTGACCAAGGTTCGTGTGGCGCTGGTAGGAGCCAGCACTCAGCCTGGGCTATTTCCCTAAGATTCTCTTTTGAAGGATTAGGATACAACTCCAAGGTTTCTGCTCAGTTTAATGGTAAAATGAATGAGGTTGTAAAACCCATATCTGCTAACTTAAATGAGAAGAAAGGCTCTATTTCTCTCCACTTTTGTATTTCTAGTCAAATTTTGTTAGAACGAGATTGTTAAGTGCTCAGAATGCATACATGGAAGCTTTGTAGATGGGGTGACTAGCACATTTAAAGCGATCATGGAGTGTCCACCTGCAGGATGGACACTCCGAGATATTTCACAAGTGTTTTCTTTGATTTAGAAAGACGGTCAGGCTGGAGGTGAGAGCTGCTCCCATGTAAAGACAGAAAATAACCTCGGGGAGAGACCAAGATAATCTTTCATTTTCTTACCAATTTGCTTATGTATAATCAACTATAAGAGATAATTGATGGGCATTTAAGTTGCCCATCAGCTGTTTATTGGGGTCTGATTATTCATGTATTATTTGGGCATCCTGTCCCTACTAACAGATTTTCATGGAAAGCCCAATTATCATCAATGAATCACTTATTTTAAAGCCCAAGCCCAAGGCAAAGGTTTGCCCTGGGTGTGGGGTCATTCGGCCACACATGCCCTCTTAGCAGACTAGGATCCCGTGCATCTGCTTGCTTTTCACCTGTCCCCCAACCAAAGTCACCTGTTCGACAGCCTGACCCTGGAGTTCCAAGATGTCATCACTCACGCGAGGCTCATCATTGTCCCTGACGGGGGAGTGAGCCGCCTTCGGCTCAGGGGCTTCCCCAGCTCC
This sequence comes from Cebus imitator, assembly GCF_001604975.1. NCBI lineage: Eukaryota > Metazoa > Chordata > Mammalia > Primates > Cebidae > Cebus > Cebus imitator. The sequence goes on from NW_016107454.1 coordinate 855,203, forward strand.
ATCTGCCTCCTGAGGCCCTGGGAGAAGCCCATGATGAAGTTCTCGGTGAAAGTGGGCCTCAGAGCAAACCCTTAACACACACAAAGCCCTGGTGTCGGATATATGGCAGTAATTTCCCGGTCACAGGCTTCTTTTCAAGTGTGTTCAACACCTGGTGATTTAATAAAGTGGTCATCTCACAAATTGATCTCTGCAGTTAATGTTGCTATGAGGCATTTTGTAGGTTACATACTGGCTGCGAATGCTAGGTGGTCTCTGAGGAATTACTTTCTTTTGGACACTATAAGATACTGATATTCACATATCAGAGGTTGATATTGATAATGTCTATATTCCATACCTTCAGTGTGGACTTCCAGCGGCACATGTAGCCTACTGTCTTTGAAACTTTGTCAAGCTCATCAAAACCACTGGGAAATTTTATTTCTAGAATCACTTGAGTGATTTCTAGGATCACTCAAGAGGACTGGCCTATCTTTACCCAGAATGGGAACGATTTTTCCAAAGACCACCTCTCACTTTGAATCATTGTTAACTCAAATGAGGCTGTGTTCTGAGTGGTACACGCCTGACACCACATGCCCGTGGCTGCAGCGGCTGCTCCTCACAGGCTCCCAGTGGCTCTGCACAGCTCCTCCTCGGGTGGAGAAGCTCAAATTCCCCACCTGGGCCAGGAGTCCTAGAAGGTTCTGGGGCTGAACTGGTCAAATTCAACCTAACATCAAAGACACAGAGGCTCAAAAATGTGAACAGGCTCCCAGCACCCATCCAATGCTGATTGTCTAGATGGCCCTGGTCCCCCCCTCCCTCCCCTCCTCTCTACGACTTCTGCAGAGGAGGGCAGCGAGTGTAGCAGGAGGGCTCTGGGGCGCTCAGCACAATCACTCTCACCTCCTCCTCTTCTTTTCCTGAGCTCTGCCGCCAGGACACTCACCTGCCCGGGGTTCCCCATTACCCCTCACTTGCCCAGGGTTCACCGTTACCCCTCACCTGCCCGGGCTCCCCGTTACCCCCTCACCTGCCCGGGGTTCCCCGTTACCCCTCACCTGCCCGGGCTCTCTGTTACCCCTTCACCTGCCCGGGGTTCCCCGTTACCCCCTCTCCTGCCCGGGCTCTCCGTTACCCCCTCACCTGCCCGGGGTTCCCCGTTATCCCTCACCTGCCCGGGCTCTCCGTTACCCCCTCACCTGCCCGGGCTTCCCCGTGACCCCCTCACCTGCCCGGGCTTCCCCGTGACCCCCTCACCTGCCCGGGCTTCCCCGTGACCCCTTCACCTGCCCGGGCTTCCCCGGGACCCCTTCACCTGCCCGGGGTTCCCCGGGACCCCTTCACCTGCCCGGGGTTCCTCGTGACCCCTTCACCTGCCCGGGGTTCCCCGTGACCCCCTCTCCTGCCCGGGCTCCCCGTTACCCCGTCTCCTGCCCGGGCTCCCCGTTACCCCTCTCCTGCCCCGGCACCGCGCCCCTCGCCCTGGAGGTCACAATTGCCCGGGGTCACGTCAACGTGCAGCCCCCGCCCGGGAGCCCCGTCCGTCTCTGTCCCGCGACCTCCTGTCCGCCGTGCCTGGGTCCGATCGCGGCTCTGCAGGCGTCTCTGCCCGCGTTGCCGCCTGTCGGCCCCGGCGAGTGAGGAGCGGGGCGCGGCCATGGGCACCCGCGGGCCCCCCGCGCTGCTGGACACCACGCCCGCCAAGACCATCGTGGTGTACCGCAACGGGGACCCGTTCTCCCCGGGCAGGAGGTTCGTGCTGCCGCGGCGCCGCGGCGCCACCTTCGAGGCGCTGCTGGAGCAGCTCACGGAGCAGGTGGACGTCCCGTTCGGCGTGCGCCGCCTCTTCACGCCCACGCGGGGGCGCCCGGTGCTGGCGTTGGACGCGCTGCAGGCGGGCGGCAAGTACGTGGCGGCGGGCCGCGAGCGCTTCAAGGAGCTCGAGTGAGTGCGCCCCGCGAACCCCAGCGTGGCCGGGCCGCGCTCCCCAGGCGTGCTCCCCAGGCACCCTCCCGGCCCGGGCGGCCCTCTTCCTGCGGGGACCCCTGCCGCCCGCGACGGGCCGCCCCGGGGCCACGTGGTTTCCTGCGGGCGAAGCCGAGGCAGCCCCGACCCCAGGGTTCCCTCTTACGGGGCAGGGCGGGCTCTGGCCGGCAGCGAATCAGGGGCCAGGGCGGCCAGGAGGGCGTGGGACAGAAACGGTGGGGAGGGCTGTGGAGAGGGGCCTAAGGGAGGGTGTGGGGAGGGCGTGGC